>NC_136486.1:60449906-60962406 GCF_053919585.1 Euprymna scolopes | reverse complement strand
AACGTATGCGATAAAGTAACAACAAAAAAATTAACACCTTTTATCAAGTGTGTATCTATCTGAGGACTGGGGATGTAGAGGCTTTTTAGTGTTTAATGACTTTCTCCTAGATCGAAACATTTCAAAATGACTTGGTTACTTTTAATGTGGTTTTGAGTTAATTCGTTTTACTCCCTCTCCCATACCAGCACCTTTTCAAATAACCTCCTAAACACTAATTTTGGACAGTATATCAAACTTTCTATAGCAAAATAGTTTTAAAATTTGGGTTGAATTTTTTGGAAAATCCCTAAAAAAAACTGGTAGAAAATTAAGAGCCCAACCACATCTAAGTGGCTATAAAATAGCTGCGAAATACGACTAAGTAGATAATGCTTTTAAAAAGGTTAGCTGCAAAACACCAATTCTTCGATTTTTTCGGGTTTTTTTCATGATTACGGAATATCTGCGTTCTTTCAAGAGCATGTTTAAAGTACCATTCATTGTGGGTTCAGTATGTTGAAGGAGGGTGCGGCAGGTGCGTAAGATGAATCATGTCAGTAGGGACGGTAGGGGCCGCAGAGCGCATTCTGCAGGGGAAGGGACCGCATTGTTCCTAAGCACGGTACTGTTAACCAAACACCGGAATATATGAAGTAGATGAGAATGAGATAGAAAGAGAAAGAGAGAGGAATTGCGTACGTGTCATAAGCGCTTTACATGTATCTGGTTCATTTCAGATTGTTCGTAGCAGCCACGTTGCGTCTTCTCGAAGTAGGTTGAGTTACATCGAACTAAAGTCTATTTATTCATTTGATTTCATTGAATATAAACGGTATTAAGGGAGTTAAAAGTGAATACATATGCAAACACACACGATATACGCATATATATACACATCTACATACACACATATCTACATACATACATACACACGCGTACGCACATATACACACATATATATATATATACAATATACCTGCGACCATACATGCAAAATCACGCACACATACATATATATATACATACACACATATATATAGATATATATGTAGAGATACAGATCTCCAGTAAGATAGTGATGTATATATACATACATACACGCGTAATCACATACACGCATACATATATATATATATACAAACATAAATACCCACAAATATATATATATATATATATGTATATATATATATACAGACATACATATATGCATAGACATGTGTATATTTCTACTAAGTAAATAAAGTAAAGTTTGGATAAATAAATGGGTATAATTAGGCGAGGTTAGGAAGATGCGTGATAAAATATGTTCCAATACATTTTGTTGGTTTAATATTTAAGGGTATGTATGTAGTTGCCTTGCTCATTAGGTAGCGGTTAGGTTATAGTTGCTCGTAGGTCCTAATGTTTGGGTAGGTTTAAATTCCGGAAGAGATAGATGGGGGGCTAGGATAATGTTCTGGGGGGTATTGTATAGTTTAATATACTAGTTCGGAGTGTCAGATGTTATGGATCACATGTGACAGGATTACAAGGCATTGGTATAAGTTTTCCCATACACCCACACAGAGTACAATCGATTCAGATACAGAACTACACACACCTGGGAGTTGATTTCACAGATGAAAAAAATATAGGGATCTAAATAAAAATAGAGATAAAAATAGAAAGTAAAAACAATAGAGATAAAAGGAGACAAGGAAGGAAGAATGATGATTGTAAATTAAATGCAGTGAAACTGTAAATAGGTTTAGGGATCAATTATAATTCTTTAAGTAGTTTTGTGTATAAAGTGGTTAAAATTATATGTATCGGAGAGATGAATGCAAGTAATAAGAATTATGAATTAGGCTGGAGTATTCACAATTAGGTTCTGCTATATTTATAATATATGGTTAGTAGGATGTTTAGGAGTTGAAATAGTGCTGGACCGATATAGGGGTTTTGTAGGTTTAAAAGTTAAAAGTTATGGAGGGGTTTTGTAGGTTTAAAAGTTAAAAGTTATGGAGTTATTAATCACACGTTACAATCTGTCAGGGGTTCTTTTAGTTCCATTGTTTATATATATATATATATATATATATATATATATATATATATATATATATATATATATATGTATATATATATACATAGGGAGTGGGTGTCTAACATGTTGTTTTGGTTAATGGTTTTGTCTAACCTTATTTTCAGTGTCTAGAGCATTGCTAATATATATATATATATATATATATATATATATATATAAATATATACACACATGCAAACACATGCACACATATATATCGAGATATAGATATACCAGATTACATACGCCCACCCATGCATACACATGCATATACATATACATAAATACACCTATATACACGCATACATATATATCTATACACAGAAATAGATACACAAACATATACCCATGCATATATATACGACCCATGAGAATATACACCCATACATGTACATATACACACACATATATAAATGCATATGAACGTATGTATATATATATGTATATATATATATATAAACCCATTCACGCTCGCACATACACCTACATATACATACAAAGATACATATACGTGCATATAGATAAGTAAGTAGGTGCGTTTAAGATAATAGCATTTCGAGCATACCCATACAAAAACACACACACACGCACACACACACACACACAAATATATATATATATATATATATATATACAAATATCAATGCAGATGCCAATATATGCACACCTATATATGAGGAGTTTTAGTTGTAACAAGTAGATAAGGGAGATGTAGATACATATACGTGCATATAGATAAGTAAGTAGGTGCGTAAAAGATACTAGCATTTCGAGCATACCCATACAAACACACACAAACACACACACACACACACACACATATATATATATATATATATATATATATATATATATATAAATACAAATATCAATGCAGATTCCAATATATGCACACCTATATATGAGGGAGTTTTAGTTGTTAGTAAGTGAGTAGGGGATAGTTGGATCCATGTATAGATGAACGTGTAAATGTAAAAGGGTAGGTGGAGGAATGAATAGAGGGTGCAAGATAGGTGGTTGTATGTATATATATATATATATATATATATATATATATATATATATATATATATATATAGAAGTAAGAGATAGTATGGTATAGGGGTACGGAAGGGAAGAGAGTATATTAGAGAATATATAGACCTAAAGGATAATTTGAATGCTTAAATGTGACAGAATATTAGGAGCAAACGGGGGTAAGTCTTATAAATAAAGAGGTGAGTTTGTTGGCTAAAAACTATTAAAGTATTAAGGAGGATACTGGGCTATATTTCTAACAAGTAGATAAGGGAGATGTAGGTTCTAGACGATTGTAGAGTTAATAGTTGGGTGGGATAATAGTTATAGGTAGATTGATTGTAGAGTTTGGGGAGGAGTTTATGGTAATTTTATGGGGAATAAATACTTTAATTACTTTAATTACTATTCTAAGTTGCAGTATTTCGTTTTTAACACCTTATAAATAAATTTATGTTCACATTACGGGGCATCTACATATTAAGATATACACCGGTGCATACAAATTATTCTACGGTTATGCATTTCAATAGATACCCATATGTGCTCACATGTGCAGGTGCAGACCCCTATATTTGCATGTACAATAGTTTCCCACATAAACTTGTGGTATATGTGTGGGATATTTTGGGGTTGGGTAGGTAAATTTAGCTAGAAAGAGCAGTAGGTAATTTTGCATGATAGATGAGATTATTTGGTGTTAAAATTGGTAATATTTTAAGTATAGGTTATTTTGTTGGATTTAAGTTTTTTTAGGGCGAGAGGTAAGCTAATATCGGGTGATGAAGGGATGGGGTAGGGTGTAATTGTATAGATGCTACAGTAATTGGGTGTATGCGGTAGATGCTTGTACTCTGTGTATGATTCAGTAGATCTAAAGTGATGCTGTCTGAGGGGTGTTTCAGAAAGGTGTGTAATTGCTAAGGAGGTTGAATTTGTAATGCCGTCAGTTTATGGCAGTTTCATGTTTTCTATTTAGTAATTTGTCTCTATCTTTAAAACTGAATATAAAAGTTTTTCGTTTAAGCAGAGGAGACATTGAGAGACTAAATATTTATATACGTTAGATTTTTAAGGATTTCCCACGTAATAGTTGGTATTAGGTTATTTGATTACATTATATAGTGGGAGGATAGTGAGGCTTTGTTAGGATAGTTGGTGTTTGGGAAGGAGCATTTATCTTTGAATGATGTGCCTGCCAGGCCTATATAGTATTTTTTGCCGCTTTGGGTTTCTCTGGTGCAATTGTGGCTTTATACACTACTTCTGTTTGTAGGCACTGTTGATTACGTTGGCATTTGGATTTGTTGCTGCAGTTACAATTATTTATGCTAATGTTATTCGCGTTTTAATCCGCGTAAATTATTTTCCTCTTGTGTTCCTTGATAATTTGTTCCAAGTTATCAGTACAGCTGTAGCTAATTTTAATTGAGTTTTTATTAAATATTTTGTGTAGTGTGTGATTGGGTGGGAAATGGTTGTTTATTAGTTGAAAGGATTTTTTGCCTAGTTCGTTTTGACCATTATGTTGAAGGAGGTGGGGGGGCAAACCAAATTATTTTCCTGGCCCTATTTTTCTTGTTTGAAGTAGTAGAGGAATTATGTTTAATGTAGTTAAAGATGGTGTTTCGGTGACATCTATCCTTAAGGACATTTTCATAGAATGGTTTATGTTTGTTGAATATTACAAGTTTAGAGGAATTAGTACTAAGTTTTTTTCGATAGATATAGGGATATGTTTAACAGAAATGTGTTGGGTATTTCGAGAGTGGGTGTATAGAGAGTAGGTAAGTATTGTCTTAAGTGTAATGTTCATATGAGTTATTTGAGAGGTTGAGAGTTATATCGAGAAAATTAACAGTTTTTACATTAGACTTAATGTCCAGTTTTTTTTACCTATTCTATTCACATCTTTTGTTATTCATTTTAAAATTTCTCACATTTAGGGCTATTAGAATTTTCTAACTACGATAAGGTCATCGTCTCTATATAGTCCTATGTTTTTGTTATGTATAATTTTTGTGGCATTATATAGAAGGAAGAGACAAAATAGGTAAGTTGCTTTTGTTGACTCTAAAGGGTCCATTGAGAGATCAAATAGGTCGAGTTGGTTCTTCTTAGTCCATTGGGTGTCTTGGTTGATTAAGACTGTTTTCCTAGATTTTTAATCATCTCTATTTCGGATGGTTGTAGGTCAGAGACTGGATAGGCGAATCTAAGTCCTATATCCCTATATTTCTGTCCGCGCCTACCTTAATTTCCTACTCCCCCACAAAACAATCTAATGTTCTTTAAACCTCAAAACTTAACTATTGTCGATCTCCGCCCCCTCCTCTTATTATCTTTCTTCTTTTTTTTCCTCGTACTTCTTGAAAAATCGTGCTTTTAAATAATAACTATTTCTGTAAGTCTGACGAGGTTATTGGATCTTAGCTATTGTTCGGCAACCGAAAGATGTGTAACAGATAAAACAGTAATAAAAAAATAAAACACATATTTGCTCTGGAATAGTATTGAGCACTCTCTTCAGGTTTTTACTAATTACCATTTTGCACTATATATATATATATATATATATATATATATATATATATATATATATATAATGATAGTAGTATGTAAATCCAGTGATTATCGATCTTACAAAATAATGTTGATTGTAATATTTTATAACCATTATAATAGTTGCTAATATTTTTCCTCCGAGGAGATGGGTAAACATCGATAACCTATGGGTAAAGGAAATATACTTATTTAAATGAATTATTTGTCTGTCACGAAATAAAACTTCTAGATTTGAAATTAAACCGTTTCACATCATAAAATGTAAGTTACTAAATTATGATATATATGTGTGCGTGTGTGTGTGTGAATTATATATATATATATATATATATAGAGAGAGAGAGAGAGGGAGAGAGATGGAGAGAGAGAAAGAGAGAGATGGAGAGAAAGAAGGAGAAGGATTGGAAGCGAAATCATGTGATGAAAGTGGAGTCAAACAATCGTTATCTAATAATATAGAAATTATCGTTGTACAATGTTTGCATTTTGCTCATCATATTTTTTACAGAAAGAGAAAAATATATATTTTTTAATATGCTTTAGAAAGTTGATTTTATTTCCTATTACTTTGGATTCTATCCAGGGGTTAATATCATTGAAACACGCAAGTAGACACGCCATAATGGCTGCTGCTTTATTATGATCATGCGAATTGTGATTGTCGAAAAGGTTATCTCATTTCTTGTTAGTATACCTCAAGTTGAATTAAAACTACATTTTCAAATTGTGTAACTATTCTTATTCATAATTCACATCGACCTGTCTCACAAAGCATGGAAACAATTTATTTGATTTTCCTGTTATTTAAAAAAAAATGAAGAAATTATTTCTCATTTAAGTCTTATCTTTTAATTTTTGATTTAGTTTAATTCTCATATTATATATGATTGGTTTTAATGTGAGATTCACACAATTTCTCCGAAATTTACCTTGCACCGAACAATAATGTAGTTTGCCGCAGTCATTAACTCTATTACGCCGTTCATGAAGAGAACACATGCTATAGTGTTATCAAATCCATGGAAATATATGAATGATTGTTATAACGTGGAGTATCGAAAGGTCATTAATTAAAGTTAATGGTGACCCAAAATCACTTTGCAGTTTGATAATGAAACAACTTTTTCTTTAATAAATGTGTTGTATTAATTCTTTTTATTACACAGTTTGGAGTTTGAACACTTGTTCTGACTCAGTTACGAAAGAAAATTTGTTTACGTAACCTCTATTCTCGGCTTCCTTAACTCGAGCTCTTTATAAGCTATTCTCTATGACAGTTCTAAACATCGGAGGTTGTAAGGAAAGAATTGCCTGTCGTATTTTTGCCTTCATTCTTGAATGTTTCGAAGCTTATTTGAATACACTTTGCCTTTAAGATATCCTCCAAGCCAAAGATATGCTGCTGTCGAATCAGGTGAGCGCTAAGCGCATTAAAAATCAGAATTTCGGGAGATTCTTTCACCTGAAACATCAAAGTTAAAACTGCATTGCAGCATGTGCAGTTGCTCTATCCTACTGTCACTAATACGCTGGTATGTTTACGAACTGAGGTTGGACAAAATTCACTAGCATATTTCTACATCTTTCAGCAGTTACAGTTACAGCATTGTAATTCACATCTTCAAAGGAGGAGGTGCCAATAACACCTTCGAAATGTACTCAACACCATAATGTGACTTTAACTGCGTGCATTGGCCTCGCAGGAACTTGGCGTGGAGTTTTGCTGCCCCAGAATCTGGTATTCAACTTAATGCCATACCCATTCCAAAGAAAATTAGCCTCATCTCCCATGATCAATTTGTAAATAAACCTATTGTCAGTTGTTGCAGATTTCTGAAACCTGATACCGTAATTAAGTCATTTCTGAAAGGCTGGAAGTTCTAAAGATTGCACCGATTGAACGTTGAAAGGGTATACGTGCAAGTCTTTTTGAATGCGCTGTAGAGAAATCCGTGCGATGGCGAGTTTTTGAGAACGACATCGAGTGTATGTGTTTGGGTTTTCTTTAATGCTACGCCCCACATCTGCAATATTTTCAAGTGTACGTACTGAATAACCTCGTTCACGTCTAGACCTATCATTTATAGAGTCTGGCTCTTTAAAATGCTTCACTGAGTTCATTGTCGCAGGCTTACTATGAGGCTGTTGTACATTAAATTGTGCATATAACATCTTTGCCTTGCCACAATTGACCGTCCATTTTCAAAGAAAAATTCACTTACCATCCTTTGTCCTTCTTTTGTAAACTTATACATACCAAACCTTTTCGAGAATTCTACTTCAAAATTCTGAAAAGAGAAATTTAAATATAGTCATAGAAAAAGGTTATTTTTTATGTAAAGTGACTTATTGGCCAGCTTGTACTTTGTTTTGATTTAAAAACTCTTGTGGGTAGAGCCATTCTTTTAATAGAAAAAAAAGTAGTTTCGCAAGAAAACAATGGCAGTACTAATACAGATGGAGAAGCTGTTTTAGGTAATTAATTTATCCAGTCAGGATAATTTACGCATCGTTATAAGAATTCCAATAGATTTTGGTACATGTGCATTTTGTGAACCGATACCTTACGCAAACGGCCGGAATATGCCAAACGCTTGTCAAATTAATCAGCAAATCAGAAAACAACAACAAAAGCAGTTACTCAATGAAAAGCGAAATAATTAACAAACGACGTTTAATAAATTTAAAAAAGGAAAAAAAAGCTGTTTACGTTATAAAAGAATAATTATGGAGCAGCACTAGGTGTGTCAGAAACTTTGTGAAAAATATTGAATAATTCGACCCCCAGTTTTGCCAAGCTTATAACTACTCGAAATATGTAATTCAACCCCTATTTTTTCAATTAAAGGACCAAGGACGAAGGGTTCATTACATGAAAACAAAAAATACAACGTGATTTTAAAAAGAAAAAGGTTTTAAACTTCGAATTTACAGGTAAATTTCTAAAAAACACTACTTTTTGTTTTAAATTTGAATATATTAATATATTATTTATTGATCTTTTATCTTCAGTTTGTGATATATAAAACTTTGGTGAGTTAATAAATTATTTACTTTTTAATAGACATTTCAAAATGGGGGGAGTTAAAAAAAGACGTTTGTCTTAAATATTATATTCCGTTATTGGAAAAAGCATAACATTTAACATTGACCCTGAAAATATCGTAAACATAGAATCAATAGAAGAATTTTCATAGAATTTTAAAGTTTAAAATTGAATAATACGGAAATCATAAAATTCAATTAACTACATTACTATTTTTTAAAAAAGAAAATAAATAATATTTCTATTACTCTTTATACAACTATAATAGTTTATTTTGGAAGTATAATCCATAAAGAAATTAAACACTCCACTTTTAAAAGAGAAATTACGAGTTTTTATATTTTATTCGCAGTTTCGCGTTAGGGATTTCAAAAATTCATACAAAAATTCTGATACACCTAAAGCAGCACACGGCAATTAATCTAACTATACTAGACAAGTTAGTACATACGCCGGAGCAAATCGTGGACTACTGTCAACAGAACTAATCGATACCACCTTGAATGAAGTGCACCATATCATCTGAAGAAAAGAATGTGGGGCGGACACATTACATGCCTTTGTGACTTGAGTAAATAACTATAACCCTTAACTCTGGTTTCTAACTCTAACCTTAACCATAGTCCTGAGTCTAAAACACCCACCTCGCAAAAAAATAAGTTACAGTCAAATTTTAAACAAGAAATAAATTAAAACAATATTTATTCATAAATTTGACGGTATGTTGTTGTTATATTGTATCATGTTTCAATTTTTTAATTGCAATTCGTAATTCGTATGAATGTTGCTATTTCTTTTGCTAGCGATTTTAAATATTTTCCGACGACGCTCAACATATTCCAGCGGCAAACTGGAGCGGATATTTAGAAAAATCCGGTTCGCAAAATGTACTAGCATCTAGATTTTTATAATGCGATTCTGACATCTTCTTGATTTGGTTTGTCATATATGGTTGTAATTATAATTATACAAATCTTTTTAGTTATACCCTGTGATGATGCGAACATATTGCAAAAAATAGCTTCTGATATGCGTGTGTATAGATGATAGTGGTAGACAAGTTGATAATGACGTGAACTTGCGACCAACGTGTCAATTTCAGAAACTGACAAACCTAATGTGATTCTTTCTGTAGATATCCGTAAGAATAGAGAAATAACGATTGCAACAAAACGAAGCCCGTCAAGAAAGTCAAACCACGAAGAAATACTTCAAATTATCGATGATTATATAATTTATGTTAATGTATAAGAAATTTCATTTTAACTAACAAGTAAACAAATGCGAAACTATTATGAAATTTCTGAAGTAAGAATTTGTTTTATTTGGACTATTCGAGCAAGGGTTCTCAACTCACATGTAATTCTTACAACCTGCATTAAATAAATGTTTCTATTTGAAAGTAATGTTGTAGGCTGGATGGGTCAGTAATGGTATAAACGCCACGCATATTGTTAGAAAAGTAAAATTGTATTAGAATAAAACAGAACATACAAAGAGTAAGTGTTGTAGCACCTACTGTCAAGATAGCCTACAACTACATATACCGACCACATCGAGAATTATACCTCTTAGTTTATTCGTATCGTTCCGAAGAGTCAATTGCTTGAGCATGGGTAAGTCTCGACAACACACATTCCAAGGCTTTTTGCAACGAAAAATGGTTGCCAATATATTTTATGTTTGGCTCGATAGTATGCAGTCGCTGAATCTTTTGTACTTTCGAATGTCTCTGTTTTGATATAGGTTAATAGCGGCCGAATGTCTTTAAAATCGTGTCGATCGGCTCTCCCTCTAGATGTTAGCTGTATCTAGTTTCATCTGAGTTAAATTTATTTGTTTTTTGTTTTGTTTTGTGTGTGTAGCATTTTACGAGTCCGTCTTGTATCTTTTAAAGTATACTTGATGCATGCAATCGTAAGTGGATATTGTTTTTGCGTTTCTCTGAACGCTTCATCCGATGTCGAATTTCCGATGTTTTTATTTTGTACTCAATTTAATTGCTTCTTTGTTATATTTGACACACTTTCGGAGTGTATATGTTTGCATTCATTTCCCCTATGCAATGTGGTTTAACAGTAATTTGTATTTTTTTTAAACAGGTTGGTTTTGAAAGGGGTTTTCTTTCATTAATTTTTGCCAGCTTACATATTTCCTGATTAAAAGTGTTGGCTGATAAATTCCAATATTTAAAAGTTTCTGCCCAATTCAAACCAAATAAAGTTGAAGTATCTTTGGAAATTATGCTTTCAACTTTTAATAATCCCATCTTTAATTTATTAGTAAATATAGTTTTCTAATAACATTAATCTTGTTGCTAGTCAGTGCAGGTGCTTACTTTTTTGTTTTCAGCAAAGTTTTTTTTTTTTTTTTAGTTTCTTCGACAGATGTGAAATTATAATTGATAGATCCCACGCAGATCCAACACTAATTTAACAGTTTTGTTAGATATCTTGCTAATTAAGGATACGCGTAAATTTTCGCAAGATTTTCGCAAGATTTTTCGCTAGATTTTATTTCTTTGGCTATTTTTTGTTTGGTCTGATTTTACTATTTGACATATTGTGACCAAGTTTCACACAATTTTGACAATTCTTATTCTAAAACAGGCAAAATGTTCCTGGTGCAATTTGACGTATCGTTAACATGGTTCAGTGGCTAATGTTTTTCGTTTGCGCAGGGTTTGTTTATGTTCACCCTTTCTTTTTATTAATAGAAGTAACTTTGCCTTATACTAAGACCGTGCCTGAACATATTCGTCTTTCTCTTTCATAGATTCATCGCTTTACTTTCCTGACATATGCTACACCCGATTCGTCTATATTTTTAGAATCGCTTATAACCTTTTGAAAAACTTCTGCACGTTTCTGTAGAGGGAGATTAGATTCGCTGTTTAGTTCTAATATTCTCTGCTTAGTTACAGCATTTCTACTAACACCAGCCTTTTCAATGTATGGGGTATTTGTAATTATATTCTGATGATTATCTTAATCTGCAGTCATTACAGTGCTTGTTTCCGACTGACGCGGACGTTAAATAATCTATGTCGTTTTGAATATCGCCAAGTAAAAACATCGCCATCGTTTATTAAACAAAAATGTATTCGGTTTGAACAGATCTATAAGTAACTTGACGGTTTTCAAAAATTCCAGATCCGTAGTCTTTAGAGATAGAATATATTCTACGAACATATTCTGTTCAGCAATTCCCAGCTTTCATATGAAACTTTTTCGTATCAGATCAATCGCCATTGAAAAGGCTTCATACATTCTAAAGAAAATGGCAAACTTTTGGCCTTGGTTAGGGACGTAGGTAAACGCCTCCATAGGGTTCCATATCGTGTTTAGCAAAAACTCTGTGTTACTTTTCGTTCTAGGTTTATTGGTTAAGCTTTAAAAAAGTAAGTTTTAATTTTTTTGTTGGTAGTATTTCAATTGTTAATGTTGTTGAATAAATTTTTCATCCATTTTTGTTGTCTTTTTTCACCTTTTGCTGCCATTCTTTAATTTGCTATTTACGTTTGTTCTGTTATTTACACCCGAACAGTTATTTTTGAAGTCCTACTTTTTTAGAATTTTCTAATGAGTTAAATTTATTTACTCTAAAGAAAAAAAAAACGCTCTAATAATTGCTAATAACATTTTATTGCTGTACTTTAAAGATTTTTTTCTGCGGAAAAACCCTATTTTATGTAAGAAAAACGCGCGTAACTTTTTTTTTTTAATTATGCATAGAAATATATTGAGTACAGATTGTCTGACTCTTTTAGAGTTTACCATAACCACATTGAATACATGTATAGGAAAACCATCTCTCTGCTTCGGTACTGTCATTTATCTTACAATATATAAGGCGTGACATCCTCTGCCATATATAGCACACAAATTAACTTTATTTTCATACTCTATTCATCAGAAACAAAATATATATATATATATATATATATATATATATATATATATATATATATATATATAATTATAAAACTCTTGTCTGCATCTACTCTCCAACAATCAGGCGACTGCATCTTTTAAAATAGGGATGACAGGTACATTTATACAACCACACACGCACACACAAAGACACACGCACACACACTCTCTCTCTCACAACCACTCTCTCTCACACACACACCACACACGCAAACACACACACACACATACACACACACACATATATATATATATATATATATATATATATATATATATATATATATATATATATATAAATCTGTGGGCTTGCTTGCTTGCATCTTGTCTTCCACGATCAGCTGTTGCATCTTTTAAAAGAGGGATGACAGGTAAATTTATACAGACACACACGCATACATCCTGCACCCCCCACACACACATATATACATATATATATATATATATATATATATATATATATATATATATATATATATATATATACTAGCAAAAATGGCAGTCGTTGACTGGGTTCAAAAACAGCCTACAGAAAATGGACTCTGATTTACGAAAGCATGATAGGTTATGAAAAGGAAGGGGTGTAATGACATAGCTTCTAATTTGGGGGTATCAAATCCAAAGCAAAATATGATGGAAGTAAAAATGAAATAGAAACACCCAATAATTTATTATACCATACCTGTTAACACTGAAACACTTATCACAAGATTCTGTGGATCTATATTAAAAAAAAACAACTTGTTAAACTTTGTGACATATTTCCATTCTATGGAGACTAGGCGCGAACGCAGACCCCACAATTTTATTATACTATCCCTATTTAATTTAAAAGATACTTATCAAAGTATTATTATGTACATCTATATCAAATACACTTGTAAACGTTTATTTTTATTTTTTTTTTTTTTTTACATGGGGGTCACCACTTATCAAGACCCGAACGCCACTCAGGGATAAGGGTTATTGCGTGTACAGTAATCAATGAGATAGTAATATATTAATCATTAGTATTGGGGGTTTTAATAGCGTGTCTTCCTTAAAGGGGCGATTTGTCAGGAGTTTGTTTATGTTGGACTTGAAGACGTCCAAGTTGTAGTCAGGTGGGAAACAGGCAAGCGGCAGAGAGTTCCACTGGCGTGCAGTTATAAGAAAGAAGCTTTGCTCATGGAATATACGTTTGGATTTAGGCACAGATATAGAGTGGGGAAAATTATTGACAGTAGTTTCAGCCAGACGGGTGTTTCTCATGAAAGATTGGCGAAGGGGGGACGAGGGATTGGAGCTCAGACGAGCACCTGCCATGGAAATAGCGATAAAACAAAGACAGGCTTGCAACGTCTCTTCTGTGGGAGAGAGGTTGCAGGGAAGTGAAAAGGGCATCCCCCACTAAACCACGAAGTCTATTTTGTACTCTGTCAAGGCAGGATATACTGTTTTAGCAGCTCCTCCCCAGATGTGGTAGCAGTACTTCATCCTTGGACGTACTTGGCTTTTATAAAGATAGAGGATTTCATCAGTAGTGAGATATATTCTGGAGCGGTAGGAGGATCCCACCATTTTCCCAGCGTCCCTGGCAACAGATTTGTAGTACGTGTTCCATTTTAGATCAGGAGTAAAGGTCAAACCCAGAAGCTTGTCAAAACATGGAGCCTCTCCAAGACGAGAGCCGGCCATTTCAATTGATGCCAGATGGGGATTAGAGCGTTGATGATATAAAGATAGAAGCTTGGTTTTGGATGCATTAAAAGTGACCATCCACCTCTTCCACCATTGTACTACGTGCTCAAGATTAGAGGAGAGAGAATTAGAGAGATTTACGGCCTTTGATGTGTTGCCATAGATGGTCGTGTCATCAGCATAGATGTCAACGAATGATTTAAGTATGTGTTTAGGGAGATCATTGAAGAGAGTTGGACCCAGGATGGACACCTGAGGGACTCAAGCATTAATACTGTGGGCCTCTGATTTCTGCCCATCAACCACTACTCTTATGAACCTATCGGAGAGAAATGATTTAATGATTGAGAAAACATTTCCAGTAATACCGTAGCTGGAAATCTTGTGAAGTAGGCCCTTATGCCATACCTTCTCGAAGGCCTTCAATATGTCAAGAGCAATTGCCCTGTAAAGGAAAACTTTGTCAAGAGATTCACTGATCCTGTGTGATATAACCGTTAGCACATCTGCTGTAGATCTTGCAGAGCGGAAACCATCTTGCGTGTCATTAAGAACGTGGTTTCTGTTGAGGTGGTTGACTACTTCTTTATTTACTATGGATTTCAGCAACTTACTCATGACTCACAGGAGACTTATTGGGCTGTACTGAGAGGGAGATGATTTTAACCTAAATTCTTAAATACAGGGCATACTGATGAGATTTTCCAGGGTGTTGGAAAGCACTTCTCCTTAAGGCAACGCTTAAACAGTTTTGTAAGTATGGTGCTAGTTCTGGTTGGAGCTTTTTCAGCACTATAACTGGAATGCCATGAAGGCCAGTTGCTTTACTGGAACCAAGGTTCTTGATTAGCTTGGCGACCTCACGCACGGATATTTGTGTGTTGCATAGCGCGTTGTCTGTTATAGGAGGAAATACAGGGAGTTGATGGCCATTGTCGCATAGGTAAGAATTAGCTGCAAAGTTCTTGGCAAATAGTCTGGCCTTGTCTGATGCTGACGAGATGACCTCAGGTCCATTGATGATAATTGGGATAGAACGCACACTTCAGTTCAAGATCCTGTTTGCTATTTGCCAGAACTGGTGGGAACCAAGCCGCTGATCAGCTACTTTGGATTTAACAGACTGAGCATATAGCTCTCCTGCATGTTTTATTACTCTTTTACAGTGGTTGCTGGCAGTCCTGAAAGCAGCCTTAGTCTCAGTACATCTATTACGTTGGAAGCTTTGCAAAAAGTGATTTCTGTGCACGATGGCAGCAGCACATTCAGGGGAAAACCATGGCTGGCTGTTAGGTTTTTGCTGAATTTGTTCGATGCCTATAATTTACAATTTGGTCAGGTCTGATAATACAGAGGACACATCCCTTTTTAACATGGAATGCAGAGGTAGGTCAGATATGAATGTACGGAAGCTATCACAGTCAGCCATAGAGTATCCATACTTTGTGGACCAGGCGCTTACGCAGACCCCCCCAATTTTAATGAACGACCGTTATGCCAGATCAAACATACCCATTCCTGTGTAT
Source organism: Euprymna scolopes (assembly GCF_053919585.1). Classification (NCBI taxonomy): domain Eukaryota; kingdom Metazoa; phylum Mollusca; class Cephalopoda; order Sepiida; family Sepiolidae; genus Euprymna; species Euprymna scolopes. The sequence goes on along the minus strand of NC_136486.1, from coordinate 60,946,593 downwards.
CGATACATCTTCTATCATTATATGTGATCAGTTTTCTATAATAGTCAAACGTATAGGAGCCTATTCGTGACCAGACACACAGACGTTCAGTTTTATATCATATATATAAATATATATATATATATATATATATATATATATATATATATATATATATATATATATATATATAAGCGTATGAGCGTGGTTTGAGAACTAAGGAATGAGGTGTAGAATTGTCTATTTTAGCTTCGATTCTAACTGATGGAACCCTAGTTATATATATATATATATATATATATGTATGTGTGTGTGTGTGTGTGTGTGTGTGTGTGTGTGTGTGTGTGTGTACTTGTGATCTCACTACTAAGTTTCATATAATAATCGATAGAGATGATTGGACAACGCCGGCCGGCTTGCTAGTATATATAAACTTAGTTGCTGTCTGAGGAGCCTTCTACCAAACGTACGTCATTTTTTAATCTACAAACTTCAAACTTGATATATGGAAGGTTTGGATCTGTGGAACGGATTTGATTTCGTTTTTAATCCGTACGAATAAATGCTACGGGATAAAAATTGAAAATACAATGGAATGTAGTAGGTGTACGCCGTTTTAAATTACTATTTGACGCAAGCGCAAATATACGTAAAAGTCGGTTAAATTTAAACGGTCTCTTGTATTTCTTAATAACCGACTTCTTCTGGAACGCTTAATGTTTTGGTTTCGATTGTAAGTTTGAGGCGGTAAACCTTTTGTTTTTCTGCTAAGACTGAGACACGTAGCGTGTTGGCTTCGATTCTAACTGATATGGCCCAAATTAATTGTTTACGCTTGAAATAATTTTTATGTATTTGGTACAATATAAAAATCAATAGAGTATTGGCTCTATAATAATAATAATAATAATAATAATAATAATAATAATAATAATAATAATATATCAAACGTACAGTTATTAAAATATAATATTTAAGCGTATTTTACAATTTGCCAACGTCGAGCGGCATGCCAGAATGTATATATATATATATATATATATATATATATATATATATATATATATATATATATATCTTCTATATATCTATAAAAACAGAGATGTGTGTGCCACAGACGATTTCTGATTGGTTAATCCAATAATCACATCTCCTAAAAAACTATGGTTCGTAGGCTCTTACCTTTACCATAAAATATTATGGCTTGATTTATTGTCCATCTTGGAAGGGTTTAATTTTTTCCTAACTTGCGATTTACAAATTTAAAAAATACGAAACTACAATCTAACAATCGAACCTCCGACATCACGGCCGCCATTATGAAACTAAACCAAAAAAAAAAAAAAAAAAGCGCCTTCACTCGTGGTCTTTACATTTCGGGTTTGGGTACTTGTGCAGTTTTCCATTGACATTAAAAAGTGGAAATATTTAAAAAAATATATATATATATTGTACGTACTCGTCATGGAATAAAGTTTTCCTACAGAAAAAATCACGTAATTTCATCAAGTAGTTATTTTTTTATAGCGAAAAAAGAAAAAAATCAACGCTACAAGCGAGTCATTATTAATTAAACAGAAAGTTCAAGTAGGGGGATTTCCCCATTTTTTTTTTTTATAGCGAGGCCAAATTTCGCGAATTTGGCCTTTTTTTAAAGCAGTTTGGCCTTCAAATTTCTGTTTGGCCTTTTTCTTCACCGATGAAATAAAAAAAGCAAATAAAAACAACGCAATAAAACTTTTAAAAATACGGCACACTTTTGTTGTTCTTGTTTGTTTTTTTTTTGGTAATTTTCCTTATTTTTTTTATTTTTTCAAGATAATACTATTAAATGGACACTATTATGCCAAATTAGCCCCCCCCCCGAAAAAAAATGCACAAAAATTCGAGATTTAAGGTTTTGACGAGATAATTTAGCGAATTGTCCGGACTATTGCGAGAGAACCATCCATTAGTTTTTCCTGAAATTTTGCCACAAATTGTATTTCAATACATAGATGTGCATAGTAACAACATTTTTTAGCCGAAAATTTCCGTTGCGTCCCCAGATTTCATCGGTGAAGAAAAAGGCCAAACATAAATTTTGAAGGCCAAACTGCTTTAAAAAAAAGGCCAAATTCGCGAAATTTGGCCTCGCTATCAAACGATTTGACCTTTGAGAACTCTACCAAACTCCTCCTACAATTTTGGGTCTAAACACGTGATATTTTAGATATAGATTCCTTGGACATGGATCTAACTTATTACCTTTACTTGATCCCTAAACAATAAATGTTAAGAAGTCATAATAGGGGTCAAAGTTTTAAAAATTGACCGTTTTTTTTTCTCAGCATTAACCTCAAAACACCTGGGCAACGCCGGGCACCGATTGCTAGTATATATATATATAGAGAGAGAGAGAGAGAGAAAGAGAGAGAGAGAGAGATAAGACAAAATATAACAGCATTCCAAAAGATAGACTGACTGAACTTAAAACAGATTTTATCATGGAGATAAAAACGGAATATCTGCAACACTCACGACTAAAATGCTAGTTTTATTTTCGTGTCTTTAACTTCACCCCCGTATTTTGCTGATGAGGAGACTTTGTTTGTAAAAGACAAAATGTTGTCAAATTATTGTCAATACTTATTGTCAATTGAAATAAAATGCACATCGTTTCTGAAACGATCGTACAATCTATAGGATTTTGTTTGTTTTTTTTTTCTATTGAAACTGATTTTTAATTCACAATTATGAATCGTTCTACTCAATATTAATATAGCTCTAGGATATCTATACCTGTATATATATATATATATATATATATATATATATATATATATATATATATATATGCGTATATATAGTGTCTTAATAAATATTGTATCTTCAGCTCTCATATTCACGATCGAGCACTTTATTGGATTTTTTCATCACCTCCTTACACGCTATATATATATATATATATATATATGAATATTTATATATATATATATACACACACACATATATATATATATATATATATATATATATATATATATATATATATATATATATATATATATATATTGCCTATTATTGTTACAAAAAAGTGTCAACCTCCTGGCCTATCTGTAAAAAGCCACGTGCAAATTGTCTATCTTTCGACAATGAATAATATAGTATTCCATGCACAGTTCGTATTATATGTGATCCTTTTATATCCCCATTTTTTATTTGAATGCGTATATCGTGTCTATTTTTTCTTACATTGCGTGTTTTAGTTCCTATGTTCCCTGTTTCTTAACGTGCACATATATCCGCAACGTAGTTCGTCTGTTTATATGTAGGACTGTATTTGTGTGTGCTTACGTGTTAGCGATTAGGTATTGATGACGAAACTTGTAGGTATATGTGCTCATGGTGTAGTGTATCTAGCGTGCAAATCACTTATCCACTGTCCATCTACAACAGAAAAAATATCAGGGGCTGACATTTGTTCAAATCAAATCTCTGGCATTTCCTCATACAGCCCAAGGCTTTGTTGTCATTTTTTCATTACATTTTTTTTTTTTACTTATTTTTATCAACACTGGTCGATATTCGTGCTTTTTTTGTTTGTTTTTGTTTCATCCTCTGAAAAGACTTGTTCTTACTTGATTTCTTACTTTTGGGCGTGGTTTTCATTTGACGGGCAACAATGAAACTGAAACTTTATCGCCTTCTTCTTCCGATACGTGATGATGGGCAAAACAAATAGGAAAACAAGAAAACAATGTAATTTATAGATAACAGCGATAAAAAGCATAAAACACACAATACGCCTATCTATTCCTTTAAGCATATATATGTGTATATATATATATATATATATATATATATATGTATGTATATAATCATATTTGTTGACATTTATTTTTTCATAAGTGTCAATTGAATAAGACATCTAAAAAATAATAAATGACGTGAATATATTCGCTATTATTGTTCGATATGTATATATATATATATATATATATATATATATATATATATATATATATATATATATATATATATAAAGTAGTAGCGTTGGTGCGTGTGTGTCTGTATGTGTGTACAGCTGCCAATGATCAAAGAAGTATAAAGGGCATATGTGTGTACACATCTCCTGGTCAAGAAATATTAAAGCCCATGATAATATACTTCTGTCAAAGCGACATTATAATTTATACGTAATTTCTATATATAGCGTACTTCAACCCACATCTACATTGATTGAGTTACGGTCATTATCATATCACATTAAATTAAATCTATTTAAATAATTAGCTCGATGATATTACTTATTCGACATAATAGCTTTGTTTCAACTGCATTAATCAAAAAAATATTATTTAGTTTAGTTTATTTTCAATTTATATTTGATTTAACTTATTTTATCTGAAATCTGAAACCGTTTAATTTTCAAACCAGAAAACTAAAGGGAAAATAACCGTGATAGTTTAATTGAAAAATTGTTTTAAACGGAGTACTTTATTTAATATTTTCTGTAATAGATATGTTTTCATTTCGAAATATTCTTCTAAGTTGAATAATTAGTATCATTATGTTTCATTCGGAGGACATTTTTTTCGCGTATCCTTAATTTTTAAGTAACCTTTTTTATTTGCTAGAAAAAATAATTAAACTAATGTCCTCATTTACGTGCATCCCCATGAGGGCAGAGTTAGTCAGACACAGGGTCAATTTTCAATGTGAGCAAAATCGATCACCTCATACATTATCTGCTCCTTTTTTGTTGTTTATAAATTTTAATCGGTGTTGCCCAGGGGGTATTATAATAATTTTATAAACAGAACGAACCCCAAAATATGAGAAATTCAATTTTGGGAGGTGGGAGGGGGTACATTAGAAATATAAAACGACGAAAATTTCATTTAATTGTTTTTGGAATTAATTTTTGTAGATCTTTTTTGCGATCACATGGGCATTCGCTGCTATTTTAATTGAAACAAAAGTTATAATGGTTTATTTTTTTTAATTTTTGGAGGGAGGAGGAGTGTTCTTTCCAGTGCACAATATCCGGAGAATAGTTTTTTCGCTTTGTAACCCTTCTGCCGAAATATCTGGTGAAGAAGGTATCACGAACTTGGGGGGAGGGGGCGATTACATTTACATGTTTTCTTCCGTTCTTTTATTATTTTTGTAGGGATATCCACGTTGTCCATGGTCAAAATGATTAGTATACAGGTGTGTGTTTCAAACAGAACTTCATGTCAATCCAGGCAACGCTGGGTAACCATCCCATGCTAGTTACATTATAAGTTACTTAGACTTTCATCTCTGCAAAGAAGATCTTCTGTTTATATGCATGTTGATAGAATGGAAAATTGTGTTCGTATGGACGTATGTGTTTTTGTCATTTTCTACTCAATTCAATTCAATTGAAGTATAATCAAATATTGTTCAGGTTAAGATGATATTTTTGTTCAAAAAATTAAATTTGCATACGTTTTTTTTATTTCCGCTCAACTATTATTAGGATCAATACATTTCTTCTCTTTTTATGAAAATTAAATCCGATACGTGATTACTAGAACGAAATGGAGACGTTTACTATCGTCATACAAATTCTTTGTAATACAATTGTTAGTCATGTTTTTCGGATATGTTCACTGTATAAAAGATTGGATCAAATCGTTTTATTTCTGATATTTGTCATATAATAATTATTTAAAACGTTTTTTTGATATTGTTAATATTACTTTTTTCGTATTATTCGCATTCGTCTGTTCTCATCAGAATGTTATTTTTCAAAAAGTGTAAGCTAGTTTAACGTCCCCCATGCTTCTGGTGTATCATAACTCTGGAATCTTCCTGTCGAATTCTGAAATCTTTCTATCGTACTTAGGAATCTGCATGGAATTTAGGACAAAACCATTTGTTTTATTCACGGGGGTAGCACGCTTTTGTTTCCAACCCATAACTGTTTAAACTTGTAAGTAATTCGAAATTGTATTTTGACTATCTCTGCAAGCACCTTTGGCATAGCTGGTATAGTACTTTGTGATATTTACACTGACTCTATTCTGGAGATTGACTGTCCTATCGTTAGACCGGGTGACAGTTAAATTGCAACTGTGAATTATTTAGAACTATAAATATACCTGCTTTTTCCAGGATATTAAACATTACAATATGCCACGTAGTATATAATAGTAGTAGTAATCAGTACTGAATTTGAGGTGGTTTTGATGAATGGTATCATAGTCTTTCCAAAGTAAATAAATGCACTGTTTTCTTTGAAAATTATTACATAAGAACATTAAAAATCTGAGAAAAAAACACGAGAAGTTACTAAATAAAACTTATTTAACTCAATAATAAGTTTCATTCTAAATGTTAGATATTATGTATCCGAGGTAACGCCGTCCAATTTAATACTAATTTAATAAGTTTGGGTTAAGTAGTTTTTGATTTGTAGCTAAACATATAAACATACAAACACACAGTAGGTTCAAAACAAACATTGGAATGAAATAAAGATTTCTCACCCAAAATCGACAATCAATGCGGATAACGCAACGTTTTAGATGGCAGAGGCGATAGGCGACAATAAAGCGTTAGAATATTCACGGAAAGTGATCAGCATTATGCTGAATACAAACAGAGTTAAAAATGCGCAAATTCTATTTGCAGCTTGGTGTATTTATCATATTTAAATGTCGTGTGATTATATCTAGAGAATTGTGTTGGAACTGATAAAACTTGGCTAGCAGAAGGCTGCGTAGCGGATATCGTTTATGGTTTCAGGAACAATAAAACCTCTGTAAAAGTGTAAGAAAGTTGTAACTCCACAAGCAATACGAACTTTTGTGTGGAGGGAACGGATATCAGGGTGGGGATACTGTACATAACGAAGATCTTACGCCTCACAAAAACATCGCAAGTTTCAATTACTGATGAAGACTCAAAACTTCTTTATGAAAGCCCCCCCCAAAAAAAATCAATAACGTGACACACAAAGTGATATTGTTTATTCTCTGCTTCTCTTCTGAAACTGCTGTACAGTTCAATGAAAATCAACTAAAATCTGCACAGTATGAAGCGCAATGAAGACCAAGTTCTATCAAATGTTTGGCACGTTACCTGCGAAGACAGCGTCATGCCGCCGCCCGTTTTTGTTATCGGAATCAGAGGCAATTCAAACGGCTAAGCTGAGTTACTGTCTTATGTCGTAAAACAGTTGGTGATGAGGCTGAATATAGAGATAGCTATACATTGGGTGGCAAAACTGAGTTCTGAATCAAACCTTTAATAATAAAAAAAAACATAGAAACAACATCTGAAAGCATTTAAAACCTCACCAGTTCTTATATCTGGAACCCCAATCGGGCTGAATTCGACCCCATGAACTGAGGAGATCAGAAAATAAAGATACCAACATTATCATCTGCATCAGCAAGAACGAGCCGACTGAAGGGATCAGAATAATGTGTAGACTTTCCTTAAAGGAAATGGTGAAGGTTATTTATTGTCCAGGATATGTTTTCCTAACAGAAAATGTTGTATACGTTCATGATTAATGTAATATTTTAGAGTAAGTGACGTTTTAGTACTGATTGCAGAAAGCGTGAATATATTTTACACGGAAGTGTCGGTTTGTGACCGTCATTTGTTCAAAAGCTCTTCGAAACGCGAATTGTTTGAGAATTTCTCAATAATAACGACGATTGAATGTCTAGCACTCTGTCGTAATTACTCTGACGAACATATGCACGGACTTATGCAGGAAACTCGAGGTTTATTATCTTAAAATCCTCCGTTGGTTATAATTAGAGCTAGGACAAGAGCATATTCTTTTCATTGTTTTGACTCTCGAATGTGTATTTGTTGATATCCTTTTATATAGAGTGATGTGGTTTTCGGTTGATTAACTGTGTCTAACTATGTCGGATATATACTCGAGAGTTTAAACAATGAAAACCATTGGTACTAATAATGCCCCCACTAAACTGAACCTCTACTACATTGCAGCGTTGAAACTGAGCATATAGGATTAAATTCTTCGCCTTTCCTCTAACGGATGTACTGCATTCCATCAGTGCCTAGCATATTGAACTAGCTTTCGTCGCTAAAAGGCAATTTGACCAATATGAAGAGTAATGATCTTTACTGCATCTGACGAAGTCCAGACGGTGTTTTCTGTTCTTTACAGAAATCATTGGCTTGCGTCTTGCAAATATCCTCGCAAATTAAATTCTTATATCTGTTCTTGACAGTAGAAAGAGAGCACCTTTTAACAAGATTGCACAGTTGTTGGATTTGAGGAGCCGTTTCAAATCTGTTTCTTAGGCTGTGGATCTTGATAGCATTGTCTTCCCTGTTAGAAGTAACTCTAGTACGACTAGATTTAGGGGCATCACGAACACTGCCGGTGTTTTGTGCTTTTGCACAATTTTCGAACCGTTTCCTCATCACATTTCAATCTGCGTCCGATTTCTCGATTGGATAAACCAGAAAGGTGGAGATTAATGAGCTTCTGGCGATCACTAATAGAAGGTCGTGGCATATGGATTAAATGTAACGTTGTATAACCTGGAACAACAACAATTAGGATTAGAGATTCTTTGTTGCCTATAAGTGGATGTTTTAAACTTATTTAGGTCCTATAATTTCACATGGTTTTAAGTGAATTTTTGGTTGCGGACATTCTTTTTGCCTCCTCAATTTGGACTTTCATTTTTAATTGACATAAATACTACAATATTTCAATTAAAAGTCAGATATAGACAGGTAATATTATAGAGGAATAAAAGGTAAATCAAATGAGGTATAGGTTGTTCAAACAGTTATATTAAATTTAGCTTTAATTTGCAGTTTTTGAAAAATATTCACGTGCTGACTTTCTTTTGGGGGGCACTGTATATATGTATGTGTGTGTGTATGCATAGTACATACTTTAGAGTCAGTTCCGGAAATATCTAACACAGTATACGATATACGATATAAAATCACTTTATTTCGTATATAGATCTTTTTAAGGTGGGGTCGGTATTTAAAAAATAAACAATCACTTTATCATATATATATATATATATATATATATATATATATATATATATATATATATATATATTATTTTGGAGCACTTATTGAGACAGTCTAAGAAATAGTTGAAGCAGTTTAGGATGTAAAAATCACTATATTGCATGTATATTATTTTCGAGGGAGTATATTTACGACATTAAAACTCAATTATGTATATAGTTTTTGGAATACCTCTTTTATGGAGTCAGATTCGGAAATGGCCTAAGCAGATTACATATATATATAATATATTGCAATTTGGAGACGGAATTGTTTTTGTTTAGATAAGTGATTTCAATCATGCTTTTTATTTTAGATTTAAAATATTAACAACTCCATTTTATTTCAGTATTTAATTTGTGTATTTCTGTTTTATTAAATGCTAGCTTTTTTCTAGTCCAATACCGGCTTCCATCTTTTCTCGAAATTACTTATAACGGCACCAACTTACTTTCGGAAGAACCCCCCCCCAATCAGCCTTTTCTTTAATATCATAAGCTTCTTAAAACGTTACTAGCTTAAGTTCAGAATAAAATCACGATTTTCTTTAAACGGCTAAATTCAAAAAAAAATGTTTTGAACGCTACTAACTGAATTTCTTTCAACACAGTTTGCAATTTGGAGACGGAATTGTTTTTGTTTAGATAAGTGATTTCAATCATGCTTTTTATTTTAGATTTAAAATATTAACAACTCCATTTTATTTCAGTATTTAATTTGTGTATTTCTGTTTTATTAAATGCTAGCCTTTTTTTTTTTCCTGGTACATATGTTTATTTATCTACCGAGTTGATAGCAAAAATTACGAATTATACTCATTTTTTAGTTCGTGTGAGGGGAATCTATCACCATACTTTCCCTTAAACACGTCTGTTGGACTTTTATTAAGTACAATACTTAATAGTTTTTTTTTTGTTTTTTTTTTAATGGAGAGTAGAAAATGCATTGTGGATGCGTTATCGGCAGCTCCTGTTACTCTCGCTTCTTCTTATTTGTCCCTCGGTCCTCATTTTTTTAAATGAGTGATTTTTCGGACAAAGGGAGAAGAAAAAGCTGTTTTCTAGGTTGGCAGTATTTTTGCGAACAGTTGGCTGAGATGGCGGAAATTTTCTGTTTCTATGTCTATCCTTGTAGCCATGTCACTAGTAAGGGTGCTGGAGGTAAACGTTTTGTCTGGGCTGACGTTATCCGCCTGATAGTCAGGGACCCGAACCTTGGATTAACCACTAATGGAGGCTGTCCTATCAGCAGGTGCAAAGTACTGGGGCTGCTGTATTGCCATTTGGTGAATGGATTCTGGACCATGCAGTAGCTTCTGGTGGGGCCTTTCGATGCCATACTAGTGGGTAATTGTTACGGCTTTACCTTATCATTAGCTACAAATAAAAAAAAAATTCTTCGTTTCGTTGTCTCTCTTAATTTCCCCTCTCTTTCCTGCTCTAAGTAAATCTGTCGACCTAGTCCACAAATTCCAAAATTTCATCATGACAAGTTTCAAGAAAAAATACACGATTAAACCCGGTTCCCCAACTTCCAACGTAGACCCCTACTACCATGTCTCCTTCTCCAACATCAGGGGTCTTCGTTCTTACCTTCCAGAGGTTGAAACCCAATTACAGGAGACTAAACCTGACCTTTTATTTTTAAGTGAAACTGGCATTGGACAGGCTATTTCCCTAGATGAGTTTGCAATTTCAGGATACTCTAACTTAACTTCTAAATCTGACCCCCAAGATCGCCATGGGCATGGAATATGTGCCTATATTAAAGATAGCTTTCCATGTGGGAGGGACATCTCCAGGGAAGATCCTAACTTACCCTATATGTGCTTCCGGGTTGCTTTAGCTCACACTACTGCATTTATATTTACTCTCTATCGCCCCCACAACAGCGGAGTTACTATCTTTCAAAGCATATCTGAGAAAATTGACCAAGTCCTTTCTACTTATCCTTCAGCTAACATTCACGTATGTGGAGACTTCAATGTTCACAACGTCGAATGGTTGACCCACTCAAACAAGACCGATGATGAGGGGAGGTTCTGTCATGATTTCTCCATTGCCTATGACCTCACTCAGATTGTTCAGGAACCTACCCGTGTGCCCGATAATGACGGCCAGTATGCGAGCCTACTAGACCTTTTTCTCACAACTTGCCCTGAACTATGTTCAGTTTCTGTTCTGTCGCCTCTTGGATCTTCCGACAACTCTGTTGTATCAATTAAGATAAAAATGAAATGTAATAAGTCCCCAGACGTACCTCTTCATCGTACAGTATATCGATACACTAAGGCTGACTGGGATAGCTTCCGTACATTTATATCTGATCTACCTCTGCATTCCATGTTTAAAAAGGATGTGTCCTCTATAGTATTAGACCTAACTGAATGGTTAATTCTAGGTATTGACCATTTCATACCATCTAAAAAGTTTCAGCAAAAACCTAACAGCCAGCCATGGTTCTCTCCAGAATGTGCTGCTGCCATTGCGCACAGAAATCACTTTTTCCACTGCTTCAAACGTAATAGATGTATGGAAACTAAAGCCGTTTTCAGGACTGCCAGCAACCATTGTAAGAAAGTAATAAGGAACGCAAGAGTGTTGTATGCTGAATCTGTTAAGTCCAAAGTAGCTGAGCAGCGGCTTGGTTCCCACCAGTTTTGGCAAATAGCAAACAGAATCCTGAACAGAAGCGTGTGCTCCATCCCAACTATTATCAATGGACCTGAGGTAATCTCGTCAGCATCAGAAAAAGCCAAACTCTTTGTCAAGAACTTTGCAGCTAATTCTACCCTTTGCGACCAAGACCGCCAACCCCCAATATTTCCTCCTGTATCAGAAAACACGCTATGTGATATACGTATATCTGTACGTGATGTTGCGAAGCTAATCAAAAACCTTGATTCGAGTAAAGCAACTGGCCCTGATGGTATTCCAATTATAGTACTCAAAAAACTTCAACCTGAATTAGCGCCCATACTTACAAAACTGTTTAAACGTTGTCTTAAGGAGAATAGTTTCCCATCTCCCTGGAAAATCTCATCAGTATGCCCTGTATTTAAGAATTCAGGTGATCGCTCATCCCCCTCTCAGTACAGGCCAATAAGTCTCCTGTGCGTCATGAGTAAGTTGCTAGAATCTGTGTTAAATACAGAAGTAATCAAACATCTCAACAAAAATAACCTTCTTAGTGACACTCAATATGGTTTCCGTTCTGCTAGATCTACAGCAGATGTCCTTACAGTTATATCGCATAGGATTAGCAAATCTCTCGACGGTGGCAATCTTTCTAGGGCAATTGCTCTTGACATATCTAAGGCCTTTGATAGGGTATGGCATAAAGGTTTACTTCATAAGATCGCTAGCTATGGTATAGCTGGAAAAGTCTTCTCAATTATTAAATCATTTCTTTCTGATAGGTTCATAAGAGTAGTAGTTGAGGGGCAAAAATCAGAAGCTCGCAGTATTAATGCCGGTGTCCCTCAGGGATCCATCCTGGGCCCAACTCTTTTCCTGATCTACATTAATGATCTTCCAAATCATATCCTTACATCATTTGTAGACATTTATGCTGACGACACTACCATTTTTGGTAGCACATCTAAGACAGTAAACGACCAAGTTCTCTCCAATTCTCTCTCCTCTGATCTTGAGCACGTAGTACAATGGGGAAAGGAGTGGCTGGTTACTTTTAATGCATCTAAAACCAAGCTTCTCTCTTTACATCATCAACTTTCTAATTCACATTTGTCATCAATTGAAATGAATGGCTCTCGTCTTCAGGAGGCCTCAAGTTTTGACAAGCTTCTGGGCTTGACCATTACTCCTGATCTTAAATGGAACACGTATATCAAATCTGTTGCCAAGGCCGCTGGAAAAATGGTGGGATCTTTCTATCGATCCAATAGATATCTCACTGCTGATGCTATTCTCTACCTATATAAGAGCCAGGTACGTCCAAGGATGGAATACTGTTGCCACATCTGGGCAGGAGCTGCTAGAAAGGACTTGTCCTGCCTTGATAGAGTTCAAAATAGACTTCGTAGCCTCGTAGGAGATGTCCTTTTCTCATCCTTGCAACCTCTATCTCACAGAAGAGATGTTGCGAGTTTGTCTCTGATGTATCGTTATTTTCATGGAAAGTGTTCAACTGAGCTTCAATCTATGGTCCCCCCTCGCCAAACTTTCACAAGATACACTCGTCTAGCTGTAAACACTATCAATAATTTCCCCACTCTTTATCTGTGCCTAAACCTAAACGTAGATTCCATGAACAAAGCTTCTTTCTTAGAACTGCACGCCTGTGGAATTGTCTTCCGTTTTCCTGCTTTCCGGCTGACTACAATATGGTTGTGTTCAAGTCTAAAGTAAATAAGTTCTTGATGAGCCGTTGCATATAAGTTATTAAATTTACCAAATTTTCATTACTAATGATTACTATATTGACCAATTTCTACTGTACACTCTTTAACCCTTATCCTTGAGTGGCCTCTGGGCCTTGATAATGTGGTGATGCCTTTGTAAAAAAAAATATATATATATATATAACAAAATTATTTTATATATATATATATATGTGTGTGTGTGTGTGTGTGTGTATTCTATATGATTTTCTCTCTCTTTATATATATACATATATATATATATGTGCGTGTATATAATTTATACATATATATATATATATATATATATATATATATATATATATATATATATATATATATATATACTGAGGAAGTACTACTTCTAATGGAGGCAGTCTCGAAAGTCGCTGGAGCAGTTTCCGATATTATTAAGCGATAGAAACTTTAACGTATATTATTTCTTTCGATTGTATATGATTTTATAAGCCTCTGCCGAACTCCGGATAGCTTAGCTAGTGCACTAGAGAAATGAGTCGCAGTTCCGATATACTGCATATTTGAAATAATTTAAAAGAGTCTGGCATGCAAACATTCTCATAAAAATTAATTGTACGAGTGTTTAATGCGATTAAATTATTCATTGCAAAAAAGATTAAGAGTTTCCCATATCCTTTTGGCTGGCATTTATCTCTTGTGATTAATAAATTACTCTCTTTCTCTAAATTGGAAATTGTCTGAAGTCAATAACAAATGAGATAATTTTATAAACTTTTGGTTTTTTATGTTATTCCATGGCATTGTACTAGTAACACGCAAAATATATTCTGTGCTCTTTAATATTGCAACATAGACATTCACATAATTAAAATGGTTTGCATTTTTTATGAGTATTAGTATTTTGTGTAATTTAGATAAGTCTGGCTAATATTAATCCCATCTTTCTTATGTGAACTGAACACATCAGCCATTGTCCCGCGGTTGTTGTTTTTTAGTTATTGATAAAGAGCCTAAAATCTTTAAAATAGGTTAAAATGTTGTTCTTCTATGACTATTTATCATCTATAATACAAATCTCACTTTTCTGTTTAAATGTATGTATGTATGTATGTTTGTATGTATGTATGTATATATGTATGTATGCCTAAAAATTTCGACAGAGGCGACGGTTTTTTCACGAAATCGGTAGTGTCTTTAAGCATGACCTTTCGGAAAACAAATATCGAAAAAATGACTTACACCATTAATTTCTTCGCCTTCAACTTGGAACTTTTCTACAACGTGGGGTCGCATTTTTCGCCGATGTTTTCGAGAGGCATCCCTATAATTTCGATTGACTAGCCTTAATTTAAACATTTGTCACTTCCGGTTTTGCGATGGGCGCAACAACGAAGACGTCACGTTTTTTTTACGTTCTTTTCCTTCTTCGCGGTACGGGTCCGAGCCTGCTTGACGACTACCGCATTTCTTTTTTTATCAACACTCACCTCCACCTTGGCTAGTTCCATATAATGTTAAGTTTTTTTTCGCTCTGCCATTGATGTAATAAGCCTACATTTTTTTAAGTTTAAAAATTATTAAAATAACATTTTTAATTTTCACAGTCATGGATATGTGAACGACATATAAAATTAATCAAATTTGCATATTCCTTTGGAAAATCCGCGTTAATAAATTTATTCGTTTCTTTGTGGATCATAATTAGATAATTCGTTTCATTATTACTATTTAGGATGAAAACGGTCATGCACACTGACACACACGCACACACACACACACATTTATATATATATGTATATATATATATATATATATATATATATATATATATATATATTTATATATATATATATATATATATATATATATATATATATAAAATGGGTTAATAAATTCCAACGAAAGAAAGATGTATATTTAAATAAGGGAGTAGTCACCAACAATGTGTATTTTTTAACATTGTTTTATTATTCCGTGTCTTGATTTTTCATTGAGAATTATGGTTGGATCATTGTAATAATGTTTTTATGACTTACAAACATTATTACAATGATCCAAACATAATTCTCAATGAAAAACCAAGACACGGAATAATAAAATAATGTTAAAAAATACACATTGTTGGTGACTACTCCCTTATTTAAATATATATATATATATATATATATATTCATAAAAGTTGATATGTGTGCGAGACACTTCTACCAAACTCCTCCCTGAATATTTGAGTCTACAAACTTGAAACTATTTATATAAATATCTAGTCCTCAAGAATATTTTCGATGTGGGATTGAACATGGGAAAATATTTGCTATGTTGATAACATTGAAAAAAAAGGGCTTACTTCTGACCATGTGTATATATATACTTTTATCTTAATTTTTTAGTAATATTAAGTCTTTGTTATCTATCTAGCGATAGCGCAGACAGAAACGAGGATAGGTTAAGTGCTAAATAAAGACCAAGAATAATACCCTGAATTTTATGGTTTCGCTTCCAGCAAATGGCACCGAAGTCAGTATTTTTAAATCATTTATACAGTGATCTGACTGTTGGTAGGATTCAAACTTTGGAGCTTATGTATTTCAGTCCAGCGCCCTAATCCACTACGCTATGATGCCATAGGCGAATTACTGCTTCGCTCTTTTCGCTTCTCTGTTTACGTGGTTTTGTTATTGATTTTTTTAAACGATATTAAGGTTAAAGTCTCCGCCTCGGAGAAGTGTTGTTTCACTTAGAAAGTCGCCCATTTTTTTTATTTAGATGTATTTTTTTATTTATTTATTATTTTTTACAAACAGTAATCTATGGGCACGCGTGTTTCGGAACCCTACTCCTCTTCAGCGTAGCTTGACTTTTCGGAAAATTCGAACCTTAGACCTTATGTATTTTACTCCATCACCCTAATCCATTACACTATGATGCCATAGGCGATTTAGTGCTTCGCTTTTATCGTTTATATATATATATATATATATATATATATATATATATATATATATATGTGTGTGTGTGTGTGTGTGTGTGTGTGTGTGTGTGTGTGTGTGTGTATATATGTATATTTTTCCGTGGAAATATACTCTGTTTCCTGGTAATATATATCAATCCTTATTCAAAAAGCTCAATGTCATTACAGAGCAATATAATGAATGAATGACAGAACTCTATATTCCAAAGTACATGATTTTGAGCATTTTACATTTTATTTCTTTAATTTGGTTGACATTTACAATGCTTGACAGTATCTGTTTCGTAACACAAAATCAACCACTTAATTTTTCTATGAATCAGTGAATCTATTTTGCCCGTAACCTCCCAGAAGAAATAGCAACACTGAATCCACCGAAAAAAGATAAAGTGGGTTTTGACATGATTATAAACTCGAAAATTGAAAGTGAAGCTCTAAATATTTATAACATGTTTAAACTTCGCCATTTTGAATTTAAAAATCTCTAAATTTTTTGGTCGAATTAATTATATCTTGCAATTGAGAATTTAGAAATCTCTAAATTCAAAATAACGTAATTATGATATTTCCTGAACAATCTCAGATTGAATTCGAGTTATTTTTCCTTTATTTATAAGAAGTAATTGTTTGAAAACGATTCCTAGTTGCAATGAAAAATACAAATAAATTTCGTAAACTACTGATGAAAAAAAGCAGAATAGATTTAATCTTGTTTTCATTTGCATGTTTAAACGTGGAAAACTTGTCGATTAAAAATAAACATTTTCATGGTTTTGTTTTTACTTAATTACGCATGCGCAGAATTTTTCAAACCGTAAACTGTAGAGTGGATATACGGTTTCCACATCCAAGCAAGACGATTTGAGTTTTATAATATAACTAGCGGAGGTACCCGGCGTTGCCCGGGTGTGTGTAGGTTTGTGTGTTGTGGGGTGGATACAAAAAGAAAGCTCGAAAACAAATATTAAAAACACGAACAAAAAAAAACAGCGAAATAAGTTTTGGGACGGAGACAGGCTCGAACCCGATGGGGTGGGGGTCCAACGTTGGCCAGTTGTTTGTATGTGTATGTGTTGGGGGGTAGATCTAAAAAGAAAAAAAAGGGTTGAAACAACGAACAAAAACAAAAAAAAAAACACTCGAACACGATGGAAGGGGCGGGGGAATCTGGAGGTGTGTGTATAAATCTAAAAATAAAAACTCGAATTAAAAAAAAAGTTGTAGGTTCGAACCCGATGGTCCGAGGCTAGAAGTCTGACGATATACTGCGAGGCCAGAAAGCTAGAGACCAATCGATAATGAGCGTTTAAAAACGAAAGTCATTTTTCTAGGCCATAGCAGCAGTAGCAGCAGTTGCAAGCGAATTTTGTCGTCGTTGTGTAAAAGCGGGCGAAATAAAATATTTTACGACCACGTTTCGTAAGTGCAAGATATTATCATCTGTGTAGCATACAAAAAGTTATAGGAATGAGCGAGCAAGCCGAGAAGCAGCGGAAAAAAGTCTTTGGCGGACATACAGAAAAAATGCACACCGACGCACTAACACAGAGACACGTTCGCTTTTATATATATATATATATATATATATATATATATATATATATATATAGAGAGAGAGAGAGAGATATAGATATATATATATATATATATATATATATATATATATATATATATATATATATTATTATTATTATTATTATTATTATTAGCCTGGCAAGGCCACAGTGGAGAAAACACAGCAAAGAAAAACCGTAAGCGAAATTGCTCCCAACGCAGAAAAAATAGAGCTATCTTGCCAAGATACTAATATATATATATATATATATATATATATATATATATATATATATATATATATATATATATATATATATATATACAGGGTGACCAAAAAAAGGAGGTCCAACTCTAATTAGGTTCCGTTTCTTAGTGTTTTCTCCGAATGAAATGAAACTTTGGTCATAACTACTTTATTATAGTCAAAAAATCAAATCAAAACACTAGGGTCCTTGCCCTTTATTTCTTAGTTGACAGTTAAATGTTCATGAAAAACAATTGAATGTCTTGTTTTCTGGGGGGGCACCCTGTATATATATATATATATATATATATATATATATATATATATATATATATATACATATATAAGCACATATTAGCAGATATTATTCGTGTGATTCTCCTCTCCCATTTTTATATAATATTAACTATAGAATATTATTATAATCTTCGAAAGGCCCGCAAATTTTCATGAACTTTCATCCCAAAGAACCAACATTATGAGCATTTCAATATTCAATTTGACCACACACACACACACACACACACACACACACACACACACACACACATACATACACACTCATATATATATATTTATGATGAGTGCAACGTCTTGTCAGACGAGTGCCACTCCCTCAGATATTTAAAATCCATGAGCCCAAATGCCTGAGGGAGTATCTATACAAAGATGATGTCACGGAGTCTTAGCTTTGTACGACAGCTAAGTCTCTCTCTCGGTTCAAAATGTTGAGATCCAGAAAAAAGCAAGAGCAAGATAGCCAGCAACAAATTAAACTGCAGACCAGCTTAATGCGGGTAATGGTCTCCCTCTTTATGTTTTTTTTTAAATCAGAGATTTGCTTCTCCTAGAAAGGTTGCCTTCACCACGGCTTACGGGAGCCCTCTCCACCCCAATACACATATACACACACACACAAATATACACGGTGCTAGTTGGCCGCTGACCCAGAAAAAGAGTTCATTCGCCCTTTGGAAGGTCTTGTTTTTAATCCTCCAAGGAGACTAGCCGCCCTCCTCACCAAACAAGTCTGGTGGGGGAACCAGTTTAGTCGCCGGTGACCCGACCATGAGGCAGGTAGTACTGGGTTACATGGTACCAGTAGCATATGACATAACCTGACACACACACACACACACACACACACACACACACATATATATATATATATATATATATATATATATATATATAGGTGTAAATATTTAAATATTTAAAGATGACGGGAGTTCATATTGGGGCACGTATCTAACGATGGTGATGACAATTCTGATGTGAAGACATTTATATATATTACATCATGACGACGACTGTGATAAGTAATGCGGACTGGGAGATATGATGCAAGTTCTTAACACAGAGTAGGGGTACACCACTTATGATAGAGAGGAGGGCACATAATACTTGGAAGGGTTGTACAAGAGTTCGTTACAAGATCATGGTTAAAGCACATTTATCTTGCTTTCTTCATTATTCTATCGACCGATCGGTGATGTCAGGAATTCAAACTTTGATTTGCATGGTCTATTTTCCTCCCTTCGCTTCTAAGGGGCTCTCCTATCCAACTAATTATCACCGTGTGTGATCGGCTCTGAATATTTGATACTTATCCACTCCTGACTCTAACTTCGAACCCTCAGATTCTTATATTGAGAAATCTCCTTTGTATATGACTTCAGACGTTTGGTAACCAACGCGACTACTTTCACGTGGATTCACAAATGTTTGTCCAAATACACTTTTTGCGTACAAAAGAATTCTCAATTCTTATTCTAACCTATTTCTAAACAATAAATTTAAATCGCATTGTGCATTCATTTAACTGACATGTTTAACATCCGGATTTCTAAAAGAATGGACGATCGACTCTTTTTCCGACATAAACATTATTTAACTATTCCTAATAGAATTAACAATGTACTTAATTTCTCACATTCAATTTTCCATCATCATTAACACTTGCTTACAGGGTTCGATTCTAGCCTTATCCTATTATCTTTTTCACTTATCTAGTATATCTTCCTACATTAGCAGGGGGCATCCCTTTCATGTAACACACACACACACACACACACACACATATATATATATATATATATATATATATATATATATATATATATATAAAGTTTATGGGCAATTTTATAAGTTTCAAATCCCAGCGACTATTTAACAGATCAGAATTTAAGAAATAAAGGTTCGGTCGAAAGGTAATGATCTGGATTGTGTAGTTGTCTATGTGACCGTTGCCTTTACGATCGCACATTACGAGGATACTCTATCAGGTCCAGTATTTTTCCACCCTCAAAAAGTCGATAAATAATATCACTATTGTAGGTTTTCGAAGTTGCTGAAGACGAAAATAACGTTTAAAATTCCAGGAAACGAGTAGTCTCAAATTTATAAGAAGTTATAGTTTTAAAAATTGGGGTATCTAATTTCTATATTTATTTTACGTAAATAAGCACCCACCTTATGACTACATCTTTTGTGGAGGGTCTGTAATACTTTTAGGCGTGGTTTTTATCGTGTCTTTATAGACCAACACAAAAATCCTTGAGTTCAACAAGTTTTCAAGTGTGATAAAAACGAATATCGCATCTAAAATTTCGGCAAATAAGTATGTATACCTGTATTAAATCAAAATATACGCGCTGTCGCGAACAACAATTGACAGCACTTATAATATAAGGAATTACATTGTTAATAATACCCAGGAAAAAAATTTTTGCGAAAAATTCAAAAACGATATTCGTTTTTAACACACGCGAAAACCTATAGGAAACAAGTTTTGTAAAGATAGGTGTAGTGTTGGTCTACCAGGCCAAAATTCTTAAATAAACAAAACCTTTTAATAAAATAACATACGCCCCACTCCAAAAAAGATAACTATAGAGTAAGTGTTCATTTTACATTAAATTAATATAAAAAAGTGATCCACTACTTTTTAAAGTTTATAAAACTAATAATCTTCTAGAATATTAACAATTATTTTCGTTTTCAGCACCTTCGAAAACCTATTATAGTAGTAATTTAAAAGTATTTTATTAGGGTACAAAGACACGGCACCTTTACTAATATTTCAATTATAGTCATTTGCTTTCCTAGTTTGGCATATGAATGATAATTAATTCTAAATTATCTGCTATTTTCTTAAAACCTCTGGCTTTGATTCATGGGAGACTAAAACTTGCGGCTATTGTTTCAAATGATTTGAAATAACAGCAAAAGGAAGACTTGATTGCAAATATTTCTCACATGTTTTATATATGCCCTCATTTGTTTTCATACATAAAGTAATTTTCACAGTGTATAAGGATTATGTGATACTGGAGATATTCATAACCGTACCCTATTTTAAAAAGAGGTGAGATATATAAGAAATACTATGAATCAAGTCTCTCCTTGTTGTGATTTCAGACCTTTTGAAACCATAGCAGCAAGTTTTAGTTTTCATTCTATCAAGGGCAGAGGTATATATATATATATATATATATATATATATATATATATATATATATATATTTGTAGTCATCGACATACAGTCCTGTTTCGTTGTATCACAACTCATCAGTGCCACTAGACTAGCATCTCTCCCAAGCCAAGGATTGGACCTAGAACCGTCGTGTTGACACTCGGCAGTTCCTTTCTTTATATACTGACAGGTGCGGACGCGCGCACGAATACTTACGCAGCCACACACACACACACACACACACATACACACACACACACACACACATATATATATATATATATATATATATATATGCGTGTGGTTGCGTAAGTATTCGTACGCGCGTCCGCACCTGTGAGTATATAAAGAAAGGAAGACAGTAGATGCATCGGATGTTTAGCTAAAAATAAATAATATAACATTGCCAACCATTCGAGTATGAGACTAAAATAGCTGGGCATGAACGCAATATGCATTAGTAAGTTACTTCACACAAAAAGTATACAAATTACTTGTAACCTTAAACGTGCTATCCCATGTTTAGTTCAATGGTCGAATGTTGTTATTCAATCTGATATTTAAATCAATTCGGGCTATTTATATCACCTGAGTTGACTGAATCATACAGTCAGGGTTTGCTTTTAAGATGGCCATTATTTAACTTATATTGAATTATTTGGTGTTCGATTTTAGTTTACAACGACAAGTGCGCACACGTTATCTGTTGCTATTTGTCAATGTCAGTTGCTTTGTTAAGAAAAGCTTGAAGCCATTATTTGATATATATAGGTTATTGTACATATAACAATGTGTGTGTTAGTCTTAAGCCTAATTAACATATTCTCGTCTGTACTTGCATATGCATATATATATATATATATATATATATATGTGTGTGTGTATATATATAAAACATATCAGTATGGTAAATATAAAAAAGAACACCTCCAATCGGACTGGAAAAACAATTGATATCACCTGTAAGCATGGTTACATGAGTAATTTTTAGATTGAAGAATCCCCGACCGCACAACTCCTGTAGAGCAAATATATAGTGGCTTCTTCTACGAGTTAATCAGATTAGAAAAGGAAGATAAGAACATGAATTGTGGGAAAAATTTATCTATGAAAATTAAAAAATACATTAGTAATCCATTAATATATAAAGAGGCATATATAGCAAAAGAGGTAGTATCTATATTACAGGATATATATATATATATATATATATATATGTATATATATATATATATATATATATATATATAATTTGACAAACATTATAGCGGTTATATATACAAATACTATAGACAACGTTTATTGTTAAAAGTAGTGATTATAGCTAAAGTTTCAGAAGCCTATAAATAAAGTAATAATAATTTAGATAGCATTAATCTGAATAATAGCATTATTAGTGATAAAGTATGATTAAAGTTAGAAGAAAAAAACAATAAACTTCCATGTTAGTATGAATATCCTAAATGCGCAAAACCATAGTTAGCACCAAGTTTATTTAACCTCAAAGACATGCATTACCAAACCAGTAATTACGCTATATCTAAAGTGTTTAAATTAAGTATAATCAAATAAATAATTTCCATAAAGAAAAACGAAATTCTATAGTAATATATATCTATTTTAGGTAAAAAAATGTAATCAAATCCAATAAAAAAAAATTAGAAAGCACAAATTCTAGTATAAAAGTCAAATCTATAGCATATTATGATTTTTGTACTATAGTGTGTATTATAATCCCACACAAAGAACTTCTAAAGGATTAAATAATACTGTATATCTAGTTTTTGCAGGCGGGAATGTTAAATACATAACCCTTTCTAAATGTAAAGCTTTCTGTGATAAAATTTAAAAAAATAGAAAATGAGTGTTTCCATAAGCATTTTTAAAATAATAAAAGTCATCTTCCTAAAGAAAGTTATTTTCAAATAAGAATGTTCGTTATTTTGATGCTTTAAATTGTATAAAACTAATCAAAATATATTAATAAAAGAAAATCCAAAACAACAATAATTGTAATGTATAAAATAATATATATATATATATAGAGAGAGAGAGAGAGAGAGATAGATAGATAGATAGATAGATCGCTGAAAAAAGACACCTGCATGTTTCACAGCCCATATACACATGCAGTGAAGTCAAATTTAAATTTAGGATGTGAGCAATTTTTCGAACTGATAACCGTTTTTATCCTCTAACACAAGAAAAAAAACTTTATAGCAAAATTCACTCCCCGCATTGAACAACAACCCACATAAATTAGCAAAACACAAAATACACTTACGTGTACACCTTCTAATGCAAGTGTGCATCCTCACACACGAATCAAGACAAGCACGATGAGGCACACGCACGCCCTCATAAGCACGCTCTCCCATATCCATTATAATACCGTTTCCCAACTAAGCAAATGACTAGAAACAAAATACACTATTAAAAGAAAATCTCTCTCGACTTAGGTAATTCTAACCAATATATATGTATGTGAATGTATAATGAATATGTGTGTGCGTGTGTGCATGTGTATAAATGTGTATATATATTTATATATGTGTGTGTGGTGTGGGTTTATGCATGTATATATATATATATATATATATATGTGTGTGTGTGTGTGTGTGTGTGTGTGTGTCTGTGTATAAGTGTATATTCCTATTTTTATATTTCTTTATATGTATGCATTTATTATTTATTTTCCATTTTTGTGTATGTACGTGTGTTTGTATGTATGTGTATGTATGAGTGTATGCATATGTGTATGCATGTTTAGATTGGGGACCGACCATATGCCTATCTCGATCCTCTACCTCTAACGCCTTTTTCCCCCTTTTACACGCACAGGTGCAGGTACATATGTATGCACGCGCGCACAGCTACACACACATGTAAAAAATGAAATCACATTTTAACCCATACACACGATTACACACACGCAACACATAACTCTCACCATAAAACAAACGAATGGGTGTGCGCGCACAGGCACAAACACACACATGCGATTAAAAAATAACACACCCGAATACACACACAACGAACAACCCCTGCCCTAACACACGCGCGCACTAGCACACACATATCAAAAACGAATAAAAACTCATAAAAAGCTCATAAAAATTTTCATCAAATAGACACTACACCTCCTCAGCCATTAAATGGACTTAACTCTAACTGATTGAACCCTTGACCTGCCCAACTGACTACTGATGACAGAAGGTCTCAGATTGGCATTCCACCAACTTTTAATTAAAAATCCTACATATAAAAATATCTGAAGAGAGCCGAACAAGGCTTGAAACGCGTTATAAAAATATTTAAAAATGATGAAAAAATGAGAAAAGTCTGAAAAACCTTCAACGGTTAGGTCGTCAGTATTGCACACTTCATGCGTGCGACGATCTAGGTTCACGCCTATGTCGGAGCACGTCACTGTTGGGATTCAGTATATCGAAACCCGCTTTGGGTCTGGCGTTATCCATTGTTGATGCAATTGCTCGATTTCATCTAATTCTGGGTTCTAGCTTTATAATGAAAAAGTCTATGTGAACGGGTATATATATATATATATATATATATATATATATATATATAGTTTAAAGGAGATTAGAACAATAGTCTAAAGAGCAGAGTATATTTTAATGTAATAGTGAAGTTACTAGTTTAATTAAAATACAGGAAAGAAAAAGTGCTCCTTGTAATTTAGATATATAATAAGCTCGATAGGTAAATATCCTAGAGCTAATTTAATATTTAGTAATGTGATTGATAATTTAAAAATCTAATTATAATTAAATTAAAAATCCGTTTCATAAGAAGGAACAACAACAAAATCAATTATGTGTACGATCGTTTCGGAAAACAGTGTTTTTATTGTGGTAGACATCAAGTTATATATATATATATATATATATATATATATATATATATATATGTATATATATATATATATGCTTGTGTGTGTGCGTCTACTATTATATAAAAGGAAGTTTATTTGTGTGTGGCGCTTCCTGTGTTATAGATTCCATAATAGTTTAGCCAATTTCATTTTAAATTTCTCACGAATTTACTCTATGTACCTGGAAGCGTTCTTAGGTAAATTTCTTATTTGAAGGCATCAGTAATGTCGATAATCGATACGTCCGATGAAAGCATGAAAGCAAGAAGAGGTGATTTGAATAATACTCTCATAGAGTCTAACATCACAAATGATGAGTTTTATTACAGTAGAAAT
Organism: Euprymna scolopes; assembly: GCF_053919585.1. Taxonomy (NCBI): domain Eukaryota; kingdom Metazoa; phylum Mollusca; class Cephalopoda; order Sepiida; family Sepiolidae; genus Euprymna; species Euprymna scolopes. The sequence goes on along the minus strand of NC_136486.1, from coordinate 60,920,743 downwards.
GCGCGACATATAATATTAGCAATAGGTTTTTATATGACAGAGGCACAGTCGAAATGAATATTTTTTGTTTAGAGCACAGTAGAACTATATTTGGCTTTTGCATTTTTAACTTTAATCCATTCCATTATCACCGCACAAGTAGTAAATCCCGGTATATAAAATTAAAAGTACGTTTTTTATGACATGGGCTCGATCGAAACGAATATTTCTGTCGAGAGCACAATTGAACCCTGATATATGTCTTGGCTGTTGAATATTATATTAAATTATTTTATAAAGTAAACAGTGGGTTCTTTACAGTGCAATGCCCACTCTACTATATTGTGAACTAAGCTCATGGCGAGGAGACATGTTAAGCTTCCTCCCGGCACAGCCAATTACTGGAGTTAATTAAAAATCGGCGATTTAATTGATTTCGATAAAAATATGGGAGTATGAAGCATCCATTGCTTCTTGTTCAATCCCGGTAACGACGCCTTTCCTTTTAGTAGTTTGAAATTCAGAAGATATTTTTTAGTAAATTCCGACATTTTTATCGATTTTCAAATGACGTCTAACCTATCTATAAACAGTACCAATTCATATCATGCTACCTGCATTGTTGAAGTATCACAAACTGTTTTGAATTACCATGTATATAAAGGCAAACAAGCAGTAATCTGTCGGGACATTCAACTTTGAACTGGACTCGTCTGACAGTAAATACCTTGTATTTTCCGTTAACATTTTTTACTTACGTCTATCAGTCACTGCTGAATCCATTGCAACATTAAACGCCATAATACTTGCTTCTTGTTTTTCTTAAAAGTAAATGATCCCCAGTAACCCGAAATATTAATATACAACCAGCACGGATATTTATTATATATTTTCCTCTAAATGTGAGGCAAATCTTTATTATACATATAGAATCTCTAATTAAGACGTTTTTCTCTTAATTTTTCGAATATGTCATTTTTATTGTTTGGTTATCTCTTTTACTATCCTTTAACACTTGAAGTGAAAATTGTTTTTTACTAATTTGCATTGTCGTTCAGTTTATTTGCGAGTTATTAAACATTGCAAATGCATCGTCGACAAAGCCTATTAGAGTTTATACTGAAATAGAAAAAAAAAACGGTTATTTTCATATATCGACCTATGTACATTGATGATGAGATTAATTCATATCAAGTCAGCGTATTTTACGCCACAATCTTTATTTTATCTTGATTACTTTTTGTTATCTACAAATCAGGAAACTATTTTGTTTTATTTTTTTATCTATTATTTTAGTCTGTTATTCCATAATAAACAATTTTTATAACACCGGAACAGCTGTCTGAAAGCCTATTTTAAACAAAGACGTTGAATACGTATTTTGTTACTGAAACACAAAGAGACACATCATTCAGTGTGATCTATGTAGGCATTTGACCTTCGTATGCATTAATCTGTTAGTAATAATGTAATAAATATAACTATTAATAAAAACGTTTTACAACACACACACACACACACACACACACACACACAAACACACACACACACACACATATATATATATATATATATATATATATATATATATATATATATATAAAAGTGAACATGTCTTTGTATCTGTGTGTGTGTCTGTGTGTACATTTCCCTACGCAATAACTTTGACAATTTAAAGTCTATAGACTCGAAATTTTATATACAGGGTAATGAGATTTGGGAAAATCTGTGATCGGTTTTCGGTCAGAAATTTGGCTGTTAAGGAGTCAAATTTCAACAGTTTGACCTTTGAGAACTCTAGCAAACTCCGACAATTTGGGTCTAAACACTTGAAATTTTAGATATAGGTTCTTTGGACATGGATCTAACTTAATAACTCTATTTGAGACCAAAAACAAAAAATGATAATGGGGCATAATCGACCGTTTATTTCTTTTTTTTTCTCAACATACACCTCCAAACACCCGGCCAACATCGGGCTGAAATGCAAGTAAATATATATATATATATATATATATATATATATATATATATATATATATATATATATATACACATAATATATATATATATATATATACACATAATATATATATACATATATATTATGTGTGTAATGATGAAAAAATAGACCAATAGAAACTAAAAATTAATATGACTAAAATAAAAAAGTTGTACATATACATATATATACGTATATATGATGGATTTTCCAGTCTACGTTTTTTGGGGAATCCGCACAGATGATTTGTTTTATAGTGGTGAACTTGTGTACAACCATCCACACTTTTTTGTATTACTGCCAACCTTTGTGGATGCAGACAATTGTCACGGGGCAAGGTATACAGTAAACAGCATGGTTTTTACATCAGAGTTTCCTTTCCCCACGAACACTGGGGACGCATCTTTCTCGGTGAAGTAATGCGCCTCCATATGCCAATCTGAAAATTTCTACGAATCGGAGCGGTACATACACCGCGTAGACTTCCCAAATGGTCACCAATTTGGCACTGGTCAGACTTTATGTTGCTGAATTTGGGTGATATGACGAGAACCGGTGTGTCAATGTCACTGTATCATAATATATATATATATATATATATATATATATATATATATATATATATATATATATATGTATATATATATACAATTATAAAACTCAAATGACCTTGTAAAGATGTATGTAACACACTTTCTGGTTTATGACATCCGGTTGCGCATGATCTGCGCACTGAAATATTAACGTTATTATTTCGAAATTATCATTTAACATAGGAAACAGTGGGGTTTAAAATAACTTAAACGTAATACAGAAATGAACGATGTAAAAAAAAGAAGACAGTGTTAACAATTGTTTATTTGGATAATTTAAACGCGAACAAACAGACCAAAAGAACACTTGGGACGCTGAAATATTAACGTTGTTCCGAAATTCTTATTTAACATGGAAAGAGTGGGGTTTAAAATAACTTAAACATAATACAGGAATTAACGATGTAAGAACAAAGCAGATATATCAAAATTTGAATTTAACTATAATAAGTATTATGGTATCTGTTCAGTGCACATTTACCTATAAGTATGGCCAACCACTTATAATTCAGTACCTGCAATTTTTTTTTTCAAAAATAATCAATTATAATAAACAGAACGACTCCTAGAATTCTATCTATATTCTTTGTTCATTTTAATATACTTTCATAGAAATGTTTCTGTTATGTAAAAAAAAAAATATATTTTCTTTACGTCACAAGTGTCACGCTCATACATGAATTCCATAGCTAATATAACATTCTGACCCAACGGGTCACGGGTAGTCTAGTATATAAATATATTTGTCATGCACATACAGTACTGTTCCGTTGTATCACAACTCATCAGTGGATCGAACGTACAACTGGCGCGTTGACAATCGACAACTCTAACCATCGGACCACGAATCAGTGCCGTAAATATTTCTCCTCGAGTGTGTATTAAACCCACACCCGCCCGTCGCAGATAGCGCTCAAACCATCATTTGTTTACAAACACGCACACACACACACACATATATGTAAAAAAAAAACTAATTATATATGCATATAATGTTTATTTTTACAAACGATGACTCACATATCAAACACGAAGGACACTAGAGGATGAGGGTTAATGTGTTTATTGTATTCATTGGGACAGTTGTGTAATAAACGTTTGTAAAATTAATTTGGCATAATTAGATTATTTATGAGGGCGCTTTACGTTGGACTTGAAGAAAATAAGTTTGTAGTCAGCTGGAAAATCAGAGTTCCACAGTCGAGCAATACTAGAGAAGCTTTGTTCATGCAATCCATGTTTAGGTTTGAGCAACGATGGAGGGTGGGAGAATATATTGAGAATTATGCATGTATTACAAAAGAACAACAAACACTCAGCAAATAATTGTGAATGGATCTTTCTGTTTTAGAAATGCGAGCAAGAATAAACATGCTATTAGTTCAAGTCGTTTATTCTAGGTGTTGGCTTAATCGCAGAAGTTGTTCTTGAACCCGCTTCTATAATATAAATCTCACCTGCCTGTATAAATGTGTGTATGTATGTATGTCGAGCCAAAACTTGTGACAGATTCAACGGATTTTCACGGGATCAGTATCATTTTGACGGTTGATCCTTCGGACGATAAACATCGAAAAAAACCTCTAAAAACATTAATTCATTCACCCTGAACTGGGCACTTTTATACAGGGATAAGTCGCATTTTTCGCCGATATTTTCAAAAGCCATCCACTCTTTTCGATTGACTAGTCTTAGTTTAATCCCTCGCCACTTCCGGTTTGACAATAAATTCAAAAGCAAATACGTCACCTTTTTTTCACGTTCTTTTTCTTATTTGCGGTACGTGTTCGAACCTGCCTGCCTACTACCATTTTTTTTTTGCTTTACACACACCTCTTAAAACCCGGGCAACGCTGTGCAACCAGACTAATATCTTACAAATCCCTTAGGGTTATTTATATTAGCTGAGTTTTCGGTTTTTATCACCATGTAAAGATTTTTTTATACATTCTCGCATACTTTACTGACGTATAATATATATCATAGAATGAACGTAACGCTTGACATGTGCGCATATGTCGTTTGCGGGGTTTCTTTTTATGTTTGTTTTATATCTATTTGTGGGGGGGGTCTTTGAGGGAGATCGACTAACGACGTCATTAGTTGGATTCTTGGTTATCCTGACAATACTTTCTGTCTGTATTCATGCGGTGAGTCGCTTTTGAGTAGACACGAATGCATCCTGTGCCCCATAATTTCATCGCTTTTCTTTTTCTTTTTTTAATGTGAAATTGATCATTTGTAAAGCTCCCTAACCGTTATCATTTTCACGAATGCATTTGCTTGTATACGTTTGCAAGAATACATAAGTGATTTGCCATTAACCACAATATGCAGCTGATATGCAGATGTTTAAACAAATAACTGACTATGATAGACACATATAAAATACATCAGTATGTTACTATACACACACATACACTGGAAAATACTAAGAATGAAATTGAAATGCAATGTCGATTAATCAGATCAGAAAGCCACGTTTACGGTATCACTGGAAGAATAACTGACATAATTAAATTCTTCTTAGATAAGAGAAAAATCCAGGTTATCCTCGACGGTCGTACATCTAAACAATATGATATAAATGCGGGAGTGTCTCAAGGGACTATCGTTGGACCTCTATTATTCCTAATATTTATAAATGACCTCCCTGAAAAAATTGTCTGTGAGATGGGTGCATATGCTGATGACACTGCGCTCTATAACAGACACGATAGGAAAACAAATGAACACATATCTAAAGAAATGGCAAAAACACACTAGAAGATAATCTCCGATCTCTAGTGGAATGGGGTCAAAAATGGATTGTCACATTCAATGCTGAACGTGTTTCGTTCAATAATTACAAGAAACCTCCTCTACCACCAATAGCAATGGTCAATGAATCTTCATCTGAAAGAACATCTTTTAGGCTTCTCGGCCTAACGTTCAAAGGAAACATGAGTTGGAACAATTACAATGAGAGTATTGCCAGGACCGCTGCGAAGAACGTAGGTTCTTTCTACCGTGCCATAAAGCTACTAACGCCCGAAAGTGTCCTGTATCTTGTATCTCTATAAGGTCACACTTCGGCCATGTATGGAGTAGTGTTGTCATATTTGAGCTGGTGCAACTGCCACTTATCTATCGCACCTAGACAAGGTTCAAAAGAGAGTCGCCAATCTTATACGCCCTGAACTTTCATCTAAGCTTCAAACTCTGTCCCATCGACGAAATGCTGCATCCCTCTGCGTGTTCTACAAGTACTTTAACGGTGAATGCTCTGACAAACTGCAAGCACTTGGACTACCTCGACGTAAATACGTCCGACCAACACGACAAGATATAAATCCCACACCTTCATAGTAGAGGTCCCTAGATGTAAGAGAGCCTTCTACTCCAATAGTTTCTTCACCAGAACCGCTAGACTTTGGAATTCCCTTCTAAGTTCTTGCTTCCCCAACTGTACTGACATATAGAGGTTCAAGTATAACGTGAACCGACATCTTGCTGCCCAACTCCCTACATAGTACTCTTGATGCTTATGTCCCTGATAGTAACCCCTACATCAAACTGGCAATCTACCTTGTTTGGTGTGAAAATGTAATATATATATATATATATATATATATATATATATATATATATATATATATATATATATATATATAATCCTTAAATTGGATTATGTATTTTATGGAAATTTTAAAATTTCATTTTAGGCCGACGAAAAATGTATCCTTTCTTTTTTTGTTGTTGTTCTTGTGTGTGTGACGCCGAGCCAACATGAACATGGGATAAAAAGAACAAGTATAGAAGAGAGAGGGTGAGAGAAAGAGAGTTTAGAAAAAAGAGAGAAAGGTGAGAAAGGCGTTCAGCAGACAAGCTAGTGAGTGACAGGTCACCCGGTCAGCGACGCGCTTTCTTCCCCCTGTTAGTTACTAAGCGAATAAAGAAAGAGAGAAAGAAAGAAAGAGAAGAATAAGGAAAGTACGGGGACGAGAGAGGGAGAGAGGGAAAAAGAGACAGTTTGGTTCAGACTCTCTGATCCGAGTTACTGCGCAGGACGTGTGGGGAAAAAATTACCATCACGACAAAGCGGAAGAAAGCAGGTAATGCCGACCATAAAATGACGAGGAAAGGGCGAACTTTACGAATATATGTTTTAAACCGCCCTAAACGAAATGAAACACAAGAAAAGTAAAGGAGACTACGTCGAAAAAAAAATGCATATCAATAACGAAAGGAGGTGATATCGGCAGCGATAAACGGCGAACGTCACAAATATATATTCGAATTATAGACTAAAGAAGAGCCGGATATCGGAAACATTTATCGGAAGCATGTGTAACAATGTATATATATATATATATATATATATATATATATATATATATATATATATATATATATATATAGAGAGAGAGAGAGAGAGGGGGGATAGAGAGAGACTTACTGACTTTCTGACTAAATAGTAGTCTAACGAATGATAAAAAATTAAATAAGTTTTTTATATAGTTTTAAAAGTTCAAAAACTTCTAAGACTATATATATATATGTATGTATATATATATATATATAGAGAGAGAGAGAGAGAGAGAGAGAAAGAGAGAGAGAGGGGAGATAGAGAGAGACTTACTGACTTTCTGACTAAATAGTGGTCTAACGAATGATAAAGAATTAAATAAGTTTTTTTTAAATAGTTTTAAAAGTTCAAAAACTTCCAAGACTATATATATATATATATATATATATATATATATATATATATATATATATATATATATATATATATATATATATATATATATATAAGTAAAAAGTGTTGGAAGGGTCAATTTCAAATAGATCTTAACCTTATTGGCTATACCCGTGCTCCTCCTGCCGCTAACCCTGCCCGCCCTACACTCATGTTTCTATCATTCACTCTGACGAGGACCGACGGATCGGTCGAAATAGTGCATTTGTCAGAAACATTCTTGTTTTGTTTTCAAAAGATTTTTGTATTCCTACACGTCAACACATAGGAAATAAACACAGAAAATATATAAACATCTATATATTTTCGTATTTATTTTTATTCATATATATATATATATATATATACACATATATATGTGTGTGTGTGTGTGGGGGGGGTGTCTTTGTGTGTATGTGTGTGTGGTAGGACATTCTAAACCTATATAATCAACGAAAAGTTTATCTCCAAACTTGAATATTAGTATATAAGTTATTCAGATATGCAGAAAATTTTTAAAAGGTTTTTATCTTGAATAAATGGCTTCGAAAAATTGGGACGCGGGACTCGTCGGATTATTCTGTGTTTGTTTACGATTGTTTTACGATTGTGCATGCATAAATGGTTCACATTGCAGGTTCTTAATGTTAAATATGAGTCGGTTTGAAAACACTTTCTGTAGAGCGAACTTTTTAGAAAAAGAACAGGCTACTCGTACACAATTTAAGTCCGTTTTGTTTTTGTTTTGTTTTTACTTCATTAATGGAACGTTTAATAACGGGTAATGGCGAGTATATATATATATATATATATATATATATATATATATATATATATATATATATATATATATATATATATAACAAAACAAAAAAAAACTATATTTTCCGACGAAGATTCTATTATGAATCGAAACATTGAACTTAATTTTAATAAACGTCATGTTCATTTATGGAGTGAAACTCTGCACTTGCTTGGCTTTAGACCGTAAAATTTTGAATTCTGTACACACACATGTGTGTGTATATATATATATATATATATATATGTGTGTGTGTGTGTGTGTGTGTGTGTGATTGTGTATATATATGTTTGTGTGTGTGTGCAATTATGTATGGGTGGGTGTGTATATATTTATCTATATGTGCGTGTGCGTGCGCCTGTGGTGAGAGAGAATGAGGGAGAAATAAATACGTAAATATATCGCATATATATATATATATATAATATATATATATATATATATATATATATATATATATATATATATATATATTCGACGGTTTTCGATGAGTAGACTTTAGAATCACAATGAAAAGATACTTATTTCAAGTATCACAGTTAAACGATATTTTAAATTATTTACTTTTACCGAAATAATAATCACTGAAAATTAGAATGTTGTCATAATGTTTAACCTTTCATTCACTCTTTAAGTGCACGCACACACGGCTTATGTGATAATGTTTTAAAAAAATGGCTTTTTTATTTTAATTATCACTCTGAATTTAAAGTATTAATATTGGTAATATTATGAACCCAAAAACCATATCGGTTATTTTTCTTTAAAATAAACATTTATTTATTTTTTCATATAGGAAGCAAGCTTTCTAATCTATCACATCCTTGTTGAGCGATTATTTTTAATATTTTTGTATAAAATAATAAAAGTTCGGTTGGCAAAGACTCAACGAAGTCAAAAGTTTGTTTCAATTCATTTAAAGCTAAATAAATGTTTATTTTCAAGAAATGGAGCACGTATGACGTTTGCCTTTCTTCGAGTTTTAAAAGTACTTTTCAGGTACATAATTATATTAATAATGGAAAATCCGAATAATTGTTAAAAACCAGACGGCACGATGCGTTTATTTTTTCAATTCCCAATAAAAGAAAACGCGCAGTTAATACAAATACTAACCTTTTACGGACGTATTGATTCGTTATTTTTTTTTTGTTGTTATTTCAATATCGTTTTGCATTTATTTACTTCGGATTCCTTGATTTTGGATTTCTAAAAAGTATTCTACCCTTCACGAATGTTAACATTTGACTCTACAGAAATTATTCACTTTACGAATCAATTCAACTTTACAATTTTCAAGAATGCTTCATTAACACATTGATTTGCTACGAATTCTGAAAATTTGTTAACATATTTTTTTTCTTTAAAACATTATTTCACTTATACAATTTATGTCAGATAATAAGTTCTTTTAGCTTTCAGAAATATATGGATTAAGCGTTGTGTTTTAATATTCCTGCCTTGAACATTGGATGATTTCATAATTGTTGCAATTTTTCCCCCATTTTATATTTTATCATATAAATATCCCTTTATTTAATATATATGGGTGTGTACATATGTAGATAGATAGATAGATAGATAGATAGATAGATAGATAAATATATTACTCTATTAATCTGGAATAAAACCTACATCCTATACCTGAAACATTGCTTGTTTCTTTTTTGTGAAAGGGAGGTGATGTTTCATCAACACTGCTTGGGAGCCATGATTTAATATACTGTTTTGTTTTAAATTCCTGAACCAGTGTTTCATGTTAAAGCTCTAATGATTCCAGAAAACTTAAACATATGGAAAATTACAGAGAAAGTTCACTCAGCGATTGCAGAAAATTAAATAATCTACTGACAAAATAATTTTCTTACGAAGGACTCAAAAATAGTTTTAATTATCATATGGCATGTATTATACATATATATATATATATATATATATATATGTATATATATATATATACATATATATATATATATATATATATATATATATATATATATATATATAATATTGGTTATAAAGATTTATAATTATAAATAATGCATCAGTTTCAACGGGAAAATACAAACAAACTCAGCTTGAGTGTACGATCGTTTCGGAAACGATATTCGTGTTATTTTACAATTGACAATAACTATTAAGAAGAATTGTATTCGAATATTCATCACCTCATCGGCAACAAAAGGAAGGGATTTAAGACACCAAAATAAAACTAGCATTTATTGAAATTCATTAGGAAATTTGTTTTAAGTCGTTCAGTAAAATCTTGTGTGTATGCTTCCATTGTTATGTAGCTCTAGGAGAAATAGACATATTAAGCTTATTATATATCCACAGTATTATAAGTAGGATTATTTTTAAATGTTGGCACATTAAAATGATTTTTGCTTTTTAGATTCCAGGTCTAATTCCCTCCATGTGTATGTTTTTAGGCGCAATGATGATGAATTTATATTATATATTATATCTCAGAATAATTAAAATGGGTACTAATCATCTCCCCGGTACATAATGCATTTTTGTATTTGTTTGTTTACGTCACCGTAAGTATTCAACATACACGACCGTTTATTTATATCTAGATTAATGTAAGGAAGAACTGATTAAATTTTATTATATCTCCTCAGGAATTTTTATAAATAAAATACTTGAAAATGTCGATTTATTTCAATCTTTCTATCCCTTAATTGTTCTGTCTCCTCACTCTCTTCATCTGTATTCCACCAACTCACTTTCTCTAGAAATTTATACATCATCTTCTCTTTTACTTTCATCCCGTCTACTGTCTCTTCCATCACTTCACATCTACCACACTGTGTTGTATTTTTTATATTTATGTTTTTAACTACCTCCCACTTATTCTCTCTTCCCCCTCTCTCTCTCTCTCTCTCTCTCTCTCTCTCCCTCTTGGTATTTGCTCTTTATCTATCTATATTCCTTTATTCTGCTTACACTATTTCCAGGCATTCCGATTTCTCTCAAACTGCTCTGTTCTCTCCTCTCTCTCTCTCTCTTTCTCTCTCTCTCTCTCCTGTCTCTCTCTCTCTCTCTCTTTCGCTACATTTGCCTTCTTGTTCTTTATATCACAAAAGAGACGAAACCCATTAATGGTCATAGAGAACAACAACAAAGACATCAGTGTCGCAGAGCATGGAACCTTTTGCAAGGATTCTCGACTGAACAGATTTGGAAACATATTGTATCGCCTTTTATCCTCGAGCGCCTTTTTCTAAGCTGCGCAGTTCCCAGGTTTCCGACCGCTACCCAAGCCGTTTAACGACGATTGAGCTTGAACACCGTCGAATAAAAAAAGGTGAGGCCGTCGACGAGATGGAGAGTTAATCATAATAGCGAAGGTCAGTTTTCCAAAGGAAATTGCCTTTCTTACCGAGAAACTCGTTAATTGGTTTGCCTGGCAAATCCAAAGACGGAATCGCAAAACGAAAATTACACAGGTCAAACGAGTGATTTTTATTATACATGAGTTTAAGTGTTTTTGATCTGATATTATATGGATTCTTAGCTCGTTATTATTTTTATTCCTTCCTTTTTTTATTATTATTATTATTATTATTATTATTATTATTATTATTATTATTATTATTATTATTATTATTATTTATTATTATCATTATTATTATTATTATTATTATTATTATTATTATTATTATTATTTACTCACTAGGAGCATTCATACAAGGCATCATCAAAGATTGTTCTTTGAGAAGAACTTGTGGTGTTCTCAAGAATCTGAGTGACAACAAGTCTACCCAGATTTCCAGTACTCTCCATCACTTTTGATAACATTTGCAAAACAATTGTCGTTATCACAATAGCCGCTTATCATTGATTTCTTGCTGGCACGACCATTGGTCTTCACTGGAATCTGGGTGGCAGTAAGCCTCCCCAAGGTCCTAGTCTTCTTTACACATCTCCAGCGGAGGTCTGGCTTGTGCTTTCTCTCTTCAGTTTTCCTCTCCTCCTTGACTTTTCTTATGTGGGGTGATGTCTGTTTATCGTGACGTTAACAGAAAAAAATGATTGGCGCGGTTTTTTATTCACAGTTTAAGTTTTTATGATTTCGTGTGATGTCACTTTGTGTGTTCCGTCTGCAACCGTTTCTCTATCCAGTTTGTGTGTAGCTTATGTGTGGTTTTATTTTCCACATCCAAAGGTTTTCACTTATATTCCTGCAGTTTTAATTATTGATATTCATTGTATTTTGTTGGCCATCCCTCTGATCCCCATCTCTCTTATTCTTTTTTCAAAGATTTTTGGTTGGTTTCACACCTGTTATCATCAAAGAATTCTCCTGATCAACGCTGCGGTGTTCACTAGAGTCTAAGTGGCAATAATTCTTGCCAGATTTCCAACGCTCTCCAATTTTTTCTTGCAAATGAATTTGCGTTATCGCAACCGTTGATTTCCTGCCGCAATGGCGATTGGACTTTACTGAAATTAGGGTGGTGATAAGCCTCTCCAAGGTTCCCGGCCTCTTCGTGCTCATTCATTTTATTGTATTTACTCCTCGGGCTTTCCATCCTCATTGACGCTTCACGATTATTTGCTGTGGTGCTAGCTGATAACGACACTTTTGTGTAGGTGGGTGACTTACTCTTATACGGTTTCTATTTTCTCTTTTATGTGGTGTTTATTTATCTTTTGGTTTGCAGTTTAACTTCTGTTGTAATTTCTACATCCACGGTTAGCGTTGGTAGCTCATTTGTGTTTATCGCTACATTTAAGAGTTTTTCTTAATCTTTCAGCAGGTTTCATTATTTTTATTAAGTGCATCTTATCAGCAATTTTTTTCTGATTTTAATTTTTCCCAATTTCTTTTTAGACTTACGAGATGGGAGATTTCATAGTGCTCTTACTATTAATCATGCTATCTATACTTTCTTAATATCCATATCCACTTTAGTTCTCTTGCCAGTTCCACGAATTTGGTTTATTTCCCCCATCTCCTTTATATTCAACCTATGACCTGCTGGACAGCGAAATCTACAACATAACATGACTTGTTATATTCTTATTTAACTATTAAATCTGGTATTCTTGCTTGAATAGATAAGTTTATTTAAATGGTCATGTCCCAAAAGATTGTGTTATTTCGGTTTTCAACTACTGCTGCAGGTTTATGTATGTACAATTTGTTTGGATATTAAATATGTAGTTGTGTGTATAATGGCCAGTGTACTGCCTTACTCGCTTGATCGTGTCGATTCTTGTATGTTGAGGTGTTAGTTCGGTACATTCGCTTATTATTAGGTTTAACATTTCATCTCTTTATCCACGTAGTCTGCGTTTGCTGTTTTCTTGTGTTTTGTGAATCTTTACTTTGATATGGTTGGTTCTTATTGCGTTGTTTTGTGCGGTTGTTCTTAGTTATTCAGTTTTCTGGTCTGGTTTCTGTTTCGTAGTCTTGCCCATGTGTTTTTGTCTCATCTGTTGTCATCCTTATATTTTGTCGTTCATAGTTGTTTTACTTCCCATTTTTTATTTTTTATCTCTTGCCTCTTTGTTTTTGTCTCTTGATGCGGTAATTGTTCTTTTCTGTATTTTGCATTATATATTTTTTAATTAGTTTTCTGGTATTCACACACCTTCTTAGACAAATCAGTATTTTTCCTTCGTCTTTCCTTTTTACGTAGAGTCGTTCGGCATAATCCGGTGTGCATGGTCATAACTTTTCTGTGTTTCTTTGGTCTAACTTATAAATGGTTCGGGGTATATTAGTATACGCACTGTCCATTTGAATAAGTTTCTACAATATAGCTTAGTTTCTACCCTACTTTGTTCTTCATAGGTATTCCTGTCCAATTTTCACTTTCATTGTTTTTTTTTGTTTTTTTTTATATCTGCTTTCAGAATATCCAAATATGTGTTGGTCTCATTTTCACCTAGTGCCTTCATCTTCGCGTGGGTTGATCGTTTTACACCTTCTATTTCCTCCAATTCTCCCTTTTTATAGCTAGTACTGCGCACATTTCCATTTTGAATTTCATTTTGAATTCCATTTAGATATTCTCGTTGAAGATTTTGTTATATTAATTAACATATTTCGTTCGTTTTTTTTGTAAAAAATTCGGGGTTTCCATGTACATTAGGTAGTCCATTCGTTCATCAGTATGTGTGAAATTGTATCGGACTTACTACTTCCTTAGTACATTGTGAAGCAGCATTATGGCTATGATGAAAAATAGCGATGGTAATATTAATAACAATAATAATCGGATGTTTATTAGTACTACTACTACTACTACTATTATTATTTTTTTTTTATTTTGCATGGAACTCCGGATATATTGGGAGGTATGTAGGAGGGTTGGGGTGAAAAGTGCTGGAAAATATTCTGAGGAGGTGCCTGGTGAAGTGAGAACAAGTAAGGATGCAAAGGTAGAGGTATAGTGGGACAAAAGTGTCATAACGACCAAGCAATTGGAACATAATCGTCCGGAGTTGGTCGTCATTGACAAGGTCTCAAAAACTGGCCGATCGTAGACTTCTCAGTACCCTGGGACAGAAATGTGAGAGAGAAGAAGAATGAGAAGTGGATCAATTATGCTCCATTGGCCTTGGAGATAAGGCGTATACACGGGGTTAAAACACAAATAATCCCGGTCGTAGTTGGTACACTAGGAGTAGTATCAAGTCGTCTGGATGGACAATTGAAAAAACTACAAATCCGCGATGTTTTAGCCAGCCTTCAAACCTCTGCAATTATAGGTACCACCAACATCCTTAGGAAAACCCTTGATCTTTAAAGCTCCTGGTTTGAAGCCGGGATTAAGGGAAATCCTCTGGAAATGAATCCCATCCCTTTTCAGAGAAACGTTGATAAACGAAATCAGAATTATTTTTATTATTCAGAACGTATAAGCAGAATTATATTTCCATATAATCGAGTATCGTTTGAGTCTTATTGTGTTTTGCAACTAAAAGAGTAATTACGTGCCAAACATTCGTATCAAATAGATTTGTTTCTCGATCATTAAGAGACAAGGCTGGAGTGTTGTTAAATCTCTAGGGTGAGTTTTTTTTTTAAATTTACTATCGCAGTGACTTCATTTCGTGGGTACAGGACTGTACAAAAGTAGTACCCACCATAGTTGAGTTTTACCGAATACGTCCTAAGAAGAAAGGTTCATAGAAATAGCAAATTTATAAGTGGCCCCACCCCGGTCGTTTGTGCATATTTGTCTGAGAGGATGCGGACGTTAGATTTTTGCTGGTTGCAGCCAGAAGATGTTTATGGCCCCCAATATACCGTGCTTGGTATTTATAACTCATTTGGTGCTGACCATGTTCAGCGTTGCTTATCCTCGATGACCTTACGAAAACCGACGTGCAAACTTTGTTATATCTTCGATAAAATCAGTTGGTTGAAATTCATTAGTCGCAAGATTCCAAATTCGATTGTCTGCTTGTCCTTTTCAATAACAGATTTCATAAACTCGATTAATTAACTCCTACGAATGCGTTTGAGTTTAATGTTTCTTTTTCTTTGTATAACGTCCATATATAGGCGACACAGTTCGTCAGAATAGAGAAAGCAGCGACT
Organism: Euprymna scolopes; assembly: GCF_053919585.1. Classification (NCBI taxonomy): domain Eukaryota; kingdom Metazoa; phylum Mollusca; class Cephalopoda; order Sepiida; family Sepiolidae; genus Euprymna; species Euprymna scolopes. Next base: position 60,905,083 of record NC_136486.1, on the reverse strand, counting down.
ATTAAAACTCACTGTTCGTTCTGTTCGCTATTGAATAAAAAGAGAAATGTCTTCACTATTCATATAGTTCAAATTCTCACAATAGATTTATACACACACACACACACACACAAACGTTGCCAGTTTAACGTATCAAACTAGCAACGTTTTTTTTGTTTGGGTTTTGTTTTTTGTAATGTAACTGTCGGCGAATGTAGCCTTTCTCGAAATCTTACTTGAAAATTTTACTTTAACAAATTGTTAACCTTATTTGAATATTTGAAATTCTCACAATAGATTTCAAAACATTCTTGTTATTTTTATACTAGTTGCACGATTAGTAGTCAGGGTTAATGAAGGATCAATGTTGCGTTCTTTCAGTTTATTCATTCTTGATTTCTTTATTAATGTCAGATACCAGCGCGTAAAGGATTGTAATAACATTTGAAACCGTATTTGAAGAATAAACGAAAGATAGAGAGAAAGGTAGGGAAAAAGAAAGATAGAAATATACAAAGAAAGAGAGTTAGAGATTGAAGACAAACGAAAGGGAAATATAATCATTGGAAAGAGGCTAAGGTATTGTTTATTGTTTTGCCTTATTTATTTTGGAATTTAACTAGATTTCTGATTTTTATTAATAAGGCAAGTAATTTAAGCTTAGATTAATATATTTTAGACGCTTAGTATTTTTGTAATTTAAGGCAAAGGTGGCTTTATGGCTCGGCTCCAATTTCCTTAGCAGTACCAATTTATACGTCCAACACCGATAATTGCATAAGCATCAACAACTATAAACAAGTAAAAACATTATTATATTTTAAAATATTATAATTATAAAGCCGATTCAAGAAACTGATGTTAAACCTATTTACAAAAGTAAGAAAACGCGATAAATCATTCCAAATTCCTGTCGTTGAATAATTTGTTTGGTGAAAACTACTGTGAGCGCCCGCCGAATAGGCGCTTTATTTCCTTCCTGTCACGTGTTAGTTTCCAGTGACATCGTGGAAAGACGTTAGTCTACGAAGCAAAAGGTGGTTTTGTGAAATGGTTGGAATCTCTGCACGAGCATATAAATATATATATATATATATATATATATATATATATATATATATATTAGAAGAAATTATCATAGTTGTTTTCATATATACTTGCGTAAGCATATATATATATATATATATATATATATATATATATATATATATATATATATATTCTTACGTAAATCTACAGAAAAAGGACTAAAATACCCGGTAATTTATACGTACACACATACACACAGACATATATATATATATATGTATATATATATTAGAAGAAATTATCATAGTTATTTTCATATATATTTGCGTAAGCATATATATATATATATATATATATATATATATATATATATATATATATACTTATGTAAATCTACAGGAAAAGACTATAGTATAAAATACCCTGGAATTTACACGTATATATACACACACAAACACACAAACACACACACAAATATATATATATATATGTATATATATATATAGAGAGAGAGAGAGTGAGAGAGAGAGAGATCAAGAAATGTATATTGTCATACACGTATGAAATTGACTATAACTTAGAAAACAGTGCAAACATGCGCATTAAATTTGGTCATAATAATACCAACAGTTAAATTTTCCAACATTGTTGCTCAATCCTCCAGGATTACGTCTCGGTTCCTGTTAATTAATATTAAACTTTTGATTTCAGTCGTTATGTCAGATGCAGTAAGAATTCCATGAATAAAGTTTAATCGTTAATATTTTTTTTACATACTGTAGCTTTCTCGTTAATAATAATATAATAAAAAAGCATATTAATTTATCTGTCTATTACTCAACATAGCTTAGAAAATATGATATACTCAGGTGTGTCTGGTGAACATATCTTTTACGGAAATGTATTGTTCAACACTGGACAAGTAAAAACCTGAATCTTACAGGATTCAATTTATTACTTAAACAATGATGTCTGACACAGACCAGATTTTTACAAAGATATATAGACCAACGTGATCTTTTTATCGAATTGGGTCAATGCATATAGAGTTTACAAATTGTTTTGCATATTTTGGACATGGTTGTATTAAAGTAGTGATTCTTAGATGAAATCAAACGGTCTAATTTTCGTGATAATATTTTAAGCACGTCAATTACACTAATCAAGAATAAATAAAAGAAAGCAAGAATAAATAATAATTTGCATTCTTACTGCATCTGACATAGGCATTAGATTACAATGTGACCCGAACAAATATCACTTATGTAATTATTAATGAAGATTACAGAATTCTCTGTAATCTTGCCATAGTCGAAAAAATTAATAGCATTATGTTTCGAAAGGTTTTCGATAAGGAAATATAATTTTTACGATTAGAATTATTCGGATTATAAATCCAACCTGGCATGCTATACCCGCGATCCTTCAGGAAATTATTAGTTCAGTTTTTCAGGTGAGTCTGGACAATATGAGGAATTTCTGGAACCAATACTGTTGTGTAACGGTGGTGTACATAACGGAGACGACATTTATAACAGAATGTAATGGTGTCCATAACGACGACGACGACGATGACATTTATAATAGAAGCTGATATAGGTGAAGAGAGATCTGTAATCGACAGTTCTGTTAAACACGGAGGGGAAATGCCATTATTTAAGAGGGGGTACAGACCACAGTTTGTTTCCTATGAAGTTCATTAAACAAGACGAAGAAAAAACACATTATCTTGCAGATGATATAACGGCGGATACAAAAGCTCACAAACAATATAAAGCTACTTATTCCAGCTGGTGATGAGAATGGTGGGAATTCAATGCCTTTTAGATTTCTACATTTTGTTTCTTCCTCTCTGCCTCCCTTCCGGAAGGGCTTAGGCTAACTCAACTCGCCCCTCTCAACATTCTTCTTTAACTAAACTCCTGACTCCATTTCAAGCGAATATATTAAATCTATATTTCCTTGTGGCGTAAAAACGTGCTCACACAGGTGAGTGTTTTTCACGTTGATTTTGCGTCTGCTTCCAACATGTTTCAACACAAAGACATTTCTTAATAAACATGGTCCCATTCTACCTCGTTGATCTAATTAGCTGTATTGCTTTTTCTAATATAATGGACAATTTTCTACAATCCTAGAATCACATTTTAATAGCAATATTTATTCATATATATTAGTTTTGATCACTGAGTTCGATTCCAGAATTCTCCTTCAATAAATGTTAATTTCGATCCTAATTACTTCATTTCTTTAAATACCAGGATTTGTTCCCTTCGTTATGCAACAATAGGCAAAATAGGAATCACATTGTCAGAATATCATACAAGATAGGGTCGGTAATAGTGAGTTATTTCAATTATCCAAAAACTCCTAACTTTCTCTATGTGTCGACCTCGGCAATTTGTTGCGAAGATATTTTTTTCTTTTCATGAATAAACTCAATACTCGGCAGATTTATTATAATCTTTGCAGTTATTTCGATGATAATGCCTATCAAAAGATAACAAAAAATCCAGAGACAGAGAAAGAAGTGGGCTTATCGATTACATTGCATGTTTATTCGGCGTTGTTTGTCATCAGACAGACATGAAAATACTGCTGGGTATTTATGAAATAGTCTTAGGGCTGGTGGATTTTGGAACCCCGGTGAGGCAATGGTGATGATAGTTGGGGTTAGATATAGAAAAGATCTACACGAAATATTATTCTAAAAATCGCTATCTTTGCTTGCGGAAATAACTTTAAAAGTTGAAAAATTGAAGTGATTAAAAGTTTTTTCCGTGAATTGTCAAGAATGTCCCGTCATCAAAACAATCCGTACTGTAAAGAAAATAGAATAAATTTTAAACTACATTTTTAAATAAAATTAGTGAGGATAATGAATTAATAAAATAAATATTATGTGTAAAGGCAAAATTATGTTTTTTAAATAATAACAACCAAAGTTCGCTTTTACATTTCAGGAACTTTTTTTTGGGGGGGGGACCGTTTTAGATTTCGCCGTCGCAAAACACGCTCGTTATTGCTATTGAAAATTAAGGTTTGTTTATTATTTAATTTGAAAACATTATGAGTTAGGCTCATTTATTTTTAAGGGAAACACGAAAAAGACTTGCTTAAAATATATAGTAGTATATTTCAAGTGTCTGCAGTGAATTTAAACATATTTGTTTTATCTTTTTTAATTTGTTTTTCTATTAGGTTGACACAAAAGCCATGTCATTTTTGACGTTCAAATAAACGTCAAAAGAATTATTTTTGCACCGACCTAATATTTCACGTCAAATATTATTTGAAATCTTTACTAAAATATGGTAATACTTCAGTTTTATATTAAAACAACAACAAAAATATAGTGCATACAATTTTATTCTACACATTCTTTACGAAACATAACCACGTAAATTTTCAAGTTTTTCTACTTAATAAAAGATACTTTGCTGAAAATTAGTGTCAAATTTAAATTTCTTTTATTTTTAGGGAGTAATTGTTTTTAAGCAGTGTTTTTCTTCTAAAATTATAGTTTAAAACCCCTCAAAGATTAATAGAAGTAAATAAGGAAACCCCTTTAAAGGTTTTTCGTTATGTATGCATTGTGCTAAAATAACTTTGTTATTTAGAAAGCCATTCTTAATATGGGAAGGAGGTTGTATTGTAACTATTCTGTACTTTCACCTAACACTTTGATAAACAAAAATTTAATAAAAATTAAATTTAACTTGAAAATACTATTAAAAATAGCATAGTAACATATATGCACAAGCACTGGCTTTTCAAACTCTAGACACTAAACACTCGTTCAAAATGGCACAGCTACATCAAGAATGAATCTCTTCATGGATAAATTCATGTTATCGAAGGAGGAGCTAAAATCTGCTAAAAATGTATAAACTAAACACTACTATGCCTCTGATTTGGTTTGGTCCTCTCTCTTCAATACATCTAATTCAACTCTACAAAGTTTATCATTATTTCTGATAACTACACTTTTTTTTTACATATGAAACTGGAAGATAACCTAAAATAGTTTCCTTCAGTAATAATCCATTTATTTATTTTACTTTTCAGATTAGAATGTGAGTAAAAGCAGTTTTATCCCGTGGTACACAAAATTGCTTGTCCACTTTGTCATTTGGATGAAACAGCACCCCCAACTTCACGACAAGTCACTCCGTTTAGTTATTTCCTCGAAAACAGTTATCCCCACTTAAGAAATAGTGAGATTTCTTAGTTAATTGCCAAGGAAATAATTAGTATTCGGCAAGCAGAGGCTACTTTTTGAGTATACTGTTGGCATTTCTTGTGGAGAAGATAACTTAAAGAATTGGGCCCTTGAATGAAGGAAGATGGCTAACATAAGCCACAAGATTAATGTGTTTATGGACTAGAGGTGTCTCTCCTCAAACACTATGATAAATTAAAGATTTTGGTCAAATGTTTCATCCAAGTGTATGCAGTTAGTTGGTTTGAGATCAAAACCTACAATATTTTATTTTTAATCAACAGCAGTATATTTTAATATGATACAGAGAACAAAACAGTTCACTGAAATCCAAATTACTCTTTTAAAAAAGTTCAAAATATAGTGCGTTTGCACTACTTCCAGAAAATATAATATCGATGATAAACTCAGATGAATTGGATATGAGAGAAGAGGGTATTCAAACGATTTTGTCCATTAGGTAAATAATTATTTATCCATTAAATGTTATTAGTTTTCTTAATTTACCCAAGCAATAGTTAGTTTTATTCATATTACATCGCAAAAATATAAAAAAATAAGTGTGTTCAAATAATTTTTTGTGTGTGTTGTTTTTCCAGAAATAGTGAACAACTCAAAAAAAATGAAAAGATTGCTGCTATCAATTTTGCAGCCACACACTGGTTAAATTTGATTAATTTTTCTCAAAAAGTTGTATATGGGCAGGAAGCAAGACATAGGCACATTATTACAAAGTCATTGTGCCAGCAAATTAGACTGTGATTTTCCTCGAAAAGTAATTATACAAAACAATTTAGTTCTATTATAGCAGTTTATAGAATTGCATTTAACAAAAAATTAAAATACGTGTTTCTGTAACTTGTATCAAGTTGTTATATTGTGTGATACATCTCCACATATTTTTTTGAATTGTGAAATTTAAAAGACTTATTTGCTAATTAGCTTTTTGTTACAATTTTTGTTTAATTAATGCAGTAAAAGTTGAGATATTTTCCTAGGTGTGATTTATAATTAAAATTATAATTCATGTATATACTTTTCTGTCAATGTATTTCATACAAATATATCAATTTTAATTTAATATTTTATAAAAATAGTGAAATTTCAAAATCAGTTTTGTGAAAAAATGATATGAAAATAAAGGATTTTCAGCATTTTTCTACACGTTTTTAAAAATTAAATGCTCAGTTTTCTGTTCAAGATTAGAATCTAATTTTTGGTATATGTTCTTATCACATCAAATCCCAACTATTATCCCCAGTGCCATGTTGATTTCCTTTAAAAAGTTGCAAATCGACCTGCCCTAATATCAGCATGACCGGCAGTTAAATTGTCCTACATATGGATGAATTGCAGAATGGTTTGGTAATATTATTTTGGAAGAAATTGTAGATTTAATACGAAGATTTATATATACCAATCTGTTTTTTTAATAGTATTATATTTTTACTTGTATGTACATATGTTGAAAAAAAGGCAAATAGTATCAATAAACGGGCATATACATATTATTGTGCAGACTACAGTAAACGATGCTTAACTTCTGTGATCTAACATGAATGAATGTGATTATGCCGTATAGCTGAATTATACCATTGTATTCAATTATTAAAACAAAGCATAAAATAAAAGCCTGTCAATATTGATTATCTTTCAACATTTTACTGATTATAGATATTCTTTTATATTGCATTAATAAATAATCGATTAAAGTTTGTTTCATATAAACTAATTCAGTTTTCAAAAGTGAATATATATCATATACAAAAAAGTACTATAAACATATTTCATATACAGATAATCACGATGAACACATATCATATTCAGATAATGACTATTAATATATATCATATGGAGATAATCATTATAAACATATATATCATAGCGATAGTCACAATAAACATTTAAGTATTATACAGACCATCACTATAAACTTATATACAATAGAGATACTTGTTATAAATTAACATAATAAAAAAGAGATAACTTACTATAGTTCTCTTTCTTGTAATAATATAAATCGCAAGCAGTTCTCTATATTTATTATAAACATATGTTATATACAGGTACTCACTATTGACATATGTCATATACAGATAATCACTATTAACATATGTCATATACACATAATCACCATAACTTTTAATCATATACAGAATATCAGTATTAACAAATGTTATATATATAGATAACCACAATCAATATCTATCATATAAAAATAATCAACATAAATATACATCATATACAGATAATGACAATTTACACATATAATATACGGATAATAACTATTAATATATATCATATACAGATTATCCCTATTAACATATTTTAAACGCAGAAAATCACTATTACCATATATCATATACTGTTAATACCTATTTACATAAATTGTATACAAATTATCACTATTAACCTATGTATATCCTGGTAATCACTATTTACATATATCATATACAGATAATAACCTCTAACATATTCAAATACTGATAAAAAATATAAACATATAAATATACGCATAGTCACTATAAATATGTATCATAGGCAAAAACTAACCACAGAATTATATCGTATACAGATCATCACTATTTACATATATAATGTACCGATAATTAGTATAAACATATATCATACGAAACAGTACTGTATGTGGATGACGACAAATATTTTTTAACTCCCTCCTTTGGATAGAGCACTGTCGTATATTATCTAATCCGCTACTTAATTGGTTGAATAATGCGAGGTTCGCTGTGTGTTTGTTAGCAAGCGGTTTGAGCACTATATAAGTGGTGGACGAATGTTTGTTTGAAATGGACATTTGTTGAGGTCATTTGCGGGCGCTGCTCCCGTGGGTCGATGGGTACAACTGCTGGCTATCAACTCGATGGCTCTATGTTCAGTCCTCGGTTCTTGGGAGATGTGCTGGTCTAGTCGCACTGATGAGTTGTGATACAACGAAACAGTACTTTATATGGATGACTACAAATATCATATATAAACACAAATGATATACAGATAATGACTATAAACACATATCATACACAGAAAATCACTATTAACATATATCATATACAGATGATTATCAAAATTGAAGATGTATCATATAAAAGAAATTTTATTAAAATATACTATATTCACCTAATTACACTTAATATATGGCATATATAGATGATCAATATAAACATAAATTATATATAGATAATGACCATTAACATATACCATATACTAATAATGACCATTAACATATATCATATAATAATAATGACCATTAAAATATATCATATAATAATAATGACCATTTACATATATCATATAATAATAATTACCATTAACATATATCATATACTAATAATGACCCTTAACATATATCTTATACTAATAATGGCCATTAACATATATCATATACTAATAATGACCCTTAACATATATCATATACTAATAATGACCATTAACATATATCATATGATAATGACCATTAACATATCATATACTAATAATGATCATTAACATATACCATATACTAATAATGACCATTAACATATAACATATACTAATAATGACTATTAACATATATCATATACATATACTAAATATTTATATAAATCGTACACCGATATTCACTAGAAACATATATCATATACCAAGAATCAGAATATTACTATTAAAAGATACCGTATAGAGATTATCACGATAAACTAGGATACTATACAGACAGATTTATCAAACATCGATGATCGCCGTTAACATATATCAAATATTGAGAATCGGCATTAACATATATGAGATACAGACAATCACCATAATTAGATATCATATATTGATAATTGCAATTAACATATACCACATATAAATAACTGCCATTAGCATATACTATATACAGATAACCACTATTAATGTATATAAAATACAGGTAACCTCCATTAATATAAATTATATACAAATGATCGCCATAAACATATATAATAGAAAGGTAATAACATAAACTTATATCATATACAGATAAATAGTGTATTCACATATCATATACATATAATCACAATTTATCTGTATCATATTCAGATAACCTCTATAAACATATATCGTATACAGACAATCAGCATTAACAAAGATCATATACTAATAATCACCATGGAAATATGTTATATACAGATAATAACTATTAAAATATATCATATATTTATAATCACTATTAAAGGTTTTTTTTTCATACATTTAAGAAGTGTGCGAGGAGCATATCAGTCCAATTGATAAAAACTAAAAGCAATATATATATATATATATATATATATATATATATATATATATATATATTCAAATTTAGATGGACGTCGATTGCGTTATATCAATTAAACAGAATAACCTCATGTGAGTAAAGGATTTTATTTTATTTATTTTTATTTTATTTTTATTCATTTATTTATTTATTTTCATTACTTCAAAAAGTGCTGTGAAGAGCATACTGATCCTGGTGATAAAAAGTATTTGAATCTCCGCAAATGTCAACCTTACATCATAGCTCGTGCGGAAGTTACAACAGTATAGGATTTCCTCAACAGGCTATACCGTCTTATGAAAGAAACACTCACATCAGACCTAAATCGTGGCAGAACGAGGATATAGTCTACGGTAATTATGTAGGACCACTCATAACGAAAGACTGAGGTAGAACCTGAACAGGTAAATTGGTCCTGGTAACGTCATGGGGAGCAGCATGACAGTTATGCGCCCTGGCGGAAGAACTAAAGAATCATCAATGCCAGGGCACAAAAGACGCTGAGCGGAAGAATCATTAAGAGATTAACGATCAAGTTCAACTATTCTAATTGAGAAATTACTGCGATTCGCCTGTAGATGTACATCACACAGATAATATTATCCGAGCCATCGAAAGATTCAATATGACTCTAAATCAAACCAGAATTCCATACCGCATCGACCGCCACATGGGTAACCAAGGGTCGCTACTTGGTGTGCCGGCAATGACCACAGCTATTGAGAAGTCTACTACAGCACCAAAACCTAAACTAGCAAAATGTAGACATACCATCAAAATATCCACATTTAATGTACGGACACTTCAACCCACATCTCAAATATCAGAACTTGTTGCTTCATCCAAAGAACACGATATCGATATTGTGTGTATTCAAGAGCACCGTCTCATCCACAACGACATGGACATAAAGTACCATGAAATTGGTAACAGCTGGACACTAGTATCAGCGTCAGAATGGAAAAATTCGACAAATAGTACCATTGGGAGTGTAGGACTTCTGCTTAGCCCTCGACCATTGAAATCATTGAAATGTGCCGAGAAGATAACACAAAGGATAATTTTTGCTATATTCAGTGGTAATCCTGCTACTACTGTTATTTGTTGCTACAGCCCTACCAACGTCAGTGACAAGCAAGAGATCCTGAATTTCTACGAGTAACTGTCAGCAATAGTGCGCTCACTCCCCAAACATAATTTATTGGTTATCGGAGGTGACATGAATGCACATATAGGACGGGAAGACAACAAGCATAGGGTTTTTTCATGATGGAACAAACCAAACTGGAGAGTATCTATTAACTTTTCTCCTTGAAAACAACCTACAATGCATGAATACCCGTTTTCAGAAAAGACCCAGTAAGCTCTGGACCCATCAATCCCCAAATGGAGACAAGGCATAACTGGACTATCTTTGTATGAATAAGAAGTGAATCAATAGCTGCCATAACTGTGAAGCTTGTAGCAGTTTCTATGGTGTGTCTACTGATCATAGGATTGTAACCTCTAAGTTGAAATTGAACCTACGAGCGAACAAAACTAAAAAAAAATCATCTAGACAGCCTAACAACTTGCCAACGTTGTCGCATGACAATCAGATCAAACAGAGAGTCATCTTCGAACTGCGAAACAGATTTGATGCTTTACAAAAAGCAGGAACCAACTGCTAATACGACCTATGAAATCATCGTTAGATCGCACTAAGAAGCAGCAAAGAAGTGTATACCTCTGAAGCCTAAGGTAAAGCGAAAAGTACCGTGGGAAAATGATAAAATAATATTAAAACCAGATGAGTAAAAAAAACATAATTAAAAAGCAACATAAATACCCTACTAGACAGAATACAAAATTAAGGAAGTAGACGCTTTAAGAGCTTAGTATCATGTTCCTATCAAAACAACAGAACTATGTTCAAGAACAAATAGTTCGAATCCAGAATGCAGCAGAAAACAATTCTATCTGGCTTGGCAAGTAGTAAATGAGATATCTGGGCACAAACGACCTGCCAAAGCTAAGTTAAAGGCAAACGCTCCGGAAAAATGTATGTTCGAAATGGAAAGCACATTTTGAAAAACTACTCGGAAACAAACCAGAAGTAACAGACCAACGAATTCACCCTATTATAGTACAGGAACTCAATATTGAGAAGGATGATTTTACAATGGAGGAACTTCTAAATGTACTAAAGAAGACCAAGAATCGTAAAGCTGCAGGCTTAGATAACACACCTCCTGAAGTATGGAAGACAGGTGGTTTCAATGGCATACTTCTTAATTCATGCAATTCTGTATACAATCAAAAATTATTAATATATGGAGAGAGGATGCATGCTTCCCTTCCTCAAGAAGGGTAACCTAAGCATACCAAGCAACTAAAGAGGAATAAAATTCACTCCAATTGCAGCAAAAATCTACAAAGATCGAAGAAGTGATCAGGAAGAACCAAAATGGATTTAGAAAGAATCGCTCTACTACTAGTCAAATACTTACTGTTAGGAGACTGATTAAAGGAATCAAAGCAAAAAAAAACATTGAGGCGGTCATGATCTTTGTAGATTTCTCCAAAGCATTCGACTCTTTAGATAGAGGAAAAATGGCCAGCATATTAAAAGCATATGGCATTCCAAATAAAGTCATTAATGCTATCATGATGCTATATGAGCACACTCGACCAATGGTCAGGTCTCCAGTTTTGGATACTGAATTTTTCGACATCCGCACTGGGGTTCTACAAGGAGATACTGTTGCCCCTTTTCTTTTCATTGTCTGTCTTGACTTTGTACTTCGCACCTCTGTTGATATACACAACATTCTAGGCTTCACCCTAAGTGAATCCAGAAACAGACGTCATCAATCAGCACACATCACTGATGCAGCTTATGCAGACGATATTGCTTTGTTCGCGAACAGCACTGCTGATGCGCAAACACTGATGCGCAAACACTGTTACATAAGCTAGAAAAGTCTGCAAATGACATTGGTCTCCACATAAATGCGGATAAGACAAAGTTTATGACTTTCAATGTGAAAGGAGAGATCAGGACTTTGGATGGATCAACACTGAAAAAAGTAACTGAGTTTACGTATCTGGGCAACAGCATAGTTTCCACAGAGAGAAATATCGGAATTCGCATCTCAAAAGCATGGAGCGCATTGGATATGCTACATTCAGTGTGGACTTCGAGACTGGCTAACAAACTGAAAAGGTAGTTCTTCAGGGCAGTGGTAGAGTCTGTCCTTGTTTACGGGGCTACAACCTGGACACTCACCAAAAGATTGGAAAGAAACTAGACGGCACATACACCGTATGCTAAGAACAATATTAAATATATATTTGCATAATCATCCCACGAAACAGCAGCTTTATGGCAATCTACATGCCATATCTAATACCATCAGAAAAATACGCCTACGATTTGCCGGTCATTGTCTGAGGAGGAAGCATGAATTGGTGAGTGATGTATAGCTATGTACTCAACGACACGGAAGCGCAAGCAGAGGAAGACCTAGATCCAGGTACATCCAACAAATAGCACACGACGCCAACTGTGAACCTGAAGATCTGAGGCAACTGATGGAAGACAGGAAACTCTGGAGAGGAAGAGTCACATTGGTCCAAGCGCGGAGCCCGTCATGATCATGATGATGATGACTATTAACATATATCGTATATAGATAATCACAATTTACATTAATTATATACAGATAACATATTATATACAGATAATATATTATATACACATAATATATCATATACAGATAATCACCATAAACATATACAAAAATAATCACTATTTACATATATTATATACAGATAATCACCATAAAGATATATCATACAGAGATAATCACTATTTACATATATCATATACAGATAATCACTATTTACATATATCATATACAGATAATCACCATACACATATATCATACACAGATAATCACCATAAACATATATCATATACAGATAATCACTATTTACATATATCATATACAGATAATCACTATTTACATATATCATATACAGATAATCACCATAAACATATATCATATACAGATAATCACTATTTACATATATCATATACAGATAATCACCATAAACCTATATCATACACAGATAATCACTATTTAATATATCATATACAGATAATCACTATTTACATATATCATATACAGATAATCACCATAAACATATATCATACACAGATAATCACTATTTACATATATCATATACAGATAATCACTATTTACATATATCATATACAGATAATCACCATAAACATATATCATACACAGATAATCACTATTTACATATATCATATACAGATAATCACTATTTACATATATTATATACAGATAATCACCATAAACATATATCATATATAGATAACCACTATATATATATATATATATATATATATATATATATATATATATATATATATATACATATAATCACTATTTACATATATCATACACGGATAATCCCTTGGTGTATAAGATTTTTTTAGGAATTTTTGCCACCCCAAACACAAAACTGCGAATAAAATATAAAAATACTCATAATTTATTGTTTTAAACGGGGTTGTTCATTTTCCTTATGGAATATACTTCCAAAATAAACTATTAAAATTGTTTAAAACATAATAGAAATATTTTTTCTTTAAACATTTACAAAATGTCGGTGAGCGTTCATTCAGACATTTTTATACGTATGAAATCAATTGAATTTTACAAGTTTTTTTCAATTTTTAAACTTTAAAAATCTATCAATGTTCTTCTATTGGTTCAATTTTTACGATATTTTCAGGGTCAATGTGAAATTCTATGCTGTTTTTAATAAACCGAATATGATATTTTAGACAAACGTGTTTTAATTACCCCCCTTTTTTAAATGTATATTAAAATTATAATACTTAATTTACTCAGCAAGTTTTATATATCACAAATTGAGGATAAAAGATCAATAAATAAAATATTCTAATTTAAAACCAAAAAAATAAAGTGTTTTTTTTTATTTTACCTGTAAAGTTAAAAGTGTAAAACCTTTTTTTTAACCACGTTGATTTTTTTAAGTGAAAGCTCATATTATGCTTAGATTGTAAAGTATATATTCGGACGCTGACGACAATTTTTTCTATTTCATTCAATGTTTTGTCTGAGGAAATAAAATATATTAACCAAAAACTTATGTATTTCATTAAGAGAATGAACAATCGGTAGAGTGGGGTTTTTAAGGCAAAAACTAATAAGTTAATGTGTTCATTTTTCAGACAACGTAGCCCCAAAATACTAATTTTGGTTTACCGCACGCAAGAGAGACATTAATTGTGGCGCTTCGAATCCATCGTAAGATAAACTGGAAGAAAATCAGACGTTTGTCTCCCTTTATTTGAACAGTGAAAAACATAATTTTTTAATCCTTGTTTAAAAAAGTATTTTATTTAAAAAGGACATGAAATATAAGTATTAATATAGATACATTCTTAACAATGAACAATGGAAATACCCACGGAATAGTATTTTATGGGTAAGTGATTTTTTGGAATTTATATATATTTTTTATAATTGAAGTAAGTAAAATTTCGTTGATTTTCTTTAAATCTTTTTAAAAGAAACACGATTTAAAAAATACAAATGTTGCATAATTTGCTATTAAACGTGTTATTTTTTAAAATATGATATTGCTCCTTTAATTGAAAAATAAAGTAGGGGTCGAATTACATTTTTCAAGTAGTTATAAGCTTCGAAAGATAGTAAGTTGAATTATTCAAGTTCATATACGGCATTTTTAATGGCGGCTTCTTAATAATACCCATTACCGTATATGATAGAAAAATAATTAATATTAACCTACATACAGATTATAACAATCAAATAATTCATATTAAGTTTTTCTCAATTTTCATAGTGGAGTTTTAGCACAGATTTAAAACTGTTATTTAAAGCATTAAAAGAGAAAATTTCCAAATCATTTTAATTACATCTTTTTTTTTTAATTTTGTATTTTTTATCGATAATAGTTTCCAAAGAAAAATAAGTTGTATTGGCTTTGTGCATGAATTGTTTAATTATTGCGACGGTCTCTAAAGATTTAATCTTTTGAAATAATTAGAAATAGGTTTTTAAGGTTAAAAGTTAACTGCTAATATTAGATCAAAAATGTTACCTTTTCATCTGAAATTAGATTGTTTGCAACAAAAAATATAAGCTTTAAAAATTCAATAAAATTTAAAACATAAAACCTACAATTTATTCTCATTATTCCATCCCTTTAATTAACGTTTACTCTTTTTTCTCTTCATATCTGTATTTATCTGTCAGGTAAGGCTTACATAGTCTTAATAATCCTGGTGTAATTAGCTTTTTTTCATTACCGACAATTTCATTATGTTAGTTTTTTTTGCCACCGGTCCGGGCATGCAAGCGTGCGTGCATGCATGCATTCATGCATAGACATTGCGTGTCAAATTATTAACGAGATAACATTTTTTACCAGTTTCACAAACTTGCCGGTAGTTTCGTATCAAAAGCTTCGGAAACGTTGGCAGTACTGAGCTGCGCGTACGGTGAAATTTTCGTACTGTACCGCGCAATGTAAACAAATTGCCATCGTAATCACTGAATCCACGGTATTTGAGGTGTGCCAAATTATAAACAAGGCAATTTGTTTCGTCAATGAAATGGGCCGTAAAGGTTGTTTGAGTAGTTCTGTGTCTATTACAGAACAGCTAGCAAGATGTAAAACTACCCCCGCAATAACGAAAATAATAGGGAGGTACTATCAAACTGTGAAGAACTTTGTCAAAGATCATACAAAGGTACGTAAGAAAGATAATAAAGGTAAACCTAGAATTGTTTCACGCCTTCTCTACTCCAAATTTAACATGAAGTTGTTAAGAACCCTGGTCAGACAAGTCGAGAAGTTTTTCACCAAGCTGGATTGAAGAATGTCTCAAAAAGTACTAGATGTCGCCTGTTGAAAGAAGTGGCAAAGTCTCAAGCCTGTGATAAAACCTTCATTAAAGCAACATCACATAGGAAACCGATTGAAATGGGAAGAGGACAACATGAAAACGGATTTTTTAAAAGCTTTGTTGAATTGGGCTTGGATTATTTGAGGTACTTTAATTGGCTCATGGAGAGTCCCAGGGGCGTTAAAATGACGTCAAATGCTTACATAGCTTTTCTGAAGGAGCACTCTGAACCATGGCGGAAGAAGCAAAGGTTGACGTTCAGAAGAACCATTATTTTATGCAGGGTAATGCTCCATCGCATTCAGCAAACAAAAGCAAAGAGTGTTTGCAAAACGGGGGTTGTCTGGGCAATTGAACCCAATTAAAAAAAACTTTGGAGTATCATCAAGAGACTTCTCAGGCAGATGGAGCCCAATTTAAGAGCAAAGATGAGTTATGGAATACTCTCCAAGAGGTATCCCGAGAGATAACTGTTGACGAAATCACAAAGTTGACTAATTCTTTAGACCAATGTCTTTTACAAGTCATTCATAAAAAAGTCAGTCGCCATTTAAAATTTTCCAATGAATCGGTAAACATAATATGTTTTTCATTTTATAGAACATTGTGGAGGTAGACCTAATGTAAAAATATATATAAAAAAGATATCGTGAAATTTAAATTTAACTTGGAAAAACTTTTTTTAAAATAGCGCGGTACCAACAATAAAGATAGACAGAAAAATAACCCCTTCAGATTTGTACTTGCCTAAAATTTTGCAAAAAAGTTGTCAACAAAAACAAATATATAACAAGTAAATGTTCTCACAGGCAAGATAAGTTACTTTTCTACCTAACTGGATAATTTAGTGTTTCTATTGTGTTTGTATGATACTGTACACGTAGATTCGAAAATGTTGTCAAAAAACAACTGTATAACAAATACTATCAGAGGCAAATTAAGTTACTTTGCTACATAACTGGATAATTTTATAGTGTTTTTATTTAATGTCTAATGTTTATTCGGCTCAGAAAACACAGCGTTTACCGCTATATTTGTAAATTACCAATGGCGGCAGACTCTGTGTTAAACACGTTAAGTTTGAGAAAATGAGTTCAAACTAAAAAGCTATACAAAATATTGTTAAATAAACGACCGAATATATGTCAGCTTATGTCACGGTAACATATATTGAGTGCGTTCCTGGCAGTAGTTTCTATAGTTTTTTTTTAGTTTTAACTCATTTTTCCCAAACTTAACGTGTTCAACAACGTCTGCCGTCATTTCTATTTTTTAAATAAACCCATAAACACTTCATGTTTTCGAACCGATTTCACATTTTACATTAAATAAACTCACTAAACTCTTATCCAGTAAGGTAGAAAAGTAACTTATCTTGCCTTTGATAATATTTATGTGTTATATATTTATTTCTCGACAACTTTTTCCTATCTCTCTTTAGTAATATAAACCCTTTTTATTTAATGTAACGTTTAGTCGACTCGAAAAACGGTGTTTATCGGTGTATTTTAAAAATACACATGGTGGCAGGCACTGTTTATTACGTTAAGTTTAGGAAAATGAGTTAAAACTAAAAACTTTACAAAATTGCCAGTACATTTTTTTATTTAGTTGCTTTTTTTTAAACAGTTGTTTCTATATAAGAAAATACGAACTATTATTATTATTAAACCTATCAATTGTTAGGTGAAAGTACATTCTTTCGAAGAAAATTCCCGGTGCATATCTATTTTGGAAACGTGCTGAAATAATATCATTTTCTCTATTTTTTGGAACCATTCTTTCCATGGAGAGGTGAGGGTGTTTTTTTAACTATTCTGTTCTTTTAACTAACAATGTATTATCAAAAAAAAGATGTCTTGATATTATATAAAAAAATAAGATATTGTGAAAGCTGAATTTAACTTGAAAAAAAAAGCAACGCAAAGACAGTGCGTTCAACATTGTAGCTGAAGCCTATTTGGCAATAAAGTCCGATTAAGTTTCGATTGTTTTGTGTTTGCTATTTTTTACCGTAAATTGTTAGGTTAAAGATTTTTTTTTGTTTTGTTTTTTTCAAGAAAACTTTTTTTAACAAAATTGAAAGTACAGTTTTTGGGGTTTTTTACATAAGTTATTTTTATATAAGAAAACATGAATGTATTTTCTTTATGAAAGAAATCCTTAGGTGAAATACAAAGAAGTTTCTACCAAGAAAACCGTTATTTTTTTCAGTCATTCTTACCATGGGGAGGGGATGGTGGTTTGCAACTATTCTGTGCTTCCAACTAACACTTTATTAAAAAAACAATTTTTAACATGGGTAGACTGGGTGTGTTTATCCCGAAAGCCGTTCTTAACATGGGGAGAATGGTGGTATTCATTCCAAAAGCTGTTTTTAACATGAGAACGTCAGGGGTGTTTATTCCGAAAGCCTTTCTTAATATGGGGAGATTGGGAGTGTTTATTTATAGTCGCCAGTTAATTATAGTGCATAGTACAGGTCTTTATATCTCGAAAACTACTTGCCTCTTCAAAATTTAAATGAGATTTTCGGGTGTGTATTACTATGCACGTAGATTGGAAAAGTTGTCAAAAATCAAATATATGAGAAAATAAAGTTATCAAAGGCAAGATAAGTTAATTTTCTACCTAACTGGACAATTGTTTCGTGTTTTATTTAAGGTAACACGTTTATTCAGTTTGAAACCCGTACATTAAATAAAAAGACTGAATAAATATCCAGTTTGGTAGAAACTAACTTAACTTTTCCTTTGCTTTCATTTATTTGTTTGTGGACAATATTTTTGAATCTGTGAATAGTACCCCACCCTCCACCCAAATATTAATTAAAACTCACATTTTTTAATACAAAAAAAAAACTCGATTTAGCGTGTCAACATTTTAGCAACGTTCGGCTTAATCCACTGATTGTTGATCCATCCCAAGCCATGATTGACAAAAACTCTTTGTATATATATATATATATATATATATATATATATATATATATATATATATATATATATATATATATATATATATATATATATATATTGTGTATATTTAGGCAGCATTTTCTCTTGTAGACAAATATTATTGAATAGCACGGAATTATTCTGTTTTACAATTTTCCTTTTTATCTTCTCCAATCTCCGAATAGTATTTTTTTAGTTTTTCTCGAAATTGTATATGTTAGATCCATAATCGCGAGCGCTTTCGACAGAAGTACTTCTATCATTCTCAGGCATATTGTAGAAATAAATGTAGATTGTTTTTTTTAAATTTTCTTATATATATTTTTCCTAGTCACGTGGTAATTTGTCACAAGTTAGGTGGGCGGACTTATTTTTTTTTAATATATTAAACATATTTATATATACAAACACATCTATATATTATCAACCATTTATCCCAAACATTTTAAAACGTTCCGGCTGGACTCATAATTAATATTATTTATTTGAGGCTTCTTTGTTTTAATGTACAATGCTTCGAGTATTCTTAGCCTATTTACATTTCTCTCATTCTGCAATACTGTTGTATTTTCTACCATAATTCTTCGAAATTCCGAATGTTGGCAGCCATGAGCATTATATATATTGATTTATTTTTATTTCGGACTATTATTCTCATTTTTATTAGTTGTTGTTTTTTATCTTTTAGTGGTTGTTGTTTTTTCACGACGTTTCGGCCAACTATTCATCTGGCCTTCGTCAGGAATAATATATATATACCAATCGAATCAATGTTAATGTTAACATTTTTTATGACTGGTTTCCATCATTACCAGATCGCTTCAGCGACCACTGTTGCTACCAATTAACCGTTCTCGCGAAAAGAGAATTAACAAGTGAAATTGACAGAATAAAAGAATGAAAGGGATATAATTGGAGTTATTTTATTTAAAGCAGACGAGTCCGGTAAGTTGTTAATACATATGTGTATACTTCTTCAACAGTAAGAAGACGTGTGCCCTTTTCTTCTTGAGATTATTATTGATGGCTCTTTCCATCAACACTAAAACTTATTGGTCTTTATTTCTCACGAGATCCATACATCAAAATCATTGCTCTTTCAATTAACACTAAAACTTATTGGTCTTTCTTTCTCATGAGATCCATACATTAAATCCATTGCTCTTTCAATCAACACTAAAACTTATTGCCCTTTCTTTCACGATAAGTTAGGACGATATTATGCTGTTCCAGATAGAAAATCAATACAGTTATCGGTTGAAAATTTACATGTAACAGGTTCGCCACTGGAAAGAAAAGTCATATGTGATGCCTAAAAACGCTCGAATGCAAGACAGTATTTAAGATGTGTGCCTTTTTGTTACTCAGTCTCCTGCACGTTCAGCTCCCAACCAGGCTTTGGTCTTGGGATTGTCTGATTCAAAATCCATACAAATTAATGATTGCTCAGAAACAGCACGAGCGCGACTGTGAAGATCGCATCTCAAAATGTTGGAGATATTTCTGTAACATTCTGTACACACACACACACACACACATATATATATAGGAGATGTTAATTAATAAAAACTGAAGAAAATGCTCAATATTGTTGTAGAGCAAATATGCGTTTTATTTTTATTACTGTATCTTTCTGTTAAGTCACATTATTGTTTCGGCTACACAGCCGTTTTTGGGCCGTCTATAGCGTCAGTAAAAGTCTGAGGACGCTATAGACGGCCCAAAAACGGCCGTGTAGCCGAAACAATAATGTAACTTAACAGAAAGATACGGTAATAAAAAATAAAACGTATATATATATATATATATATATATATATATATATATATATATACATACATGTGTGGCATGTATATATATATATATATATTCATATGCATATGTATGTATGTATGTATATATATATATATATATGTATATATTCTTTCATATACAACTGTTCGACTCTACACAACTTTGCGTTTCCATAATCGACTTACATACTTCGATGGTTTAGAAGTAAATATCAGATTACTTATAAATTATGTAAGAAACACACTACTGATGCTGGAAGATAGATATCATCGCAATGATATTTTAATTTGATTACAGACTTATAACAAACTAGACTCCCCGTGACCCGTTGGATCAGTATGTTATATTAGCTAGGGAATTAATGTATGAGCGTGACACTTGTGACGTACAGAAAATAGTTTTTTGTAACATAACAGAAACATTTTTATGAAAGTATATTAAAACGAAAAAAGAATGTAAATAGATTTCTATGAGTCGTCCATTTTATAATTGTTTAGTTTTGGAAAAAAAAACTTACAACTATTGAATTATTAATGATTTGTCATACTTATATGTAAATGTGCACTGAGCAGATAAGATAATACTTAAATCTAAATTCAAATTTGATATATATTTTTAATTTAAAC
This sequence comes from Euprymna scolopes, assembly GCF_053919585.1. Taxonomy (NCBI): domain Eukaryota; kingdom Metazoa; phylum Mollusca; class Cephalopoda; order Sepiida; family Sepiolidae; genus Euprymna; species Euprymna scolopes. Next base: position 60,883,233 of record NC_136486.1, on the reverse strand, counting down.
GCGACAAAAAACACAATTTGGACGCTTAAAACGTACACAGTAAAACAATACGTTTTATTGTAGCGTTGATTATTTTTTAACGCGAATTAAAAAGATATATATTTTTGGGATTATTTATTTATGTTCGTAATGTAGAAGAAAATGTATGAATGTTATTTAAGAAATGTAAATTAAAAATGAAGAATGAATTTTAAAGAAATGAAGGCGAAGGGTATATTCCCGTTGTAAAATGTTCTTATGGTTGGCAATGGGTTTAGGTAGATTTAATTGTAAGAAAATTGCGTTAAAATAACTTAAAAGTAATACTGAGATGAATGATGTAAAAAAAAATTCAGAAAGTATTAACAATTGTTTATTTGGATAATTTAAACGCGAAAAAAAAAAGAATTTGGATGCTGAAAACGTAACAGTTAAACAATACGTTTTATTGTATCGTTGCTTATTTCTTTACACACGCATGCGCAACGGGAATTCGTAAACCAGATGTTGGGTTAAAACACGCGTTACAAGGTAATTAAGGTTTTATAATTATATATATTTATAACAGTCATAACCAAGACTCAGCGGTTCAGTACTTCATGAATATAAGAAGTGTACTCTGAAGCGTAGCTTCTCCATATAATGGCAGTATGTATTTATCTGTTATGAAACGTCAAAAGATCAGACACAATGGCAAAGTTAGAGACTGAAAAAGCAACACTCAAGCATTATCCATAATCTGATCGTCAAAAACCTGCCGGCAATCCTAGGTATAGGTGCAACTAATAATAAAGTAGCCCTGTTTTAAATTAAGTCTGGTCGGCGGATCTCCTAAACCTGCGCGGAATCATACGTCAGCCTCACAGATTCAAGGTTATTACCAACAGAAAAATGACACAAAATCTATCAGGCTGATTCTCAAATACGCATCACCGACTCGTAGGGACTACGTCACTTCAAGCTGTCCAAGTAGTACACAACTTTTAGACGTATCATATTTCCTAAACGAATAAGATTCAATTAGGAAGCAGGTACACTTAACGTCGCAAAGAAGAAATATCAGCTACCTGTTGAAGGGAAATAAAATGAACTGATTTTATCTTAATAGACGTGTGTGAAACGAAGGCGAGAACGCTTCTAAACGCGCTCAGATGTGACAATAGCGATAAAAATCGTTTAATACCTTTATATTTTATTGTGTTTCTGTTATTTTCTATACATTCATTTATTGGTGCTTGTATCTCACACGGTGTCGAAATCAACGTCCGTTTTTATGACGCCAAACAAGTGAGACATGTCACTTTTGATTATCATTGGATATCTGTGAAGGCACTTCACCAGTACAAATATAAATAAGGTTTGTAAATCTCACTTTATCTGTATACATGAATGTATATATATATATATATATATATATATATATATATATATATATATATATATATATATATATATTAGAAAAAGTACCCGTCGTTTACTGGGTTCAAAAACAGCCTACAAAAAATGGACTTTGATTTATGAAAGTATGATAGGTTATGAAAAGGAAGGGTTGTAAAGAGATAGCTTCGAATTTGGGGATATCAAAACCAACGCAAAATATGATGAAAGTAAAAACAAAATAGATAAACCCTCTAATTTATTATACCATACCTGTTGACACTGAAACACACATCGCAATAATTTGTGGATCCATATTAAAAAAGCTTGTTAAACTTTGTGAAATATTTCCGTTCTATGGAGGTCACGTGCGAACGAACAAACTGAAACAGAATTATCAAAGTATACTTACGCAGATAGATATGAAAAGTCTTTATTAAAGTGTGCGCCTATTTCCATTCTATGGAGGTCAGGCGCGACCGCAGACCCTACAATTTTATTATACCATCCCTATTTAAGTAAAAACATACCTGTCAAGGTATTATTATGTACATCTATATCAAAAAAACTTGTATACGTTTTTTTTATTATTTACATACTTTGTAGACCAGGCGTGTACGCAGACCCCACAATTTTAATGAATCATCATTATGCCAGATCAAATATATCCATTCCTGTGTCTCGATACCTCTTCTATCATTATATGTGATCAGTTTTCTATAATAGTCAACCATATAGGAGCCTATTCGTGATCAGACACATACACAGACGTTCAGCTTTATATTACATATATATATATATATATATATATATATATATATATATATATATATGTGTGCGTGTGTGTGTGTGTGTGTGTGTGTGTGTGTGTGTGTGTGCACGTGCACTACCAGACGGCCTGGCTCCAGCTTTGTCCTTTTTTTAAAAAACTTTTTCAGCGTCGTTACGGTCTGTGCTACCGAGATTGATACACATGGTTAAAATTCAGCGACTTTCAGCTGTTAATGTTTAATATTGCGTCTGCGCAAAAATAACTCGTAGCGTCATGCTTTATTCGACTTACACTGACAAAGTCAACTGGTTTTTTTTCAATGTTTACCTCTTAGCAGCAATCTTTCCTAGTAAAAATTTCAACTATAAAGACCAAACATCAAGAGAGGAGTCTAGTGCAGACCTTTCCGCACCCACTGACGCATTAACTTTATATATATATATATATATATATATATATATATATATATATTTAGAGAGAGAGAGAGAGAGAGAGAGAGAGAGACATGTGTATAGACAAGAATATTTCAGCGTGCTAAGACGTTTTAACTATAAATTCTACGCAATTATGTTCAATGTAGAAACTGTATCAATAGAACTATTATAAATAACTTAGAAGTGAAACAAAACCAATTATCTATCATATAACTCTCGCCTGTCAGCTAAATGCATGTGTGTATGTATGTAGTTTTGTATGCATGCATGTATGTATGTATATATGTACGTATGTTTGTATGTATGTATGATTGAGGTCTCCCGTAAGCCGTGGTGAAGGCAACCTTTCTAGGAGAAGAAAAATCTCTGATTTAAAAAAACCATAAAGCGGGAGGCCAGTACCCGCATTAAGCTGGTCTGCAGTTAATTTGTTGCTGGCTATCTTGCTCTTGCTTGTTGCTGGATCTCAACATTTTGAACCGAGAGAGAGAGGCTTAGCTGTCGTACAAAGCTAAGACTCTGTAACATCATAGTTGTATAGATACTCCCTCAGGCATTTGGGCTCATGGATTTTAAATGTCTGAGGGAGTGGCACTCGTCTGACAAGACGTTGCAATCATCATGTATGTATGTATGTGCACGTGGAGTTTATTTGTCTGAGAGAAGCACAGGATAACGCGAAGAGATATGTGTGCTTCTAACACTAGTCCACACTAGACCTTGACCGCCCAGTGTGTATCACGATAGCAAAAAGGCTGGCTATTGCCTAAAACGGCAAAACATTCAATGAAGTTGGCAAATAAAGTTATGAACGTTGATGTCAATAAGGGAACCGGAACTTCCAGGGCCTGGCCCGGCAGGTGTCTCAGGGCTCTACAGGCTGGATCCTGTCGTCATCATGCTACTGCGAGGAAATATATGACAATGACCATCGGCTGTTGGAATGTGCGAACGCTGCTTGATTTGCCGTCAGCAATAACGCATCCAGAGCGTAGATCTGCTCTTGTATCTAAGGAACTTCACCGTTATGACATGGACTTAGTTTTGCTGTCTGTGACCAGGCTGGCAGATGAGGGACAGTTTTCTGAGTTGGCTGGGGCCTACACACTTTTCTGGAGTGGTACAGCAGACGGATATAAGAGAGAATCAGGTGTGGCTTTTGCTATAAAGGCATCAATTCTTTCTAGTCTGGAAGAATTTCCTTGTGGTGTGAGTGACCGGATCATGATTATGAGGTTACCTCTGGTAAATGGTCCTAATACAACTTTTTTTCGTGCCTATGCACCCACTATGGATTCAACAGAAGATGAAAAGTTTACTTTCTACCTTGCATTGTGAAATGTAGTAAGACGCATTCCCTCTACTGATAAGATCTTCATTCTAGGAGATTGTAATGCTAGGGTGAGAAGAGATTTTGAAACCTGGGATGTGATGGTTTAACACGGAGTTGGTAAATGTAATAGCAATGGTCTGATGTTGTTGCAGTTTTGTTCAGAGACGGGTTTTAAAATCGGTAACACCGTGATTCAGCAGAAGAACAAATAAGACGGCCAGGATGCATCCTGGTTCCAAACAACGGCACTTGATAGACTATGTGTTTGTCAGAAAACGTGAGATGAGGGAGATCTGCAGTGTTCGTGCCATACGTGGTGGAGAGTGCTGAACCGACCATCGGTTGTTTCGTGCAAAGGTTAAGTGTGCTTTGAAGCCCAAGATGAGGGCACCTTGTGTGGCTATCCCAAAGGGCCTTAATGTTGACTGTCTAAGGGGAAATATTGTGAGGGAGAAACGAGTTAAGGAGATGGGAGTGATTGACTGAGAAAACACTTTTAAGGAGTATGTCTATGAGGTATGTGAGAGAGTATTAGGTTATTGTGAGTGTAAACATCAGGATTGGTTCAATGAGAATAATACTGAAATTCAGGCTCTGCTTAATTCAAAGCATGCTTATCTTGGGGTGGTTTGACGGATGCTGAGCAAGATCGATTGAGGGACAATTTTAAAGCAATTAAGCGTGAGGTGCAGAGAAAGTTGCGAAACATACAGGATGAATGGTGTAGGCAGAAAGCTGAGGAAATACCGCTTACTTCGGATTCGAAAAACACCAAGGTCTTATACAGCCTAGTGCGTGCGTTTTACGGACCACCCAGATCAACTATCACTCATTTGCGCTCGAGGGGTGATGGGGATCTTCTTCGAGACCCACACGACATTCTTCATAAATAGAGGGAACATTTCGATGACCTCCTAAACAGACCTTCTTACGTTGATGAGTTTGTTACGTCGATTCCTAGCAATCCCATTAAGGATATCTTGGCAGATGTTCTGTCTCTCCAGGAGTTTGAAGCAGCTGTCCATAAGTTGAACAAAGGAAAGTCTCCTGACCTCAATCGTTTGCATGCAGAAATGTTTAAATGTTCTGCGCCCAAGATGATGCAATGCTTGGCGGACTTGTTGCAGACTACTTAGCGGGATGAGTGTGTTCCGCAGAATTGGTGGCATGCATTGATGGTGGTGCTGTACAAGAGGAAGAGTGCAAGAGATGAATGTGTAAACTATCAGGGAATCTCTTTGCTCTCAGTAAACCGTAAGGTGCTCTGTAGGACCATGATAGACAGAATGTTGGAGCGCATTGCTGACAATGTTTTGCCTAAGTCATAGTGTGATTTCAGAAATGGTCGAGAGACAGTGCATTTGATTGTTACAGCTAAGCAACTACAGGAGAAATGTATAGAACAGCGAAAGGGTCTGTATCAGGTGTTCATCGATTTAATAAAAGCCTTTGATATAGTCAATAGTGGTGTTTGATGGGAGATTCTGAAAAAGCTTGGCTGTCCTGACAAGTTTGTAACCATCTTAAAGCTCTTCCATGATGGCTGTGATTAACGTTGGGGTGAGCTGGGTGATACTATTTCAGTGGAAAATGGTGTAAAGCAGAGAGACATTCAAGCCCCCACACTCTTTGCGTTATATTTCATCATGGTCTTTCGGACGGCATTCGGGAGTTGCTCTGATGGTGTCTATATTCACAACCGAACTACTGGGAGGTTCAACATTAGGCGCTTCAATGCAAGTACAAAAGTACTCACCAACACGATCCGTGACTTGCTCTATGCGGATGACTGTGATCTGGTGGCTCATACGGTGGCTGATATGCAGCATCTTGTGGATGCCTTTGTGGTTGGCTGTAGCGCATTGGGTTTGACTATCAATCTGAAAAAAAACTGTGTTAATGTATCAGCTTGCTCCGGGCATGCCCTACTATGAGCCATCAGTTTATATCTATGGGGCAAGGATAGCGGTTGTCACTAAGTGTTTATACTTGGGTAGCACACTAAGTATGTCCGGGTCCCTGAATGATGAGGTATCGTTACGGATCAGCAGTGCAAGTGATGCCTTTAGAAAGTTGGACAAGCGTTTGTGGAGCTGTTATGGGATCTCGCTGCCAACAAAGGTTAAGGTTTATGCCGCATGCGTTCTCACTGCTTTTCTCTATGTCTGTGAGACTTTGACAACATACAGGAAGAATTTGAGACGGCTCGAGCGGTTTCAGCAGATGTGGTTACGGCGGATCTTAGGTATGCATGTCAGTGATGTTCAGGTGCTTCAAAGAACCCAATGTCTAAGCATTAAAGCTCATTTTATCAAACATAGACTGATATGGAGTGGACATGTGGTGAAGATGTCAGACAGTCGACTTCCCAAACAACTCCTTTATGGCGAACTCGCCTCGGGAAGACGTCTAGCTCAAAAGCCTAAAAGGAGTTTCAAGGATTGTTTGAGGTTAACCTTAAGAAATGTAAGATGGATGAAAGAACCTGGGAGAGTCTTGCCTCGGATCGTGGAGAGTGGAGAAGGGCCTTGCGGGGAGGTGTGGGTAAGTTTGAGGATGATCGAACTCTGTATGAGCGACTGAAAAGTGATATCTGGAAAGGGAGGGTTAAAAGAGCAGTGGATGGGTTGGAGCGCAAAATTGCTCAGGAGTGTGAGTGTGCGGAAGATTATGTCTTAGTAGAGCTGGGCTGCTAAGCCACCAGACTACTCATAAGCGCAGTGGGCCACAAAGCATTCTTTTGTTGCCAGATCAAACCTGTCAACTGTGGGCGGACGTGCAAAACAACAGGCAGTTTGAAGCGGCATTTGATTATACATAGAAGTGGCCATCAAGAACGTGCTGCTAGTGGCGCACATGTCTGCACAATGTGTGCCAAAGAATGCCAGAGTTTGGCAGGGCTTAAAGCCACCTTCGCGTGGCCGACCACTGATTTGTTTTCGTGTTTCTGTATATCTATTCTTATTTTATACATGCTGTATCAAGTAATGACAAAAAGAATTTGCTGCCATCATGTATGCATGTATGCTTCTATGCCTGCCTTATACTTTCACGAGATCGGTATCAATATGGACCCCGACCATCGGACGACAAATATCGAAAAATGTGCCTAAAACATTAATTCCTTTACCTTCAACTGGACAATTTTCTACAGGGAAGGTCGTTTTTTCGCTGGCATTCAACCCTCGCGCCCAGAACGTCGAATAAAAGGAGTTATTTCGACTGCCCGTGACGTCACAACAACGGTAGGCAAATCAGTAAGACCGTTTTTTTACCTCCTTTTCCTCTGACGCATTACTGGTTCGAGCCTGCTTACTATTCCTATTCTTTTCTTTTGCGCTCGCAATTTTCTTCTTCTTTTTTTATTTTTCCCTTAATCAACACCCTTACACACACCTACACTTTCTTTTCCGTCTTTGCATCACGTGTTCGAGCCTACCTGCCTACTACAACTTATTTTTGCTCAACACACACCTCCAAACACCCAGGGAAACGCCGACCAGCTAAGCTAGTCATCTACTAAATCATGAAAATTGCATAATTAATAGATTAATGCTCGTTGTTTTAAGGAATATGCAATATAGTAAACCTTCGTGTAGTCGCTCGCATATGCATAACAGAGTATACTAAGAAGTTTGTTTTAGCAATATTTTTATACAAAAAGTAGGCTTGCAATATCAATGACAGAGCAAGATCAATTAACTTTATATATATATGTGTGTGTGTGTGTGTGTGTGTGTGTGTGTGTGTGTGTGTGTGTGTGTGTACTAGCAGTATTACCCGGCCTTGCTCGGGGGTTTCTTTGATGACTTTTTTTTATTTTTTATAATAGCATTATGTTCTTTTTTGGGGGGAGGGGGGTGATCCTAAAATTATTTTGGTAAATTTTGGTTACATTGTCACCTTACTGATCAACGTAGTCCCTACACAGTGGATAAAACCTGCAAGCAACAATCCAATTTCTCTGATTTGTCTCCTTAGTTGTTGTTATTCCAGCTCAAAACAACCTACTTTGGCAAGGTTTGGAGAGACATGACTTCTTGAACCGTATGTGAAAGAAACTACAGGATCAACATCGACTATCTATCGTCTTTAGAATTAATGTGGTTCTAACTATATAGTTCTACAATTAGTCAACTGTGTCGAAAAAGTTATTCTCTTGTATTGCCGGGCATACTAATTGTGCTTGGTCGTTCGGGCCTATGTTTTGTTAGACGAACATATAAGAGAACTCTGAATCACATTTTCACTAAATATGTGTGTAGACTGTTTCGTAATTTCTTCAGGATCAGTCATTTGTTCAATAGACGTTAAAAAAACAGAAACATAATTTACTTTTGCACAGCTAAAAAAATACGCAAATTATCAAGTCTTATAAAATTCTTGGCAGTTAATGGAAAAGGAAGTAAGAAATTTACGTGCGGAGTATTTTCATACAGATCAGCTCATACAGAATTTTATCCAGAGTAGAATTTTCACGATCCGTTGTTCTATCATTATTGCTAAGCGACAACATGGAAAAATGGTTTTATCGATGATAGATAAATTAAAATAACGATTTCGATTATCGATTATCGGTAATTATCGGGGATATTCTGAGACAAAATTAACTAAAATCACCTACAGGCTTATGCAGTAAAGTTTTGTAAAATTTAAAGAAAATCTGTTCATCCATTTTGGAGTCTATAAGAAACCAACTTACACACAGAGACAAAGTTTCATTTATATAATTGTAAACATAATTCAAATCTTGGATGCGTAATTAAAATATGAGAAGTGTATATTTATTTTTATTATTTATTGACAGATTATGTATATATATATATATATATATATATATATATATATATATATATATTAATTATTATATATACTATTTAATGAGCCTGTAATAAATAAACAAACATCTTAATCTTAATTATACTCTTTTAATAAGTTTAAAAATTAGAGAAAACTCAACATTGTTTAATTCTTTTTCATTTTGTAATAAGTGCTAATTGAAGTTTATTAGGTTGTTGCAAAAATAATGTCGTTTTTATATACATAGTGTAAGGTCAAAAAACGACATTTTTTTGCACCAACCTAATAAATAAATTTGACGAATTTAGTTTGTCTGAAGAATGATCGTACTGTAATTAATGAGAGGATAACGCTTTCGGGAAGTTGCTATTTTATATAACTCTTCTATATTCTTAAGCCTCAGATGAGTATATTTTATAACAATCATGGCTGGTATATATTCCTGCATTAGATGTAGGTGTTCATAGAAAATATTTTGTTGTTTGTAATGTCTGTTTAATAGTTTTTGGTGTGGTTTGTATTATTGTATTTTTAGACACATTGCATAGAACAAGACATGCAGTACATGCTTTCTTGTTTATGCATTAAAATTCAACGCGTGATCGATGAGTCGCTTATTAAGAGCTTTACAAAATCTGATTGATAGGCTCGGTTCATTTCTAATCTATCTACCGTTACGCTTAGCTTAGTTTATCAACGCATCACAGCACGAGCTGCATTTTCCCCCTTTAATACCATGTTTTATTTGATCTGTTTTTCTTTCGATAAAAGCAAAGCCCAGCATAAGCAACCGACAGAAAAACGTCGTAATTGAGCCACATATATAATAAGAAAAAGAGGTTTCCCATTGCGCTGTAGCAGCAGACAACCCTAATGTTAACTAGAGTCATTATATTGTATACTGCTGACATATTCGGAAACAAAAACTGCCAGAGAATATATGGCATAACCTCGTCTACCATTATTTCACGTCGAGATAATCAGATGAGAGCCGTATTTGAACTGTTTTTTTTTTATTTTATTTTTTTTTAATTTTATCTTGCTTGAACAGAGCTTCATTAATTTTGCTCCAGGTTTTTTTTTCTTTCATTCCTCTTCTCTCTGTCTTTCTCTGTCTCTCAATCTCTTTTTCATGTGTATTTCTGTTCACTTTCTATTAATTAATTTGTCTTAATATGTAATTTTTCTTTCTTTCATTTTTTTCTGTTTTATATATCTTTTGAACTACTCTATTTATTATCTATTTTTAAAAGGTCGGGGGGTCATTCTTTCAAATCTCATTAAAAAACTATGTATGTCTGTTTGCCTATATGTGAGTTTTCATTCTTTCAAACTCTATCTACACCGAAACGAAAACTCACAGAATGGCGCGAGGCGGCTCAAATAATAATATTTTTTCAGCCGTCCTGATATGGGTCTTTAAGCTGTAAAAGTAGATTTAAGGGGCCATGAAACGGGTCAAAATTGAAAGAAATCATGAATCAATAGAACCAATCTTATACGCATGCGCAAATCCTTAATCATTTTGTACATTCATGTAAGTTTTTTTTTTTTTTGCGACTATGGCCGAGTGGTAAGGTCACAAGCTTTTAAATGCTATAATTTTCCTATCAGTTTCGGTTTTGATACTAGCAGATAGCACCCAAGTCAAAATTCTATTATGATTATTACGAATATATATTGGGTAGAATATCCTATGAAGTAATCGACAGATAATTAACTCTATGGTAATATATACGAATTCGGAATAAATTAAAATATCGTATTTAAGCACATGTTACGAGCGAACAACGCTACTTATCGATCGAGGTTTGGAATGTAACTTCAGCTATTTATTTATATAGCTTTAAATTACTCACAATCTCAACTCGAAAGAATTGACGTGACTAAAATATAGATTAATTCCTTCAAAAATATCGTTGGATCACGAAACGCTGTGTCCACAGTCTATAAGATTTTCGAATTTGTTGAAAAACTCCTTAAACAAGATCCTTTCTAAGTTGTTTGTAAAAACATTTACATATATTTATTTTGACTCTGAAAATGGTCGAAGCAATTTACGATTTGAAATTCATATTTTTTTAAAGGAAAGGGGGTCAATTATTTTTAAAGAGCAAAGATATTTAATGTACATATAAAATATTAAAATATTTAAAAATATATAAAGTAAATTAGAGTAAAAACATTACTATTAAATCCAAGGAAAGTGGAAATACGACATATTCATCTACTGTAATCGTTTATACAACTCACTATGGCTGTCTCCACGTTTGCTTTAAAACTTTGCTTTCGGTTTCGAAATGTGTATAAGTTACATGATTTTTGTTTCTTTTTTACTTTTGAGATCACGACAATGTAGTGGTGTTGGGGAAACACCTCTAGCACCGGAAATAATGAATTAATCTATGACGTACATATGTCCATGACGTCACTTCCGGGTGGCGAGAACCGGTTTACCAAAAGGAAACAGAGACAGATACGCGAAGCGTATGGTCGACACCACCAGTTCCGCAGTGAGCAAAGATATTGCTTAATTACCCCTTTTATGTACTTTTGTTAATACATATTCATATTTATTTAATTTCATTTATCCATATTCTGTATATATTCTAATAGAAACAATTCTTTATCGATTATTTCATATGTTATTTCCCCTCATTGTTTTATTGTTTGTCGTTGAATAATTGACGAGCAAGACATTATTTAATTATATTTATTTAATTTTTACTGTGTTTTCTCATCAAGTATTCAACAACTAACACCACAACACTGACGAACAAGGATTCCGAACTTACACGAGAAAAAAAAAACAGAAACCGCTTTGGCGAAGATTATATTCGGTTTTACAATAAAATAACTTGTCATTAACTATTTAAAACAGTTTACGTCAGGATTTTTAAAAGAAAAAAATGTAATATGCAAGTAAGCTCAGTCTTTAAAAACGAGAACGTTGAACGATATCGTAATTTAAATCTCTTTGTCTCTACACAAAAAAAACTGTAAACTAGATGTTTTGGTAATGTTTTTATTATTCTTTGCTAGATGTGCTAAAAATCTAATTTTTATCTTTGAAAAAAAAACTGACGTTTTGTTATAAACTGTTAATAGTTGGAAAATTTTTACATTTTAAATGAAAAAGAAATAATAAATAGAATGTAATACTATGCTTTGTGAATACGAGAAATAATTAACCTTAATTCTATATATAACTGTCCACTTTTATGCAAATCAGCTTGAAAAAACAAAGCAATTGTCCCTTTTTGAAAAAATGGAACCGTCCATTTTTAAAGGTTGTCCTAGTTTTTCACAGGTGTTTCGCAGTTGACTTGTTGATTTAGTAATTCATTGAAAACTGAAAGTTTAATTGTTGAATATTTTGTTATTTCCCCCAATAATCGTTTGAAATGATATTTTATTTCTATGAACTGGAAAACCGAACTATTCAATTTTTTTTGCACCAGTTTTGAATACTTTTTTCTTTGCTTTGCCTGACTCTGAGTGGAAGTAAACATTTTCATTTTACTGAAACGTGGACATTATCATCATTTTTATTTATTTTTTAAATTTATTTTTGCTAGTAGGCAAAGAAGCTATTTCTATTACAGTAACTTTTGTAAAACAAAAATAAAAAATATTTTTGTCTCTTCGAGATTTATTTATTTATTTAGAAAAATAACTGTCCTCCGCCTGGGAAGGATATCCTACATGGAAGACTTTAAGGTCATAATTACATAATTACTAATTGATGACAAACAACGTTGAAGGACAATTTTAAAGATTAAATGCAGCAACAAACACGGCGAGAACATGTTGGAAGAGACATTGTTATTCAACAGAATGGCAAGACGAACAATTTCTACTTCAACAGAAGAGACATGAGGAAGTATTTTAAAAAGTGTTGAGTAAGACGGAACACAGTGATGACAGAACCTCATTTCCCAAAACACCATATGGAATTCCATCGATACATTTAACTGCCTACCTGGGCACGATAACAAGTTTGAAGTTTTTTTATAGGAGATACAAGGACTTATTTACTGCTAACATTGGAGTAATGGCAAATAATCTCACATATTCCACGAAAGTTAATGATCACAGAACACAATAAGTTCGTTGACTATATTTCACTCAGGAAGACCGGCAAGCTTGAATTTTCTGAAGCGACGAAGCTCTCATCTGAACTTTTCAGCCCAAACAAGACGCTTTTTCACAAGAGATAGAAGGGTTTCAACCTGGCAAAACGCGACGACGAAAACTATTTATATTCCACGTCCATTGTTAACCAGCCTTGTGACAATTTTCGGCTAGTTAAATTATCAGCGGAAGATTTCAAATGTTTGCTTTTTCACGGGGTCTCGTCTCAGTAAAATAAAAAACAGAAATAGTACGACGAGTCTTATCTAGAATCGAAGTTGTACAAGGGTTAACTCTCCAGAAGTTGGCCAAGAATTGCTAACGTGTAGTCAGTATAAATAACGACTCCCGAAACATCGAGGATTCAGGTTTGTCATACGTGTGAAGGACTAGTTTTAGACCAAATGATTACTCTCATGGAGAAAAAAACAATGAGAAGGAAAAACAGGCATAACCAAGGAGTGACCATCTAACCTCCAAAGCGAACAAGACATTGCAACCGTTGCGACGGACAACATTGGTCCATTAGATGTTTTTACAAAATCAAAACCTTCTATGAGTGTGGCAGGAAATGCCAAAAAGCGACGCATTGTAAAAGAGCAAACATCACAAGGTTCGACAAAAAGATCCGATGTGATAGTGGAGAAAAAGAGGCGAGAATATGTCACTGTCAACATCCTGAATAAGATAGTAGAGTTACAGTTGATTCTGGCTCAGACCTATCCATTATCAACCTACAGACATGGAAAATGTTAAGGAAACCAACCATGCATAAGATATAATATAGCTCGAGCAGTCACCTCATTCTGGGATGTGGGTACGATCAGTAAGCGAGTCGGTGATATAGTATGCCGTGCATGGACCGAAACATACCCATAAACGTCGCCCAAACCAATTAAAATGTCACGCAGATGACATCATCGATACATCGCCGTTGGAGGAAGAACCGATCGACACTATTTTTGATACATTTGATCTCGAACGTCACCAAAAAGCATCTGAACTAAGACGGTCGGTTCGAAAAAGAAAGTTCACTGATCCACTAATGATCGATCCTACACGTAAGAAGTATTAAGATATTTTACGAACAAAAATCTTGCGAATGGTGGGGGTTGTTGGAAGCGATCTCCTACTACCAGGATTAATCAATTACTAGCTGGACCTGTGGAAATTCCACAGAGGGTTCATTCATAAGTAATCTATTGATGTTGGCATTCTGTAGATGTTCAATATAAATGGAGACGCTCTGATTTTATTGAGGCTTTTTTGGTAAAACTGCAAAAGTATTTATCAAAGCTACAACGAACGCTCGGTAAAGTCCAGTCATAAATTTGGTCGTTGAGTTCCTTCAGCTATAATCGAAAACAAAACCAAAACTTATGAAGAATTCTTGATAAAATTATTTATAAAAAAATAGATGATTTAAATGCTATCAGCTATAGTCGAAACCGAAACCAAAACTTATGTAGAATTCTTGGTAAAATTATTTATGACAAGAAATATAACATAGCAAGTAAACGACCCGGATGTAAGTATGACACACAAAAAAACACATGCACTATTGTAATAATATATAGATTCCATAAAGTCACTTCCGTTTATGACGTCACTTCCTGGTAACGAGAACGGTTTTACCACAAGAAATCGGAGACAGACACGCGGAGAATATGGTCGTCACTACTAGTGCAGCAGTGAGCAAAGATAGTGCTCAATTAACTCTTCATGTATTTTGGTAAGACATATTTATTTAATTGTTACTGTGTCTTGCTCGTCAATTATTCAACGACAAACACCAAAACAATGAGGGGAAATAACATATGAAATAATCGATAAAGAATTGCTTCTATTAGAATATATACAAAATCTGGATAGATGAAAATATGTTTAAGTGTATTTTACGACCGATCAACACCGGGCTCGCTATGCTGGTACTTACAGTACTTAGTGAAGCAATAATAATTTGTACTAAACATTGATTTCATGAATTTTGGTTCAAATGTGCAAAGGCAATGAGTTTGATGAAAATGTGCAAACATGCATAATTATCATAGTGCTATGAATTCAGAGTTCAAATAGAGCATGGCGTACTGGTATTCTTATATTTTGTCCATATCCCCACTATTATGTTAAAAGAACTTTGTTTGCTTGTGTCTGTGTGTCTTTAATTTCGTTCCCCATGGACTCGAAAACGGCTTGGCTGATTCTGATGGAATTTCACTCGAAGATACTTTCTGCACCTGGCAATGTTTTTTTTTTTTTTTTGATAGGTTTTGTATCGTCATGGCGCCGATTAGTTTCAATAATCGGTAATCAAAATAATCCGATGTTCGGATCTCCTTAAAATATATGATAATAGAAATTACATTATTGTATAATTAAAGCATTAATTTCTATTTCCGATTTCACACTAGTTATAAAACACCTGGTTGAAATCAACAAACCAGTATGCGCGTGAGGAGGGGCGATTCTTTTGAACACAGCTGCTTTGTTTACCCGAAATTGCCGACTATACATTTCTTTCATCTTTGTCTTGTCTGTCGGCGAGCCTAACGATTTTTTTTGGCAGTTAGTGTCTGCGTTTACTGCTAAGAAATGTTTTACGAGTGGGGAATTTAATATATATACACATTTCTATTTAAATATGTTGTTGATTATAAGATGTTATCATGTAAGCTTTATATATATATATATATATATATATATATATATATATATATATATATATATAAAACAATAGACGTATGCAAGTGCGTCTGCCTGGGTGTACATGTTTAACTGCTGAACTCTTACCCCTTTGGCATATAACACTTAAAATAAACAGATAATAATAGTCATAAACGTTTTTTAATATCAACGAATGGTACAAAACTCCGATACTTTTATAATCATCGAAATTGATGAACTCGACAATTTTTCAATCAAACCCATTGATTTCCTACTCTAATCTGAGACTAATCGCGGTGCTCTTGGAGAAAGTTTTGCATGTCTCCCCGCAGTGACTTAGTACACAGTACACTATAAACTGCCTTACACTGTAAGGAACCTGCTGCTGATTTTATATAATTGTTGTATATAATGGTTTTAACAAAAGTTTTTTTTTTTTTTTTTACATGGGTGTCACCACTTATCAAGGCCCAGAGGCCACTCAAGGATAAGGGTGAATAGGTATACATTAGTCATTGTGATTTTAGCATAGTAAACAGTGGTCATTTTGTAACTTGGATTACTTAGGGGGACGATTCAATTAGAACTTGTTCACATTGGACTTTTTCTTTATTTTTCATAGGTATCACCACATTATCAAGGCCAATAGGCCACTCAAGGATAAGTGTTAAAGAGTGTACAGTAGAAATTGGACAATATAATAATCATTAGTAATGAAAATTTGTTAAATTTGATAACTTATATGGAACGGCTCATCAAGAACTTATTTACGTTAGACTTGAAGACAACCATATTGTAGTCAGCCGGAAAGCAGGAAAACGGAAGACAATTCCACAGGCGTGCAGTTCTAATAAAAAAACTTTGTTCATGGAATCTACGTTTAGGTTTAGGCACAGATAAAGAGTGGGGGGAATTATTGATAGTGTTTACAGCTAGACGAGTGTTTCTTGTGAAAGTTTTGCGAGGGGGGACCATAGATTGAAGCTCAGTCGAACACTTTCTATGAAAAATGCAATGCTCACGTATCAAGTTGCAATTGCTTTCTAATCAGAAACAGTAATTTCGACCGCGCCCTATTCTAATCAAAGAGCCTTTTGTTGTTTTCATACGGTGAGCTCTACTGCTTCCTATTTGATAAACCTTCTCAAATGCATTTGTGATGTTAGACTTTATAAGTGTATTAAATTCAGTAAAAATCGAACTGTTCCTTCTTGAATAGAATTTTTTATGTTAAGTTCATTCCAATACAAACTTATCTGAGAATACTACCAAATAGGTTAACTACTTTTATGCGAAAGTAAAAAAATGGCCTATATTTATATAAAAAGTGGCCTATAAATATATGAACAAATGATTAATAAAGCATGTTAAAAGACATCTTGAAAAAGAGTTAAAAACATATTTAATTTTAAAAAAGGAAACACAAGATAAGTGGATAGTCCTTAATCCGCGGAGTTTCGAAGAAATACTATCTTTCTCATCAGAGGGCAGGAAATAGCAAAATGCAGGATCGGATTTTGCCTATAGAAGTATTTAATGAAACTACAAGTAAGTCACAGATCTTACTTGGTTAAAAAAGGGTGAGGTAAGGGTAACAGGAGGCAAAAGAAAAATAATAAAAAGATTTCACATGAATGGACAGTCCGGTGAAGGGTAAAAATCCAAAAATGGTAAAATCCCAAACGGTCGAATTTAAAATTTGAATCCAATGGGTAAATTCCAAATGGTTCAAAATAATCCAAAAGGCAGAGTTCCTTGGAAAAAAAGCGCAAATAGAATGAATTCCAAATCATTAAAAGAAAAGTACTGGAGAGAATATTTAAAAACACGTCTGTCAAGGCTGGATGAATCAAAAAAATTGAGGTTTAAAAAAAAAACACAAAAAAACACCCAATGATGTCTTTTAACATGTTTTATTAATCATTTATTCATATTATAAGCTCTATTTCCTTTTCGGTTTAATTGAGCTTTTACATCTGACTGAGTTTATTTTACTTGTAAATATTAACTCTTTAATATTTATAATATATTTTAAGTTTACCATTTTGATTACCTTGGTAAACTTGTTGTAATTTTTATTCTTTATATATATATATATATATATATATATATATATATATATATATATATATATATATATATATATGTATATATATATATATAAGTTCTATAGACTTACATCTCATTACAGTAGAAACCTGGGATACGGTAGCAGTAGGATACAGTTTTATTCAGGTTACGATCTGAAATGCGATTTCTCCGGCCTCTGGTTACGGAATTGTTATATATACTAGTATGTGATTATATACATATGTATTTTGCACTGTACTGTATTTTGTTTCTAATTTATAATGCCCTATCCCTTGGGTCTACTGTATACATATATATTTATATGAATGAATTCTTTAATCCAATTCTATACAAATATATATATATATATATATATATATATATATATATATATATATATATATATATATATATAAAACAAATATTTTATTAAATTGTGAACCGTATTAATTAAATTATAAGCACTTGGTCCTACAAAGAAGCAAATATTCATAATAAACTGAAGATATTTCATTTATGCGTGCATTGTTGATTAAAAAAACGTATCTTACCATCGAATAGGTAGGTGAAATTATAATGATCAACATTTTTCAATCGCCTTAAGCTCCATTTGTTTATATGTAGAGCATTCCATGATAGGCTAGTGGCAATGTGCCACGTCACTTTCCATATTAGTTTAGTCAATGGAAGCGAAATTAATTTGTTTTTAACGAAAAAGTGTGGTCATCTATTCATATGAAACTAATTTATTGCCGTAAACCGTTCTAATACTGAAAGTAAATGCCTTTGATATCCATAGGTTTCTTACGCAGCTTTTTATTGCTAAAGGTGACCGCTTGTTCTTTATCTAAGATTCATCTAAGATTCGAATTTCTATTACGTATTTTCCGATTAAATCTTAACTATTTCTCACGTACTGTGTATATTTTTTAACTCTTTTATACGAGTTGTACGTTGGAAAAATATCAATAACGATCATTTTTTCTTTTTCATTATTTAGAAACTACAGTCTTTATATTTCGAAATCTTTTCGATAATTTTTATTATTTTGTTTGGTCAGACTATTATTCGCTTCTTGAATCCTTTTCATCAATGTAATTCCTGGTCCTCTATAGTTTTAATATCCAATAATCAGCACAGTCGATACTAGAAATGCAATTACGAATGTATTAAAACTTCTACTCTGCTATGGCTGATGGAACGAGAGTAATTTAACCCCGTAGATTAAATTGCGTACAAATACTATAGTTTGAGATATAGATTTCCGAGAAACAAATTCTTTTGCGTTATTAACTATATAAATTCAGGAAAACTAGTATCTGGAAAACTCGTCTATTTTTGCTAGGTAGGGAAATCGGTCCATTATTGAATAAATATCAATTAAAAACACATTTTATGACCGTTCTTGAAAGAGATATTTTCTTTAAAAGACAATATACATCTCATAATATTTTTTCGAAAAATATACTTACTTGTTTATTGTTCTTTTAAAAAAGTAAAATTGATTTTTCTGAGTGTTTGTTTTCTACATAGCTTTGTAATTTTTAGTGATTTAACTTATTTTAAAGGGATATTTAGTTTTAAAAAAGCAAGTAATGTCGATTTTTTTTCTAACAAAAAATGTCCAACGTGAAATTATCACGTCTTAGGAATCTCGATAATCGCTACAAAATATAAATTTCAAGAATATACTGGTAGTATAGTTTTAAAACAATTTCAGGTAATGTCCAAGATCACTGCTCGGAAGAAAATCAAGCTACCAGAAGTGGATACGGTTTATTATGTAACGAAAATGATCGGAAGACACGGAAAACGGAACCAATATTTTTTTTTTTTAATTTTTTAAAATCACTTTGGTGTTTAACACTTCTGGTGCTATGACAAAAAAGAATACACTTATTGTATTATCGAATAATAAAGCAAATATTTTATTTAGAAGCATCAATTTAATTTTAACACTGTTTGTGTTCACAAAATACAATAGGCAGTCCTGCAATATGCAGACTGCGGTCATATTTTTTGGTGCGTTTAACTAAACTATTACTAGGTGGCTCTTCTCGGTCAAAAAACATTTTGTTATTAATTTGTTGTTGACATTTCAAAGTTGCTTTAATTCAACTAAATATTTCATATAAATTATTTATTTGTACGAAAAAAGGTATTTTACCTTATAAACATCCAATGTTGCTTTCATTACAAAACTGTTTCATTAAAATTATATTTTATTACGCAGAATTTTAAATAAATGTTTTTACATGTGTATACTGATACACTTTTATACAATGAATGTTTTGGTTTTCAAATATTTTTCTGTTCAGAAAAAATATTGTTTGTTTTTTATTTGCAGAGTTATTTGCCCAAGAGGAGATTAAGGTAATAACTCCTAACAATAGCTGCCGTCTGCATATTGCAGAAATCCACCCAAATGACTTTTAAACAAACCAAATTCTTATATTATCAAATAATAAAGCAAATATTTTATTCAAAATACTTAATTTAGTTTTAATACTAACATAATAATTTAATAAATTATTTTTGTTTTTACATGGGGATCACCACTTATCAAAGCCAGTAAGCCACTCGGGGATAAGTGTTATTCTGTGTACAATAATCGATGGGATTATATCGTAGTAATAGTTGATATTGGAGATTTGATAAAGCGTCTTACTTAAGGGGGCGATTAATCAGGAATTTGTTTATGTTGGACTTGAAGACGTCCAAGTTGTAGTCAGGTGGGAAACAGGCAAACGGAAGAGAATTCCACAATCGTGCACTTCTCAGAAAAAAAGCTCATGGAATCTACGTTTTGATTTAGGAACAGATAAAGAGTGGGGGAAATTACTGACAGTGGTTTTAGCTAGAAGGGAGTTTATCATGAAGGCTTGGCGAGGGGGGCAAAGATTGGAGCTCGGACGAGCACTTGCCATGGAAATGACGATAAAACAAAGACAGGCTCGCAACGTCTTTCTGTGGGAGAGAGGTTGCATGGAAGAGAAGAGAGCATCCCCTACTAAGCCACGAAGTCTATTTTGTACTTTGTCAAGGCAGGATATGCTGATTTTTTAATCTCCAGCCCAGATGTGGCAGCAGTACTCCATCTTTGGACGTACTTGGCTTTTATAGAGATAGAGAATTGCATCAGTAGTGAGATATCTTCTGGAGCGGTAGAAGGATCCTACCATTTTCCCAGCGGACCGGGCAACAGACTTTATATACGTGTTCAATTTCAGATCAAGAGTAAAGGTCAAACCCAGGAGCGTGTCAAAACATAAAGCCTCCCCAAGACGAGAGCCATCTATTTCAATTGATGCTATATGAGGAACAGAGCGTTGATGATGTAAAGTTAGGAGCTTGGTTTTAGATGCATTAAAATAACCAGCCACTCTCTTCACCCACTGAACGACGCGCTCAAGATCAAAGGAGAGGGAATCAGAGAGAGCTTTGTCATTTACGGCCTTTGATGTGTTGTCGTAGATAGTCGTGTCATCAGCATAGATGTAAACGAATGAATTTAGTATGTGTGCTGGGAGATCATTGATGTAGATCAGGAAGAGAGTTGGGCCCAGTATGGACCACTGGGCGACTCCAGCATTAATACTGTGGGCCTCTGATTTCTGCCCATCAACCACTACTCTTATGAACCTATCAGAGAGAAATGATTTAATTATTGAGAAAACATTTCCAGTAATACCGTAGTTTGAAATCTTGTGAAGTAGGCCCTTATGTCAAACCTTATTGAAGGCCTTTGTTATGTCAAGAGCAATTGCTCTAGAAAGGAAGCCTTTGTCGAAAGATTCACTAATCATATGGGATATAATTGTTAGCACATCAGCTGTAGATCTAGCAGAACGGAAACCATATTGCATCTCACTAAGGAGGTTATTTCTGTGCGGTGGTTGACTACTTCTTTATTTAATATGGATTCCAGTAACTTACTCATGACACACAAGAGACTTATTGGTCTGTACTGAGAGGGGGATGATTTATCACCTGAGTTCTTAAATACAGGGCATACTGGCGAGGTTTTCCAGGGTGTTGGAAAGCACTTCTCCTTAAGGCAACGCTTAAACAGTTTTGTAAGTATGGGGGCAAGTTTTGGTCGATGCTTTTTCAACACTATAATTGGAATGCCGTCTGGGCCAGTTGCTTTACTGGAATCAAGGTTCTTGATTAGTTTGGCGACCTCGTGCACCGATATTTGTATGTTGGATAGGATCTTGTCTGTTGTAGGAGAAAATACGGAGAGTTGATGGCCTTCGTCGCAGAGGGTAGTAATTTAATATTTGATGATACGAGAAGTGTTTTACTTTCTTTTTTTTTTGTTTCGTAATAACACAAGGATTGGTTAAACTTATTAATTCTTCTCAAGAAATATTTGCTGTCTTTGATAAGACATATTTTGTAATAAAACAAAAGGTGTTAAATCTAACGCAATATCTGGACTTCGTGGTCAAATTTATTTTTTAAAACAGGAGCAAACAAATACAAATATTTTTTTTTTAATATTATGGGGTCGCGTAGTCACTTTTAAAAACAATATCTCCTTCAAGAACGGTCATAAAATATGTTTCAATCGATATTTATTCAATAATGGACCAGATTCCTACCTACCAAAAAAACGGACGATTTTTTTTCGGGTACGAGTTTTCCGGATACGAGTTTTTCGAGCAGGAGTTTTCCGGGAGCGAGTTTTCCGGGCACTGAATATATATTTTTTCTAGTTTTCACCTTTTCAATGGTTGCGAAATTATATATACATCTAATAAATCTTGCGTTGTTCTAAAAATCAACACAGACGAACTTTGTCAACATAGGAATTTATTTCCAATTAACTTTTGTCAATAGACAAAAGACTAACGGAGCACAACAACTGCGATTCGCTAGCATAATTAGATTAATTGCCGTGTGCTGCTCTAGGTGTATCAGAATTTTTGTAGAAATTTTTGTAACACCTAACACGAAACTGCGAATAAAATATAAAAAACTTGTAATTTCTCTTTTAAAAGCGGGTTGTTTATTTTCTTTATGGATTATACTTCCAATATAAACTATTAAAGTTGTATGAAACGTAATAGAAATATTATTTTTTATTCCTCATTTGGAAATGTCTATTAAGAAGTAAATAATTAATTTCCTCACCAAATTTTATATATCACAAATTGAAGATAAACGAGCAATAAATAATATATTCAAATTGAAAACAAAAAAGATTTTTTTTTTTTAGAAATTTACCTGTAAAGTCCGAAGTTTAAATTCTTTTTTAAAACCACGTTGTTTTTTTTTAATAAAACCTTGTGCCTTGCTCCTTTAATTAAAAAAAAATAGGGGTTGAATTACATTTTCCGAGTAGTTATAATCTTGGAAAGACAGAGGGTCGAATTCATTCACTACCCCCGTTTTGAAATGTTATTAAAAAGTAAATAATTAATTTACCCACCAAAGTTTTATACGTCACAAATTGAAGATAAAAGATCAATAAATACTATTTTCAAATTTAAAACAAGAAGTGTTTCTTAAAAATTTACCTATAAAGTCGAAGTTTAAAACCCTTTATTTTTAATGTACGTTGTTTTTTCTGTTTTTTTTTTTTTAATGAAACCTTGGTCCTTGCTCCTTTAATTGAAAAAATAGGGTTTGAATAACATTTTTCGAGTAGTCAGAAGCTTGGAAAGACAGGGAATCGAATTATTCACTATTTTTCACGAAGTTTCTGACACACCTAACAATTTGCTGTATTGGTGAGTGTGTGTGTGTAAGTGGTCAAAGATGGTGGAAAAATGTCAATCACGCTGGACGTTGTCTTCTCTCTTACTCCCTCTCTCTCTCCCTTCCTTCATCTCTCTCCTTTCCTTCATCTCTCTCTCCGAGTGTTTATTTTAACTGTGTCTGGTATAAATATTACAAATATTCCTTAAATGCAAATATTAAAAATAGTTATTGGTCTTTTTACTTTGCGTTGCGCAGTTGTAACTTCCCGGCCTTGAATGTAAGCTTTCTTTCTTTTCAGTGATGATTAAAATCTGAGGGTTTTTTTTTTTACAGGCACAAGATTGTAGATGAAAAGATCAAACTGGAATATTCACACCCTCGATTTTATCAGCGTCGCTTCGGCTCAATATGTAACAAATATACCTGGAGAAAGCACGGTATTACATCGCCCGAAGCTTTGTAGGAATAACATACAAGATAGGAGCATCATTTGCGAAAATTCAAAAGGGATAAATTTCTGTATGTGTCAAAATATGTGCCAGTATTTTCTAAAACACACACACACACACACACACACAATACACACACACACACACACACAATACACACACACACACAATACACACACACAATACACACACACACACAATACACACACACACACAATACACACACACAATACACACACACAATACACACACACACACACAATACACACACACACAATACACACACACACACACAATACACACACACACACACAATACACACACACATAATACACACACACACAATACACACACACACAATACACACACACACAATACACACACACACAATACACACACACAATACACACACACACAATACACACACACACAATACACACACACACACACAATACACCCTTCTTGTCTAATCAGCCTTTATTGCTTACTTGCAAGAAAGCCGATAATAATTTACGAATGAAGTAAGAAATACATGCTATTTGTTCTTGTTCTACCTTGGCAGAAAAGGCGTTCACTTTTAAGTAGCAGATATTGACAAGCAAAACTAACTGTCTACACCTGTCAGGATTTCATATTTTTGTTTTAATAGTGTGAGAAAATGACTGGCTGAATGATACTAACACAATTGTCATTAATGAAAGAGCCTAAAACATGCGCAGTAGTGTACGTGGTTAACACGGATTAATTTTCACGTCTCACATGATATCATGTATACACACTATTTATACAAGTAATATATGTATATATACGAGAGTCATTCCAGAAATAAGATGTTTTTTTTAGTTATAAGAATTATAATACAGATGTAGGTTTACTCTTTTATTTTCTGTTTTACTTTTTATCCGATAGACATTTTTTTTTTTTTTTTGCAAAGTTAAGAAAGATTTTGAGAGTTTTTGCAATTAACAAAGATGACCGATCAAGAAGCATGTGGAGGGTTGAACAGGGGTCAGTTCATGTATTCGCTTGCTGAACGGGGGGGGGGGAGAACGTACAGTTTTAGATCTCGTGAGAGGCGTGGAGAACGTTCTAGATCATGTGGGTGACGTCAAGGCTGCACCAATAAAAAATAAATATTATTACAACAAACATCTATCGAGTTGGAGTCATTTTTTATTCTTTGTCTTAGTTTTCTCTGCGACCGAAACTTGACACAACATGGGTTGGCTCCTGAACAATGACACACGCACGCACACACACACACACACACACACACACATATATATATATACATATATACATATATATATAATTATATATGTATATATATGTGTGTGTGTGTGTTTGTGTTTATTTCGTGTTTGTGCACAGTTTTCATTAGATATGCCTCCGCTTTTAGAGAAAGTCTAATGTTTCACACGTTAAGATAAATCGAAATACACGACGCAAACAAGTGTGTTTATAATTTTTATCAGGACCGAGAAGAGATCATGGTTCATGATTTCTGGGAGTTTTGGATTATGATTGATAAATCCTAGTATATGAATCATTCGGACTAATATTCTCATCATGAGTGTTATTTGCACAATGTTTTGGTCTATGTAACCTCCGACCATCTCCAGGTGTGTCTT
Source organism: Euprymna scolopes (assembly GCF_053919585.1). Taxonomy (NCBI): domain Eukaryota; kingdom Metazoa; phylum Mollusca; class Cephalopoda; order Sepiida; family Sepiolidae; genus Euprymna; species Euprymna scolopes. Next base: position 60,857,881 of record NC_136486.1, on the reverse strand, counting down.
GTCGAACCCGTGGATCCTGCTGTGGAAATCGCTAATATGCAGGAAATCCTAAATTGAAGAATGCATTTCGGTCGAAATTCCGTACATATTCGTTAGTTTGACGAGGTTCTTCTAAAAAAAGACGGAGCTTACGACGCCGGAAATGTTTTGATGAGAACATTAGTCAGAATAATCCAAAACGATAGTGTCTTAATATTTAATCATTACAAGTAGCAAAATCCCATCCTTCCATTTTACAGAGATGCCGGAAAGATTTCTACTCTAATAGTTTCTCTTCCGTACCGCTAGACGTTGGAATTACCTCCAGCTCTCCAGCTTCCTGACTGTACTGACAAGCTAAAATTTTTATTTAATGTCAACATACACCTCGCTGCGCAATTTCTAATATAGAGCCCTTGTGTGTATAGTCAGAAATATTAACCAAAACAGAAAAGACCCAATTGGGAATTTGCCGTGTTTACGTTTAATACGAATAATAAAAATAACAATATGAAAAAAAATGTGAGTTGGTAAATAAACATGTTCGATTTGCGCGTGTATTCAATATTATAAAACTGGTTTTTTTTTCAAGGAGAACTGCATATGTATACATAAGTGATGAGCAAACCGAATGGCATATGTATAAGAAACTATTACGGTCTATCGTTCTAAAAATACAGTAGATTTTCATGGACATATGTGTGTAGGTTATGGATTCCTAGAATGGTTATTTTTAGATGTTTTTGTTTTGAAGACTAAAGTTAGTTTATATTTCCGACATCGGTGGTAACGTAAGCATACAGCAACCGCGGCAAGGAAAGTGTCGACACCTATGATTTAACACAGACAAGCCTAATAACTTCAACGAAAATTAGAAGGCTTGCTTATTTAAAAAAAAAATCTATTTTTCTAATATTTATAGCATGACAGATGTGTTTGGTCTTGTAGAAGAAAAGACAACACATAATTTATATTACACGCATTAGATGGAAATGCTTTACAGAAGCTAGCAAGTTTCACAATGTGAAGGCGATTTATGAGGTTTTGCACCGTTTATTAATATCTGACAAATGGTTTCCACGCGTAAAACTAATCAAATGCGACACAGTAGTTCATATGCCTACATTTCATATAAATGATAGCTTTTTTTTTTACTTATTGTATTTATTTTTTGATTTTTTTAGATGAGGTTTGATAATTTGTGCATTCATTTGTTTTGTGCACTATTATCCTTATCTTCATATTAAGTTGAGAAGAAAGTGTTTGCAGAATTGTTAGTTTGATTTCAAATGAATTATTTTCAAATACGGTTTCCTATAATACATTTACTTTATATATCCTTTTAAATTTTTTTCGAACTATCTTATCTTTTAAATTACAATCGTTTCAAAATACATATCTATTCTTTTCAAAACATTGAATACAAAATGAATAAAAAGCAAATTCGCACAATGTTCTAATTTCAATTCAAACTAGGCCGAAAACTAGCTGAAGCAGCTCGCGATATCACCCAAGCGTTTACGGCAAGTCCTACAATTAAAGTACCAGCACAATGGTGGTTTAAAGAATTTCGTGGCGACGATGACAGTCTTGAACATGATGAGTGTAGTGGTCGGCTATCAGATATTTACAACGATTAATTAAGAGCCTTAGTCGAAGCCAATCTACGTGCAACTGTTCCAGGACATGCTTCTGAATTAGACGTATACGACAGTTGTCAACCACTTGAAAGGGACTGGGAAGAGAAAACATTTATAAATGGGTGTCTCAGGGAATAAACGACAACACTAAAAAACCGTTATGCAATGTTATCTTCCATTCTTTTACGCAACAAGTACAACCAGTTTTTCGACCGGGTGTTAAGTTGCAATGCGAAGTGAGTTCTGTACTTAAACCGACGATGCTCAGCATAGTGGTTAGATGCTGAGGAAACTCCACGATACTTCCTGAAGCCAGGGTTACATAAAAAAAAACATCATGCTGAATGTTTGTTAGTTTGCGACCGGTCTCATCAATTGCATTGTGTTGTATGCAGGAGAAACCATTACGGCGGACAAGTAATGTCAACAGACAGATAAAATATATCAGAAACTTCGATAACAACACCCAGCATTAGTTAACAGAAAAGACTCAATTCCCCTCCACGACAATAACCGACTGCACATTGTAAAACTGACTCTGCAAAAGTTGAAGGAATTGAGCTACGAAACTCTGACTCATCTACTGTACACTCCAGACCTCTCCTCCTATCGACTACCAATTCTTCAAGCATCTCGAAACTTTCTGCGTCAGAAATATGCCACAAACAGATATCAAAAACGTTTTCAGCGACTACATCACCAACAGAACGCAAGACTTTTATGTTACTGGTATAAATATACTTGTTTTGCTTTGGCAAAAGTGTGTTTATACTTATTTTAATCGATATGTTTTTTTTTTATTTGAGCCGAGATATGTACATGTGAATTTAAAAGTTATAACCGCAAGTACTTTCTGGCCAGTTAGATATTTGTTGTTTTACCACATTCCGGCCAACTCACCCTCTGGCCTTCTTCAGGTGATTAGGATAAGAATGCTGAATATTGTAATTGTTTCGCCACTAATTACCGCCTTTCATAGTTGGTGCCTCATCACTTTTTGGCCAACTTTCTAGTCTGCTTGGGTAGTATTAAAACCGCTATCTTCAGACAATGCTAATTTTGAACTGTACAGATTCAACGCCTTTATCCACTGCAGCACGGTTAATCAGATGCAGAGGGCCAGAGAATGAGTTGGCCGAAATGTGATGAAACAATTGTAAAGTTTAGGATAACAGGTCACTAAAATAACGAATGCACTATTCATAGCTATTTGGTTATGTTTTTACGGTTTGCTAATTTTATAAACAGTAGAACATTTCTGAATTCATATTAATTTATTTATTGCGGACTATTATTCTCATCTTTATTCGTTGTTGTTTCACGACGTTTCGGTCAACTATTCCTTTGGCCTTCGTCAAGTGGAAACCGCGACGGACAGGAACTTCGATTCTCCTAACTGCATTCTCAGCAATTACTGCCATCCTTGGTTGTCGTCTCACCACGTTTTGGCTAAGTAAGCCTCTGGTCGGCATTGGGCAGGATTGAAACCGCTATCTTCAGAAAATGCTCATTTGGAACCGTAGAGATTCAACGTCTCTATCAACTGCATCACGGGCCTCGAAGAGTGATCAAAGTCGGATTTTTTGAACTTATAAATCCACGTTTATTTATGATCTGATCTTCCATGGTCGGATCCGTACCGAATAGTATATATATTATTTTAATTGGAATTCATTATTGAGATGAGTATTATTTATATTAATTTATTTATTGCGGACTAGAACAATAGTTGGCCGAAACGTCGTGAAACAACAACTAATAAAGAGGAAAATAATAGTCCGCAATAAATAAATTGATATAAATAATACTCATCTCAATAATGAATTCCAATTAAAATAATATATATACTTCTGAATTCGTTTTGATAATATAGCTATGTTACACATGAAAAAATTCTGACTTTGTTTTGATTAAGAAAAGCATTGCCGTCTGACCCAATAAATGCTTACCAAACAAAACAATCAAGTGATACGTGTTATTGGTAATATATTCTGTCACACACGGCGGGTAAGAAGTGGTATGCTGTCGCACAAATAAAATGATGGCAATATTTCAACAATACATTACCAGCACGTAATCATAGAGAAATCTTTTCGATCATTCCTCATTTTTGGTAACCCAGTATTGGTTTGATTCTTTATAGATTCTTCCTACATATTGAATTTGTCAAAAAATATTTATGAGCTAATTCGGTAAATCCTTTGTAATTGAAATAGCAAATTAAATAAATCTTATATTCACAAACGTAATTTATATTATAAAGATGTTTAATGCTATTGTTTTTATCTAGTGTGTCACTATCGCAACGTGTTAGTTGATCAAACGTATCTGAGGTGAGGTTTGTGAAATTTGAAACATTTATGTCGAACTCAGGAATTTGTACTGAATTGTGAATTCAGTAGTGATAAAGCCCGCTGTGGGTTCGTTTAACATCACATTGAAAATGTTTAATAATTCGTAATGCTGATTTGGTATTATCCCCATTCAGGATATAAGCTTCAATAACTGCTGGAATGTTGCATTTTCTTTAAATATTGAAATACGGCTCTGCATTTATTTTCTTTTTACAGAGTTTCTGCGTTTCGTTGAAATATCAATAGATGATTATTACAAGCCTATGGGTTGCTATTTTATAGTAAAACCAGACCGATATAGTCTCCGGCCTGCTGTGGTGTCGTAATTATGTCCTCTGTCGCCATTAGGTATGAATCTATGCAGTTATAAGCAATCCACCTTTCCAATCTTTATCTCCTAACATTTTGAGGAGTTGGGTTATTGTTAATAGTATAAGCCGCCTCTATGGGAAATGTCGACGGGACTCAAACGAAAATGTTTGATATGCTAGAGTCTACTTTGTAAAACTTGCTCTCTTTTCACATCCCACGTTCTCGAGTTTGTGTCTAATTTTCATTCTGTTGGAGGGAGATCAATTAATAACAATCAAAACCTTCTGAATGTTTAAAATAAGGATGTTTTTTTTTATTTCGATCATTTGAATCATTCATGATAATATCCATCTTTTTTTTTAGTGTTTTTCCACAAACTCCGACATTCTTTAGTTATTTCTTCTAAAACTCTAGAATATCTCCGTTCCTAAAAGCCATAGCATAACGGATAAACTACTATGTAAACTTCAGTTCTTAGTGACACTCATCTGAAAGCTGCCGATTGAATTTTCAGTGAGGGCGATAGTAAAAATACAGTTGGGAATTATTTAAGGCTTTACCCGGCCATGTGTGACGGAAAAATAGCATGCTACTCCGTGGATCAAATAAAGGATTTCGCTCGTAATTCCGTACAGATTCCCAAGTTCGGTAAATTGATTCCTGATTTCGACAGGATACAACTAAAACATGTCATAAATACATAAGTAGAAACGTTTTGGCAATAACACTCAAGATGAGAATCGTATTCCCAACAGTCACAATAATTCAAGAGAATGAATGCATCCACTTAAAGAAGGATGTAAAATACCATGACTAAAACATTAACATCATAAAAAACGGTAAAATAACCAGTTTGAAAACTGTAAATAAAGTACATATTCGTAACGACTGTAGTCTATCACGACGCAAAGGTTGTTTTGTTAGCTCCTATCTTGATATGTAGGAGAAGGTGACATGACTTATAAAAGATTGCATTTTGCACACTTTATCATTTCCTTATAATGTTCAGTGTTTAGTAAGGAGGGATCCAGTATAGTTATTTAATCGATGCACCTCAATCTATGCTTCATCCCTGGTCTTCCTGCCAAAAGCGAAAGCTCTAAGTATTGTAGCAAATGAGTCAGTGGAATAATTGGATCGAGAGCAACATTTTGGATGTTTGCTTTGCCTGATAGAACTTAGAAACGTTGAAGTGGGTACCAATGAATAATTTTTAATGTTGCTTTAGTTATTTTTACATACTCATTTTCTATAATAGATGTGTGTTCTTCTAAAATGTGCTTCAAGCACTATGTTTTCCGACTTCATAGTGATCACACTGAGGATTAAACCCTTATCTCCTAATATATTAGCTAACACGCAATCAGTTATGCAAAATAAGCCATTGAAAATATATGGATCAACCATGTCCAACGGCTACATAAACGTTTTCCCTTTTTTTAATCTCTACTACCCTGATGAATTACAGGTGTGTTTCCGACAACTTTCGATCGGTTTGTCGATTAAATTTTTATTTTAACCGTTTAATTATGTTTGATTTGAAAGGCATCTTTGATATAACTACGTCGAAAATCGAAACATGAATTCCAGTTGTATTCCCGAACAAACTACGTAGTATGTTAAGGTATTTTACAAGAAACATTTTCTAATTCGCAGAAATCTTGTGCACGAATTTAACACGAATTTAAAAAGAATTTAAAAAGAATGTCGATCAAAATAAAATTGGCACAATGTTAAATCTGCCTGAATTTTTAATATATTACCCTATTATCTCTTACGGAATATCAACTTGCTTTGCAGAGATTAATTAAAACAAAGTTGCATGATTCAAGCTCTTAGTCTATTCAATTCATCATGTGTAATTAAATATACATAATATAAGTGAATACCATGTGATCTGGTTTTATGTTTCACTAAATAGACGCTGCTTGGGTGAACTAGCCTTTGCACACTGAAACCTAATATCGGTCAGTTAGTGAATTGTCGAGACATGCAAACTTAGCCTTGACTGTGGCCACCCGTTAGCGTCTCGACGACAGAATAATTAACGTGTGTCTATCTAGAGCTACACAATGACAGATGGGAGAGAACAGGTGAATCGCGCCAGGAGAGGAAAATACATCGACTCCTCAGCGGTTTAGCATTAGTTCTCCCCCACGGTCGTCTTGTTACTATGGAAAAATAAACAAGTCACTGAGACAATTGTGCTGTGCCTGGATTGATTTTATTTTCACAAACGTGCCACGTAGAACATGACCATTCAGACACCTCAGTTAAATCATCAGAGAACTGCGCCCGTATTTCACACACTTGGTGTCGAATGCTGCAACGTACGAATATCAGAAAATCTTCATTGATTTGACTGAAACTCAATTTGGCAATAGAAACACGATCAGATAGTAAACCAAAAATAAAACTTTATAGTAGCAACTATATATATGTGTGTGTGTGTGTGTGTGTGCGCACGCGCGTAAGAGTCGGAGAGATTAATTGGAATTGCACTCAGAAATCGAAAGAATCGGACTTCATTTAATCACATAAAGTAATATGAGAAAGTATATTTTTATGAATAAACTTTAAGTATTTACTTCAACAGTGCTCACTATGTAGATAGAGACAAGTAGTAAGTTATGAAATATGTGGCGATTAAGCTACATAGAATATTTCGCGTTTTATCCACGCAAGGATTCATCAGGCTTATGCGAGAATTTTGTGGTTGTATCGCGTTTTTATATACGCACCCTCTACGGAGTTTTCAGTTCATCTGTTTTTTTTTTTTTTAATTAATTTAATAATATAGCTGTGTTGCTCGGCGTGGGGATGTTTTTAGCGATGTTTCAAAATTAACCCTTCTCATATCTATTTTTTGGTGTGGTGAAATAAATTATTTTGAGAGTGCTCAACTATTTCAGTAGCTATAGTAAAACACCTTTAGTTAATAAATTAATATACGAAAGTGTAAATTTATAAAACTAAGAATTTACTTCAACAGTGCTCAATACGTAAGTAGACCTATGTAGTAAGTTATAAAATATATATGGCGATTAAGCTACACAGAATATTTCGCGTTTTATTGAAAGTAAATAAAATGTATACTTTTGTATATTTATGTGATAAAATGAAGTATATATATATATATATATATATATATATATATATATATATATATATATATATATACACAGTAGCTTTGGCCCTTGCTTTCGGGCGTATCTGTTTTGAAAATAAATAAATAATTATTATTATAATTCTTTCTCTATCCTTTGCAAATTATTCAAATTTTAGTATATTACTAGTATGGGTGTCTGGCGTTGCTCGGATGTTTGGAGGTGTATGCTGAGCAAAACAAAAAAAGCGGTCATTTTTTTTAAATTTTGACCCCTATTATGATCCCTTAACATTTATTGTTTTGGGTTAAAATTAAGTTATTCAGTTAGATCCATGTCACAGGAACCTATATCTAAAATTTCAAGTGTTTAGACCGAAAATTGTCGGAGGAGTTTAGTAGAGTTCTCAAAGCTCACATCGTTGAACTTTGACCCCTTAATCGCCAAATATCTGGCCGAAAACGGATCAAATCGATTTTCGGAAATCCCAGTACCCGGTATATGAAATTTCGAGTCTGTAGACTGAAAATTGGCAGAGTTATTGCGTAGGGAAATGTACACACACAGACACACACGCACAGATACGCACACAGACAGACACTTTCACTTTTATATATGTACTAGCATGGGTGGCCGGCGTTGCCCGGGTATTTGGAATGTATGTTGAGCAAAAGAAAAAAAGTGGTCATTTTTTTTTTAAATTTGACCCCTATTATGACCCCTTTAAAATTTATTGACTAAAAATTGACAGAGTTATTGCGTAGATGCACAGACACAGATAAACACACACATACAGACACTTTCACTTTTATAGATGTAATAGATACTGGATGATAACGACTACTTGTTGTCAATATTTTATCTTTTCACAGTTGTTATTACTTAAAAAATACTAGGTTGAAATATTTTGGCCCTTAGTTTTGGACGATATTATATATACAGAGAGAGAGAGAGAGAGACAAAGAGAGAAAGATAGATAGAGAGAGAGAGACGGAATACCAGGTTAAAATGAAGCAAGCGTTATAACTATGGCTAAGACAACAACATATTATTTTCATTGTTTTGACTCTTGAGTCTGTATCCGTTGATATCTTATGCTTTTATATAGTGATGTGCTTCTCGGTTCTTTAACTGTGTCTGTGTCGGATATATACTCAATAACAATCATAAGATTATTCGGATATCATAGCCATAGTTATGACTAATGACTTTAACGAGCTTATTTAAAACAAGAGCAAGATATATTTTATTAATATAAACACATTTATATGTTCGTGACACTTGACATGCTAATGTTCCAAACAATTGGTTGGTTAAAACCAGATATTCTCATAAAACAACTTAATAAATGGCTGTTTCCACAGAATAAACGAATCTTCAAATATATATATATATATATTATAGTAAGCCACATACAGTACTGTTTCGCTGTATCAGAGATCATGAGTACGGCTAGACAAGCAAATCGCTCAAGCCAGGAGCGAAACTCGACCACCCAAAGGACCGTCAACGCTTCTCACCATTACGCTATACGGTTGCTGCTATGCAGGTAACGAATTAACAATGGTTTGACATCGTCCAAATGCATAAGTTTACACAAAGAGCATTGATTAATATGCTAATGGCGGTTTGTATATCACCTCCCAATATGCTCAACCGTAGACAGGGAGCATTATAATCATCAACATACAGTACTGTTTCGCTGTATCACAGATCATCAGTTCGGCTAGACAAGGAACTACCTCAAATCAGGATCGAAACTCAGCCACTCGAAAGAATATACATACATGTACATATAGAAATATATATATATATATATATATATATATATATATATATATAGAGAGAGAGAGAGAGAGAGAGAGAGAGAGAGAGATTTAAAGCTATGAGGGTATATATACATATTCATATTAAGTATATATATAATTATGTATATATATGCATGTACATATATGTTATACACCCCCCAAACACACACACGCACACACACACACACACACATATATATATGTGTGTGTATGTGTGTGCGCGCACGCGTGTAAACAGGCATTCTAAGTTATAAAATGACCTTGTGGAATGCTTAAAGTTAGGCGCAAATAACATTTAAGCTTACAAATCTAGGTTTACGGTTGACTATCAAATCTCCAATTGTTATTGGAAATATACAAGTATATTTAACAACAATAGAGAGCTGCTCGTCTCAAGTAATATTAAATAATAAACTTAAACGTAGATAATAGAAAGCATGATGGAAAATATTTAATTGAACAATGTAATAGATGTTATCTACCGTACGTTTCTACATAATGTAAACTAAAAAATCTAGAGAAAAAAAATTATAGCGAAACATACAGAACAAATGTTTTGTTCGATTTTTTCACACTTAAATTTTAGTTTGAAAGATACTTTTTTTGCATGTAAAGCTTTAATTTGTAAGATTTGTCTCATATTACGTTTAAACTGAGTGTCCCAAACTTCCATCCCATATTCAAGCATTGCTTCTTTTTATTTTGTTCTTTAGTAATCATTTGCAACCAGCGAGATTTCTGGCAGAAAGGAAAAATGTTGTTTTCTGGATCAGAATAAATTCTATTAAGCAGCTATTGCTGACAAGGTTTTGACCTTAAGGTACTACTTTTAGCCTTATGCCTTGTCTGTGGCACTTTTTTATGAAAAAATGCTTCAGAGAGCAACTATGTAATAGATCTTAATCAAAATTGAAATACATATTGTAAAGTTTTATGTACTTAGTTTTTAGCATACTTATTGAATGATAATTCACTAAAAATTTGCAACGATTTAAGATAAAAAGTATTTTTATTTATTTCGGAATCAATTTAATCCATGGCTTCAACTGAAGAAAAGTAAAGTGTGTCATTTCAGTGGATTAATTATTTTTTGTAAGTATATGTAGAAAACAAACTCTGTTCAAATAAGAAAATGTGTGACCTAAAATAACTAATTACTTTAAATCAGTTGGCAAATGGTTTCTGTAAACTGGAAAAGCATAACCCACTTTGTATGGTGTAAAATATGTGGCATTTTAACAAATATAGATACTAGTATTAGGACGATTAATCGGGATCGGAGTCAGGAATTGGAAAGTCGGGACTTTTGGAGGAGTCGGAATCGATATCGGAATCGAAAAAATCAGTGCCTATTTTCCGATGCTTAAAACAATCCCTTTAATTATCTTGTTTTGTTTCTTTTTAATTTTGCTGAAAACAAAACTTACCATCGCAAGAAGTGATAAAGAAACAATAAATATCTGTTGATTTTAAATGACCAGTAAAACTTTAATCTGTAGATAAGCCCCACCCCTGTTCCAGAAGTGGCTTCTCGTTTCAGCAAATATATGCACATGTAACATTTTACGGTAATCGTGGAAAAACAACTTTATAGTTAAATATTTACAAATTTAAAAGGAACCGGAATCAATAATCGTATCGGAATCAGGGAGTAATTAATAGCAGGGAAATTTTGAAATCGTCCCATCACTAATAGATGGTTCTATTCATTTAGTTTACATATTGTCTCTATCGCCAAAACAAATATAATTATAAATGTTAAAAATGGACACAGATTACCGATATAACTTGTGTTTAATAGTGGATTTTATCCCGCGTAAGTCTTTTTTTCGAATTCCCGTTGCCACTGTTGCGTCTGAACAAATAATTAACAAGAACACGAAAGTAAAGGTATACAATAATATATTAGGAAGAAAAATTATATACATATTTACATGTCTTCAGATATACTTCACTTGGAGATATTCCGGCGTGTTGCATGTCTTACTGGAGGCAGCATAACCGTCTTGCCTATTTGACGGTCGTTACCGGACTCACCCGGTATTGGTGGTTTATACATTTATATATCTCACACACGCGCTTATGTTAATTAGTAGGCGTCTCCACAACAATACTTACATACTCTAAAGATTTCTTGTGCCCCCCCCCCGAGAAAAGGAGAGTGAACCTGTAAATTCCACCTTGTTCGTTCGTCCGTTCGTCTGATCGTCTGTCTGCACTTTTCTAATAACTACTCCTTGGAATTTTTTAAAATTTTGTTCAAACACTAAACATGATGTGAGTAAAAAAGTAACAAAACGGATTTTCCGGGAAAACTCCGTTTGTCCCATAGGGTTACCTTTGGGGTTAAAATGGCTAAAATTGACACTTTTGTGCTTATTAAAAAGTTGATATCTTGGATTTTCATAAAACTTTCTGAAAAATTGTGACTAATTAATTTCTATATAATTTTGTTTGCCTATACTTCGCAATAACTCTTGGGTGTGCCCCAGGGGCTCTTTTATGGTTAATAAAAACACTTTACTTTTGGGACTATTTTACCATATTCATCCAAAATTTTCTCTGTATGTCTTTTTTTGCATTTTTGCATGGTGCTGAACTCAAATACAAATATGTTAAGGCCTTGGTGATTCGGGGCCGAAATTTGGGGTGGGATGGGGGCAAATAGTGGGCTTGATCATTTCTTTTTTGCATGATGGAGAACTCAAATTTACATATGTTAAGGCCTATAACTCCACCGTTTGTTTATTTTCACCAGGATTCGACGTCCCCTGAGGACTTTTGAGGTGAAAGGATGGGGGAGGGGAGTAAAATTCTGATCATAGTCATATTTTTTGTCTCGTCCACTGTGCACTCACGGGGAGAATGCTTCCTTCACTTGTTAGTAATTAAAAGAAAAAAGTTACAATTTTACTCGTAGCTAAGAATGTTAGTTCATGCAATCACATATTATTTGAAACACCGAATTGAAATGGGGAATTTGTCATGATGTGTTACTGCAAAATATTCACCTAGAACAAGCGGTTTGAGTAAGATGCTAAACGGAAAGATTTTACTTCATGTTTTACATGAAGGGAAAACCGTTTTTGTTTTTTTTTTAGTTTTGTTATCTATCCACAGCAAAGGCTCGTAATATGTCATCTGCAAATAACGTCCCTTGCTTTCATTAATTGACTGCTGTATTTTAGTGTGTTTTTTTATCCAATGTCAATAAATCTTGATGATAAACCAGAACAAAGGATATACTTGCAGATGTTTGTCTCGTAGCGGTAATGTCTAATCTGAGGGGCGAGAAAAATGGAGTGGACAACACACAAAGAGAAAAGAGATAGAAAGTGAAGAAGCGATAAGTGTAAATTATTTAAAGGCATTCCATATATAATATGTATACTCACCGATTTTTAGCATCATAGACGTATTTTGTTTCATTCACGCACCCACAAGGACACAATAATATCATCGTTAAACCCTAGCAATCTGAGAACATTATACGTATCTTATAAAAATATATATAATCAATATCATTAACATTGTCAATTCCCTGAAACCTTGCCTGATAGATTTCCAGTTTTAAAGCATATTAACCAGATAGATTGCAGCAATATCTATGAGGCAGCAACTACAAGTAGAGTTGACCGATTAATATTATATATGGTGTGGTCATGATGTTAAATATAGCGTTTATTACTAGCGCTCGAGATTTGCCTTTTGTCTAAGAGAAACGGGTAGTATATTTTCTTGCACAAAACTTCGTATTACAGGAAGAATCTTTCTCAAGTAAGAATTTTTCATCATAATTTATAAAATTCCTTTAAAGACGGAACTTAAATTGCCTCAAAGAACGACGTTTTTGTCTAATTCAGTTGGATTAATGTGAGAGGCAATTAAATTGAAATCGAAAATATTATAACGTCAAGAAAGAATAATGCGTATGCGTCATTACAGTTGGGGTGGATCTTAATAAATACACACTAGAAGTGATTAGATAAAACTCAAGATATAAATGCTTTTATGAGTTTGTTCTTAAAAATTAAATGACAAAATCCGCAATAAAACAATGGCAATCAAGCATCTTCTCAAGTGTGTGTGAGTGAAATTGTTTTGAATGCATGGCCACATCTGATCCACTATTAACAAAGGATTAATTATTAATTCCTTAGGATCGATTTTCTAATTAATTTTCCAAATGAAATTCTCAATGGTTATTCCGGTTACAAAATTTAAAACTCCATAAAATGTCAATTTCGTTTCAGCCTTGAAATATAAATGTTTCACCAAAATGTTTAAACAACTAAAGAATAAACAACAATTATCAGTTTTAAACAAGTGAGTGACCAACTTTTGAACCGATAATATCCAAACACTTTATGTATTCTTGACATAAATAGTACAATATGTACACACACGCACATAATTGCACACAGTTGTAAACACACACACACAAACACACGCATACACACACACAAACACACATATTATCCTGTTAACATCTTAGCCATACTCATACGCGCAACTCTCTCTTTATATATATATATATATATATATATATATATATATAGAGAGAGAGAGAGAGAGAGAGAGAAAGAGAGAGAGGGAGTGAGAAAGAAAGAGAGAGATATTCATGTCTATATTTAGTTGGCATTTCTTATTTAAAAGATTGAATCGCCCGATCGTTGAAAACAGAATTTCAATAATCAAGCAAGTATTTATATATATACATAAATACTTGCTTGATTATTAAAATTATGTTTCAGTATCTGCTAAACGTCGTTGAAAGCATGTCGCCCCTTCTCGAATAAATTAAACTACGGTTGTTGTTGTTGTTGTTGTTGTTGTTGTTGTTGTTGTTGTCATGTTTTTGTTGCTGCTGCCCAAATCTCAATCAGCTCATGTTACGAACGGCTTTCGAAATAGGCACACCCAGCTCCTCATGGAAAGAGCGGTTATCGGAATGAATACCCTCAACTTCCCCATAGTAAGAACAGCTGCAACAAATAGGGGAAAAATTTATACGCAGTAGGCAGTCCTGGTTGATAGAGGTGTAAAAAAAATTAGAAGGCAAGCAGGCTCGAACCTGTACCGCGAAAGAGGAACAGACAATGCCCAAACAAAAGCAAACCGTTTAGCCGTTTAATCTACAGGAAAAGAAATACTGTTATTCATCTGATGGCGTATGTTTACTTTTGAGATAAATCGAGCGATCCAGCAATGGATCAAGCGAAGAGCGAGCAGGAAGCGAGCGAGAGATTGTAGAAAGTCAGTAATTTGTGACGAATCGTAGTAAAGAAAATGGGGAAAAACTTAATTAACCCTGAAAAAAATTAGTCTCATTAGTTTGGCTTGTGTTTGATAAATCAAAACATTAAAAAAATAAAGCAGCGAAAATGTATTTTGCTGAAACAAAGTTGACGATAGTAGTAACATAAAAGCGAGAGAGAGAGAGAGAGAGAGAGAGATAGTAGAGAGAGACAATAAAAGACAAACTAATACCAACAAAGTCTAGCCATTCTGTAAGTTTTCAATGTTGGTTTTCTTTAAATATATGCGAGCGGCCAAGAAGTAAATATCTACACGTAATGTTGTATATGGTGTAAAACTGTAGCACAACGTTGGTCTTGCAGACGCCAGGTTTTATAATACGTGAGCGTTCGTTTTTGTTGAAGGTTTATCTGGAATAAGAGAATTACAGTTAACATCCAATGAGAAAGCCTGGAACTTACGGTATGAGAAATCATTATTTACTGAATCTGTGAATCGAAAATGAATATTATTTCTATGAGTTTATGGTTCAGTTAATACGAGTTCTGGAGAATAACAAGTATCCTGTTTGTAATTTTACGTGTTGTTGAGAGGAGCGTGTGGAAGCAGTTATCAATTAGAGGGGAAAATAGGAACTACTTCCTCTAATTATAATGGTGATAGTGATGATTTCTCTCTTAAGGTTGCATTGCAAGATTTTATTATAGGGCCTGGATCTGTCTATAATGAAATTCTAAAGTTATAAAATATAGTGGACAATAATCTAGACAGTATAAATTTGTATATAGCATATGGTGTTGAAAACGTAAGGAAATGTGCTCCAATTCAAATCAACAAGGGTTTTATCACTCAATGAGCAACCCCTCTCTGGACTTTAGCCATTTAAATCTGTCTCGAGCTATTCGCTGCCATGTGGGGCATATGTGTATCCCTCCATCTGGATTTTGGTCTTTCTTTTGGCATCCTCTGTTCACGAGATATTCATTCCATTGTCCAGAAGGACCATCTATTATTATGTTGTCTTGCTACGTGTCTTGTCCAACTGCTTATGGTGTCGGAATCGGTATCGGAATCGGAAAGATTTTCCGATGGCAAATATGATTCTTTAATGAACCTTTTTATTTGATTTTCTGTAAAGAAAGATGTTATCCCGCTAATATTATTACTAAAATAACGATATTTATATATATATATATATATATATATATATATATATATATATATATATATTAACTTTAAACTATTAAAGAAAATTTGAAAACCTGAAAATGTTGAGAAATGATATAATCATTTTTTTCTATTTCATTTCATGAGATAAGAGATATTTGAATATTTCCAAACATATTATCCTCAAGCGTAAAATTATGGAAATGATTAAGGATGTTATTGTTCTTCTTTCACTTAGCCAGTAAACTCCGTTATAGTATGCATTTCTTGCGGTTTCTTTGATTTTTGGAATTAGTAATTCTTCGAGCCTGGGGTAATATGCAACCAGAAGCACTAACCTTAGAGTGAATCACCATGATAATATGCACAATCCTATCATTTTTTTGTGTCAAATCGTTACTTTGACTGTGTGGGCAGATTTTGCTCGTAAGGGAAAATACCCTCGTGTCAGGTTGTCCTTACAATCCTTGGGCAGACAAATCAAAGGCACTTGCATATATTGTCTAGTAGGAAACTCGATAAATTGCATAATTCGACCCGAATTCTCGTGAATTCCCGTCAAGCATGGATCAGGCGAGAGCGGCAATCATCAGTGTCAGTCAAACTTTGTTAAAATGTTGAAACGCTAACTCGACTTTTTATTTTATTTATTGAATTTTTTTTCTGTTATGTTTTTAGTAATTTTTAAGGTGATATTAAGGGGGTGACTTTTTATTTTATGATTAGTTACTTATTTATTTTTTTTTGTTATTTGAATTTTTGAGAGTTTTATTAACCAAAGAAAAAAGCGATATCTAAATGGAAGCAGACAACATTCGAATTGGAAGAAAGCGACTTAACAAACAAAAAAAAGAAAAGAAGCTGACAAACAAATATATTTTCAAACTCACCAAACAGAAATATTTTGAAAAAAAATAAGTCTATACGTGTTAAAAAGTAATGAAAACATCGATGCAGACAATCTCATATTGTCAGAAGAAACTGCTGTCCCTTCAAACAAGAGGTGCAACAATTGTAAACACAAATGTTTACTTAAAGATCGTGTGTAAAGGATGGAAATATACAAATGGACAGTGCCACCAAAAGAACTTGGCTAAACAACAAGTTTTGAAAATAAATAAAAAAAGAAAAAATACGGTTACAAAAAAGAAAACAAAACACAAAAAAAGAAAACTTGTACTTTCGACTAACAATTATACGGCTAAAAAAATTTTTCTTGGAGAAAAAACAAACAAACTTGCTGTTGATAAATATTTTGCAAAAGAAAAAAAAAATGAATCCTAAAATAAAATAAACATATTTTAATTTTCAAGGTTTTATTTATTTATTTATTTATTTATTTTAATTTTTAATTTTGATTATTTGCATGTGTATATTTTCCGGGTTTTCTTTTTTTCCTTAGTCTGCGTCTGTTACAATGTTTTATTCACCGATGATTGCCGGTCTCGCCTGGTCCATACTTGACGGGAATTCACGAGAATTCATGTCAAATTATGCAAGAGTACCGGAACCTCTGTCTAAATAAACTTCCCGGTGTACAAAGAAACCTTAGTAGAAGCACTATATATATATATATATATATATATATATATATATATATATATATATATATATATATATAGGTATGTGTGTGTGAGTTTGGAGATATATATGTGTGTATATATATATACATATATATGTGCGTGTGTGTGTGAGTATGTGCGTGTTTGTGTGTGCGTTTGTGTGTCTATTACGTATATATGTATTTTGTAATTGAGAGAACTCATATGATTATAGATGCAAAAAAAAGCTGCCATACAAAGTAAAGTATTTAAGTAGTGCCATTTGTAATGTTGGATTGGCACCAGTATTTTCTCAATTCCCTAAGAGAATATTCAAATTTTAAAACTCAAAAAAGGGCGTTATAATTATATTTTAATATAAATATTTACAATTATTTTTATAGCTGCCTTATATATACGTGTTTATACACACACACACACACACACACACACACACACACATATATATATATATATATATATATATATATATATATATATGATAATAATCTGTTTAGCCTTATTATATCTCCCTGTATCTCTTTTTGTATCGCTCTCAAATTTCTCTCATTACTCTATCTAATATTCTGATATATTTTTTTCTATTTTAATGTTTCCTTCTATCCAGTTTTTATTAGGTATAAATCTTTGATTTTTTTTACGCTATTTCTTATCATTTAGTCTTGTATGTCTACACTTTTATATCTGATTTTTATTGTTATTCCCCTTCCTCCGCCACTTCTTGTATTATTCGCTAAATCTTGTGGTGACGCCAACGATTGTAAATAGAAACAGACAGAAAAGTAAGCAAGCATAAAAGGGAAAGTAATAAAACAAACTTTTGTAGGTAGAATTGGAAGATAGTTGTCTGGTTAGAGTAAGCGGGGGGGACGCTTCGTTAGAAAACAGCCAAGGTTCGTCATAAATGTCCTTAACTTTCGTTTAACTTTAGTTTTATAGCCGACGTCATCCATTGTCTAGAATGGAATCAAACAAATTAGCTAAATCCAGAATATATATAAATATATATATATATATATATTTATATATATATATATGCGTGTGTGTGTATTTATATATGTGTGTACATACATATATATACATAATTATACATATATAAAAATACACATATGTGTGTATGTATGTATGTGTGCGTGTAAATATGTAACTGTGAATGTGTCTGTGTATGCAAATAGTGTTCATGGTGAATAACAAACTTGGCAATCATCAACATAACTAAACTGGAATAAACAAAGGCGAATATTAGTTTTTAATGTTTTCCAGACTAGGGTCTAAATCGATGCCTGATAGTCTACTATTTTAATGTAGTGGACATATTTTCATATATATATATATATATATATATATATATATATATATATATATATTTATATATATATATATGCATATATATATATACGACGTATATATAATAAGAGAGAGATATATATGCGTGTATATATATGTATATATATATATATATATATATATATGCGTGTGCGTGACTTGAGGTAGTTGCTTGTCGACCCTCACTGATGAGCTGCGAAACAGAGAAACAGTACTGTATGTGTATGGCTGTCTCTCTCTTTCTCTCTCTCTGTACATATATATATATATATATATATATACACACAAACGCACACACACACAGACACTCATATATATATTTATATATATATATACTGGCAGAGGCCTCCGACGTTACCTGGAGTTCAATAATGATCAACGAATGTTTCAGTCTCCTATGTATTTATTATCATCGAAATCGGTGGAATTTCAATGAAAAAGCTTTATTGCTTGCTATAGTTAGGTTCCAATCGTGGTATATCGGGAGTAAGTTTTACATCCCTGTGCGCTGTAATGTAGTCAACCATACATTATATTTTACATTGAGATGTAGAGAAGGTAGTATTTATTTTAACTATTATTTTCATATGTTACAACTGGAATAAATGATTCAATTTGAAGTAAATTATCTTTGTTCTATTTGTGTTCTTTACAGGCGCACTAATTTCGACAGCGCCCCTGGGTTATCCAAGACCCTTGGACCCTTGTGCTGATTATATATATTTGGCTTTTCTGCTTGTGTGCTAATAGAAATTCGCAAATTCTCTTGTAATGTAAGGTTATATAACGTTGTTAAATTTGGTGAAAACCAAATGTTCGTTGTTTCGTCGGAGGTTTTCAATTATCGATTATCAATACTTATAGAAAACATACTGGCACAAACGTTGTCTAAGAACACTGCAAAATATATAAAGTATACTTGAAATACAATAAGCATATGTGGAAAAACACACATAATTACATACACACTGGTATATACATATACACGCACACACACACATATACAAATATATATATATATATATATATATATATATATATATATATATATATATATATATATATATATATAAGTTGTTCGCTTGGTTAGCATTGTTGGATGGCATCGTCCTTTCGAGATAAGTTCAATAGGTATAGATATCCTAGAGGGTGCCCGGAAAACTCGTCCCGGGAAAACTCGTCTCCGGAAAACTCGTCTCCGGAAAACTCGTCTCCGGAAAACTCGTCTCGGGAAAACTCGTCCCCTTTCGCTAGGTAGGAAAACTGGTCCCTTATTGAATTAATATCGATTGAAAACACATTTTATGATCGTTCTTGAAGGAGAAATTGTTTTTTTAAAATAGACTATAGCCCCCCCCCCATAATATTGAAAAAAAAATTTTTTTACTTGTTTGATGTTTTTTTTTTTTTTTTTTTAAATAAAATCGATTTTCTAAGTGTCCGTTTTCTACCTAACTGGCTAACTTCTTAGTGGTTTCACTTATTTTAAAGCGTTTATTATGTTCATAAACGAGACCGCATATTTTTTTATATTAATATAAAAAGAATTTACTTATTTACTGTTGTTATAAAAGGGTAAAATCGATTTGGGTTTGTATTACTGTACACATAGATTCGAAAAAATTGTCAAAAAACAAATATATAACAAATAAATGTTATCAAAGGCAAGATAAGTTACTTTCCTACCAAACTGGATATATTTTTCGTGTTTTTATTCAATGTAACATGTTTATTCAGCTCGAAAAACATACAGTGTTTACCGATGTATTGGACAATTCAAAATAGCGGCCGACTCTCTCTTAAACACAGTAAGTTCGGGAATAGGTGTTATAAATAATAAACTAGACAAAATACTATTAAAAAAAACACCGAATATATGTCACGGTAATATATATTGAGCGAATTTCTAACAGTATTTTGTCTAGTTTATTATTTTTCGAATCTATGTGTACAGTAATACAAACCAAAATTTTAATATTTTTTGAAATATAATTTAGAGAGGGGGGGTTATATCTCCCTCGGAAAACAACCAACAAAAAATGAAATTAAAAAGATTCTTGATAAACGATAGCGGAGTTTTCAATAAAATTGATTAATAAATTTATTTAGTGATTACTTTTTCTCTTAATGATTGATTTTAGAATTTTGAAGTAAAAATTAAAAAAATTAAAAATGAGTTAACGAGAGATTGTTAGCACATGGCATCTCTCGCGCCAAAAAATATTTCGCTTTTGATTTATTAGTTAATTTTTGCAAAATTTGACAGGACGACAATAAATGTTGATAATTGATAGAATTATAATTTTAAATAACGCATGAGTGCATTGCATTTGGTATGAGAGAAAACGAAAACATAACAACAAAAAACTATCATAATTAAAAAAACAAAACAAAAAAGTAACGCTCCCAATTTTTAATTTTTTTGTTTTGTTTTTTATTATTGTTTTTATGACTCCAAAAAACATCGTTAAAATAAGAACCAAAAATTTTTTTAATTAACTTTGTATGAACATAATAAACGCTTTAAAATAAGTGAAACCACTAAGAACTTAGCCAGTTAGGTTGAAAAAAAAACAAAAAAAAACATTAAACAAATAAAAATATTTTTTAAAAATATTATGGGGGGGGGGCTATAGTCTATTTTAAAAAGCAATATCTCCTTCAAGAACGATCATAAAATGTGTTTTCAATCGATATTTATTCAATACGGGACCAGTTTTCCTACCGAGCGAATGGGGACGAGTTTTCCCGAGACGAGTTTTCCGGAGACGAGTTTTCCCGAGACGAGTTTTCCCGAGACGAGTTTTCCCGGGACGAGTTTTCCTAAATTCTCCTAGAGATATTTTTATATTGATTAAAACGATTCCTAATTTTTAATTAGAAATCAGTTTGAAAAGAAAAACAAACAAAATCCATTAGATTGAACGATCGTTTCAGAAACGATGTTCCGTTTATTTAAATTGACAATGAATATTGACAATTATTTGACAAAAGTTTTATCCTGAAAACATAGTCTCCTCATCAGCAAAAAAATGTGAGGGAAGCAGTTACAGACACCAAAACCCAAACTAGCATTTTAGTCGTGTGTAAGGCAGATATTCCTTTAAAGAATCTGTTTCAATTTGAGTCAGTCTATCATTTGGAATGTTGTTATATTTTAGCAATATCAGCCTCACACACGGCTAAAGTGCTAGTTTTATTTTGGTGTCTTTAATACCCCCCCTATTTTTGCTGACCAGGTAACTTTGTTTTTAAAGGACAAATTTTGTCAAGTTTCGTCTATATTTTTAGTCGGTTTAAATAAAATGATCATCATTTCAGAAACAATCGTACAATCTAGTGGCATTGTTTTTTTTTCTCCTTTATAAACTGATTTTTAATTCAGAATTATGAATGCCACTCTGATTAGTCGTAGACGACGAAACACGTCCCAGTGGATAATTATATTTTAAAAATAATATATATATATATATATATATATATATATATATATATATATATATATATATATATATATATATATACCGCTCCCCATGTGGGGGTACCAAATCGTTGGTTCCCGATTTCGAATCTCGCTAGATACAGCCACTCTGATGAGTCTTGACGACGAAACACATGTTAGTGGATAATCGCATTTTAAAAATAATATATATATATATATATATATATATATATATATATATATATATATATATATATATATATAGGTGCCCGGAAATCTCGTCCCCTTTCGCTAGGTAGGAAAACTGGTCCCGTATTGAATAAATATCGATTGAAAACACATTTTATGATCGTTCTTGAAGGAGATATTGTTTTTTAAAATAGACTATAGCCCCCCCCCATAATATTTTAAAAAAAATATTTTTACTTGTTTAATTTTTTTTTTTTAAATAAAATCGATTTTCTAAGTGTCCTTTTTCTACCTAACTGGCTAAGTTCTTAGTGGTTTCACTTCTTTTAAAGCGTTTATTATGTTCCTACAAAGTTAATTACAATTTTTTTTCTTATTTTAACGATGTTTTTGGAGTCATAAAAACAATAATAAAAAACAAAAACAAAAAATTAAAAAACAGGGAGCGATTCGATTCTTCGTTACTTTTTTGTTTTGGTTTTTTAATTATGATAGTTTTTTTGTTGTTAATTTTTTGTTTTCTCTCATACCAAATGCACTCATGCGTTATTTAAAATTATAATTTATCAATTATCAACATTCATTGTGGTCCTGTCAAATTTTGTAAAAATCAACTAATAAATTAAAAACGAAATATTTTTTGGCGCGAGAGATGCCATGTGCTAACAATCTCTCCTTAACTCATTTTTAATTTTTTAAATTTTTACTTCAAAATTCTAAAATCAATCATTAAGAGGAAAAGTAATCACTAAATAAATTTATTAATCAATTTTATTGAAAACTCCGCTGTCGTTTATCAAGAATCTTTTTAATTTCATTTTTTGTTGGTTGTTTTTCGGAGGGAGATATAGTTTTTACCCTCTCACTCTCTAAATTATATTTTAAAAAATATTAAAGTTTATTATTTTCTTTTTAAAACCAAATCTCCCTCAGTAATTTCTTAATTTTCTATTATTTTAGCGATTATCTAGACCCATTACATATGATATACCGGACATTATTTCTAGTTTTCCCGTAACACTCGACATGTTTTTTGCTTGTTTTCTGTGTTTTTTTTCTTTACCGAATAAACGATTCCAAATAAATTAAATAAATAACATAGTCGGCGAGGTAGAAAAATCGATGTTACCCTTTTATAAACAACAGTATATAAGTATTTTTTTTTATATTAATATAAAAAAAAATATGCGGTCTCGTTTTTTAACATAATAAACGCTTTAAAATAAGTGAAACCACAAAACAAAAAAAAACATTAAACAAGTAAAAATATTTTTTTTTTAATATTATGGGGGGGGCTATAGTATATTTTAAAAAACAATATCTCTTTCAAGAACGATCATTAAATGTGTTTTCAATCGATATTTATTCAATAAGGGACCAGTTTTCCTACCTAGCGAAAGGGGACAAGTTTTCCGGAGACGAGTTTTCCGGAGACGAGTTTTCCGGAGACGAGTTTTCCTAAATTCATATATATATATATATATATATATATATATATATATATATATATATATATATATATATATATATAATGTACACTGCGTGTCAAATTATTAACGAGATAACATTTTTATAAGTTTCAGAAACTTACCAGTGCTATTATAGAACAGCAAGCAAAAGGTAAAACTACCATCGAAATATCGAAAATGATAGGAAGGTACGATCAAACTGTAGATAACTTTGCCACGTATCCTACAATGGTACATATGAGAGATGATAAAAGTAAGTCTTGGGTTTCTTCACGCCGGTCTCTTTTCCAATTAAAACGTGTAGATGTTAAGAACTCTGGTCAGATAAGTCGAGAAATATTTGACCAAGCAGGATTGACAAAAAGTCCTCGATGTCGACTTCTGAAAGATGTGGCCAAGTCTATTAAGCCTGTGTCAAAGCCTCCATTAAAGCAACATCACATACAAAACCGATTGAAATGGGCAGATAACAACATGAAAGAGGACTTTGCCAAGGTTTTGTCCACGGATGAAGTGCGTGTCACTCTTGATGGCCCAGAGTGCTGGAGCAAGGGATGAGTCCTAGATGGACGACATCATCCTCTGTGTTTAAAGCGCCAACAACGTGGTGGTGAGATAAGGATTTGGGCTCGAATTATCGGAGGTAATTTAGTTGGCCCATGGAGAGTCCCGGAAGGCGTTAAATGACGTCAAATGCTTACATAGTTTTTCTGAATCATGGCTGAAGAAGCAATGTTTGATGCTCAGAAGAACCATTATTTTTATGCAGGATAATGCCCCCTCGCATGCAGCAAACAAAGGCAAACAATATTTGCAACAGCTGGGGTTCTCTGGCTACGGAAGATGGAGTGGCCTGCGAATTCACCAGATTTGAACCAAATTGACAACCTTTGGAGTATCATCAAACGATGCCTCTATGCAAGTAGACGCCGATTTAAGAGCAAAGATGAGTTGCGGGATGCTCTCTCAAGAGGTATCGCGAGGAATAACTGTAGACAATATCACAAATTATACTAATTCTGTGGATCAACTTCATTTACAAGTCATTCATGAAAAAAAATCGCATACCATACTAATTATGTCAACCTAGAAATTGCTATGTCGTAATTTTGTTCTAAGCATTTTTCCTAGTATATTAAATGTTTTAAAATTATTTCGATAAACAAGTTATGTGTATATTGTGTTTTTTTTTCAACGTCGTTTATAACTTGACACTGAAACCAACAGATATTCGTGTCTTCTGCCATTGGTTCGCTAATACTGCGCAAAAAAACTTTTATTTCCTGACTGGAGTAGCTGAATAATATTGTAAGCACTTTCTCCAAGTTTCATGGATTTTTATTCATTCGTTTCTTAATTATTGAAAAAAATGTAAACTCGTTAATAATTTGATACGCAGTGTGTATATATTTATATATATATATATATATATATATATATATATATATATATATATATATATATATATATATATATATATATTGACAGACGGGCAGGCAGTGCCCAGGGAATCCCAGTATATATATATATATATATATATATATATATATATATATATATATATATATATATATGTATGTATGTAGGTGTGCGTGTGTATGTGTGCGTGCGTGTGATTATATATATATATATATATATATATATATATATATATATATATATATATATGAATTTAGGAAAACTCGTCCCGGGAAAACTCGTCTCCGGAAAACTCGTCTCCGGAAAACTCGACCCCGGAAAACTCGTCCCCTTTCGCTAGGTAGGAAAACTCGTCTCTTATTGAATAAATATCGTTTGAAAACACATTGTATGATCGTTCTTGAAGGAGATATTGTTTTTTTTTTAAAATAGACTATAGCCCCCATAATATTTTTTAAAAAATATTTTTACTTGTTTAATGTTTTATTTTTAAATAAAATTGATTTTCTAAGTGTCCGTTCTCTACCTGTGTCTGTTTGATTTTTAGCGGACATACAAACACACAGGCACACTAATGCACAAGCACATACACAAACAGCTAGCGTTTATATAATAGATGAAGATAAGTTTAATAGTGTTAGTTATTCTGAAAATGTTTTGTAATGTACAAATTTCCTTCTGAATAACATTAGTGCAGTATTTTTGGAGGAAATATTGAATTTTAATTAAATGTAATAATTGATTAAAAAGGTAAAACATTTAAACCAAGAGTTATTATAACTTATTCATATGAGGGCGAAACATAAATAAAAAGAGCTAATAACTATGTTAGTTAAAAAAAAATACATGTTTGTTTACAAGTAGTTTTGGGAATATCAATATCTATTGATCACGTTAAAATAATGTTCGGTTTTAATTCTTTCATTTGATTTTTCTTGTTGTTTGTTCGATATACTAAAAATAAACGCACCGCCTTGTTTCCTTGTAAACACATTTCTCCGTAAATATTCGATAACTTTTCATGTGTATAAACACATCGCATTTTTATGTTTTATAATTATCATTATAGATTACTATCTCTTCTAAATGATTTATTACTAGCAGGACCCGTTAGCCGGCGTTACCCGGTTTTAGTATAAACCCCCAACTCAACCATGCCGCGCAAAATATTAATGAGCTTCTGTTGCTGTTGTTGTTTTTGATGTTTTAGCCCAACTAGCAACCTCCTCACGTTTACAACAGCTTTCGAAATGGACATCACCAACGCCCCTATGTTAAGAACGGCTTCTGGAATAAACACCCATATTAATGTGTGGTAGAGTCTGCAAAAGTAAACTCTTTTAACTTTGACCTCTTAGCAGTAACATATTTACCCCAAAATTGATTATAAAGGTTCCTGCATGTTTAGATACCCTTCATGTTAAATTCAAATGTTTAGACTAAAAATTGATTTTATAGTTTGAACTTTGATCCCTTGGCATGACAATTATCGGCTAAAAACCGATTAAAAAGCTTTCCCCATGTATGAATACATTTTATGCATAATTTCTAATGTTAAAACAAAAATTGGCTGAGTAATTTGGTAGAGACTGCAGAGGTAATTTTAAAAAACTTTGACCCTAATTTTGACCCCTTAAGATTGATTGTTTTGGGATCAAATAAAATTTAAAAAATTGACCCATGTCCAATTAATCTACATGTAAAATTTCAAGTGTTTCGACCCAAACTTGGCAGAGGAGTTTGGTAGAGTTTAAAGGTAAAATCTTTTAACTTTGAGCACTGGACAACGAAATTTAAAACCGGTTAAAAAGATTTCCCAAATCCCAGCACCCCTTATGTTAAATTTCGAGTCTATAGACTAAAAATAGACAGAGTAGTTTGGTAGGGAAATGTACACGCAGACACTCACACACAAGTTCACTTATATATATATATATATATATATATTTATATATATATATATATGCTAGCTCAATACTTGACATATAAACAATGCATATATTCGTACCCGCTTACACGATCACACAAAAATAGAGCGCGTCATAGAAACTTCGATATATTTTTATGCACTAAATTAAAAGCGTGACCTATATCTAACATACCCCGTATGAATACTTAAACCCCTGCATATAACATGTGGCATTTCCAATGAGATCTAATCTCTTAACTGTTTATTTCAGACTCCGTTTTATATAACTTGTTCAGTTTTCAACTCAATCTCCGGCGACTGCTTGTCAGCATTTCCCGGCAGGTTACGTATGCAACCTAAACATACTGATGCAAAAATTGGCGGTTCCCTTACCCCTATGATAAGAATAGTTTTGGATTTAAACATACAGAAGGAGGGAAATCCATGTTGATATTGCAAGTTGAAAACTATTTTCAATTGTAATATTTTTTTAAATTTAAATCATCACAGGCTTTCATTAAAATTGTCATTTTCTAAGTACTTCGAGATATTCCGGTAGTTGAAGTAACTTGCCCGAAGATACGTAGGCCAACTGGTCGGAGATTAGCTTTTAAATTGGAAAATTATCATACGTGAGTCATTAGACATTAAAAAGCTAAGTAATAGAGAAGTGTAATGCGTTTAATTATTGTTATTGCTAATGCCTTTATAAGTTCACATGCCGACAAGATTCTGTGACAAATTCTCATTTATACATCAGTCTGATCCGACAGCTTAATATTTTAATCGATATAACAAAATGCAAGTAAAGTATACACGACATTCACCTCAGCGTGAACAATGGAAAATCGATGACACCTGCTTCAAATGCAACGTTAGGCAGTCACTTAAATCAAAGCAAATGATTTTGTGTGACTCCGATAAAAATCATCCCAAGACAGGTCTCCTTCTCCTTCTCCCACTCCCTCTCCTACCCCCTCCGTATGCGTATATATATATATATATATATATATATATATATATATATATATATATATATTTCAGTTGGGAAAATATCCAAAAATGAAAAGTAATTGAATTTCAACAAGGGGCGTTGATAGTGCTCAATCATGAGAGAGCAAGTTATAAGGACATGGACTTTAATTTTTGCCCACCGCCACTCAGGACAAATTGTCTGCCGGTGTTTTGATGCTTTTGCAGTCATTCGAACGGTTTTCTTATCTCATTTCAATCTGGGACCGATTTCTTCATTTCTCGATTGGATAAAAGGTCGAGATTAATGAGCGGCCAGCGATCACTGAGAGAAAGCCAAGGCATATGAACTAAATGTTATGTTAACTGACCTGAACAACAACAATAATATCGAAAATATAATATCGAAAAATTAGCAAATATCGTCAATTACTTCGTGTTCAAATGTCGTTTTGTTTTAAGCAAGCCAGATAAAAACCTTGGTTCCACGCCGCTTGCTAGGCATGAATGCGCGAACAACTAATTCGTTGTTTCACTTTGAAAAGCTAAATTTGCCATGGCATGACATCTGTGTCGTCGTTGTCTGATCGAAAACAATATCGGTTACGAACGAGAATTTTACAAGTTCGCGTCCAGCGAGCAGCATTTTTTTCTCTCTCTCCTATTTTTTGTAATTCTCAACTTTCTTACGTGCGTTTATCAGGGGGTATTTTTTTCTTTTAGTAACATAATAAAATGAAACCCTAGTCCCATTTTATTTGATTATTCAAGTCTATTTTATGACCGGGCAACGCCGACCCTCCTCGCTAGTTTGTCTTAATGGAATTGAAATGACAAAATCCATATATATCCAATGTATGCTTTATTGTAACAGTCTATTTTAAATTTCAATATTTTCGATTTGTATTAAAATATAGAATTTCAGCATTAATGATTTCAAACGCATAATTGACAATTAGGAATCAATCAAAAGTCACACACAAATATTTAATTGTTTTATGAATATTATAAGCATTTTTTAAGTGTTCAGTATTTTACTTCCATGTTTTGCAATATTTAATGGCAAAAGATAAAGTTTTAACCAAATTTAAATTTGCTGGTGGTCATCAGCAGAATTAGGTGTAAACTTTATTTGCGTGATAATATTGTCTTCTAGAACAGGTTATAAATGACTTGATGTTTGCAGTTGCATTGACATGTTTTTAGCCTCTGACAATAACTATTATGTTTCCTGCTATATTTTCTGGTTCTATTGCCCTCCGAGCACCGTTAGCTCATATGTTCAATAAATCTTTCCAAAATACAATATATGTTCTTCATAATTAAATATTCAACCCATCATTTTCCTTAAATCAGTAACATGTTGAGTTCCAAGAAGTAAACTCCTTATCAATTAGTGTATTTGCAATTATATTTTTTGTTCTTCAATTTAATAATGTTAGTGAAATAAACACGCTGTTGATAGCTAATTAGAATAATACACACTGCAATACAATTATTTCTTCTCCTTCATTTTCAATAAAGATAGTGTTCAATTAGATTTAAAAGTAATTAATAAGTACTTCTAAATCTATTTGAACACTATCATTATCCTCATTGTACTGCCATTTACTTAATTAAAAAATGCGCGAGAAAGAATCTTAAATGACAGGCACAATTAAGGATAATACAAACTTTGGAAGTCTAAAGTGAAAATGCCGGACTAGCATATTTGATTAAAAATGTTAAATTATAGGTGATGATTTCGAATTCTACATCAGAGTTTGTTTTAATAAGGTCACATTTTGTCCGAATTGAGATTTAAAATGTGTACATCAATAAAGTTTGGTT
The DNA here is from genome assembly GCF_053919585.1 of Euprymna scolopes. Lineage (NCBI taxonomy): Eukaryota > Metazoa > Mollusca > Cephalopoda > Sepiida > Sepiolidae > Euprymna > Euprymna scolopes. The sequence continues at coordinate 60,828,137 of NC_136486.1, read as the reverse complement.
GTTACATGATAAGGGTTGTCCCCTTTTCATGTAAGTATAAAAATGGAGAATTTAGTTTAAAATGAAACTGAAATGGCATTGGCGAAATTCGAACCTCGTAATCTAGTTTAGAAATAGATTACGTGTGAGAATTTAAAAATGTAAAACAAACATTTGTTTAGAAATAGATAAATATTTCAAGGAAAGAATGTTAACTATCAAGTTTGTTATGAAATTTTAAATTGAAAGAATGCAGCTTATAAGATAATGTTTTTAACATATTTAATATAGGTTAAAATTCCTTTTGTAGAAATAGGAAAAGTTTTGGACATGTATGTGCAGGACGCGTGAAAGAATGCACATGTTTTAACATGTGTATGACGTCACGGAAAATAGAAAGTTCGAGGGATAGAGAAAAACTTGAGAGTTAGAGACAGTCAATGAGAAAACACAGTGACAGTCAGACGTCTCGAAGCGAGACGTCACTTCAAGGAAAAAATGTGAGACTTTGAATTCTTGGTGATGGAACACGGCCGTGTGAAGAATAAACCATTATGTTTTTTATAAAGCTCGTCTTGTGTCTTATGATTCTTAAAAAAGGTAAAGTCCAATTGTATTATATATTTGTGTTATATGTCTTTACATACACGTCTCAACATCATCATGTCTACATCATGTCCGAATTGTCTGAACACTATATCCCTTAACTCCAAGAGCTTTCTCCTTCTTCCATCAGAGAGATCTAAGAAAGAACATTTTAATATATAAGAATTATAATATAAACTGTCTCTCTAAGTCTCGTACAACAACTTATACAACTTCTCTCTCTCTCTCTATCTGAGTCTTACAACATCCCTCACTGTAATAAGACTCTTTCTAAGCTTCTCTCACTAAGACTCTTTCTCAATGAAACCCCTATATGTAACATATACATATCTGGTGCCGTAAATGACCAGACCACACAGCAAGGGTGGGTTTAAAGAAAAGAAAAACGAACCTGGTGTCGATACCACGAAAAAATATTAAAAACACAACGTTTTAAAAGGGTCCAACATAATTTTAAAAAATAAATAAATAAATAATACCACGGAAAAAAAAATTACACGATCACAAAATACGAAAAAAAAAGAAAAAGAAACACAACGTTGAAAAGGGTCCAAGATAATTTTAAAAATAAATAAATAATATCACGGAAAAAGAAAAATTTCACGATCACAGAAATGCGAACAAAAAAAATGAACACACACGCGCACAGAGAACAAAAGATACAAGAAATATTCAAAAGAAAAAGAAGAAAAGGCCAATATGCCGTAAAAAGAATCCGTAGTAATGAATGGAAATATAGTAAACAAGTCACCATGCGTAATTCATTGATAAATGAATTGGTTTGAAAAAAAAACACACACAAACACATACACGCAAATGCAGAGATTGGGGTCACCCATTATTGTTTTGAAATTTGTATGAAAATTTGTCCCAATATGAAATCGTTTGGACGAATTGTTGAATTTAATCTGTCAATCAAACGGGATTTTTTTAAAGGTCGCATGTACTCTCTGAAACAGCGTGTAAAGTCTGTTTGGAAATGCATGTTTGTGTTCATAGTTGAACTTTTCGGCTTTTTATTTTTTGTGTGTTTCATTTGAATTTTGTTTTGAAAAAAAAGGGACAATTGTTTTGGACAGACTTTGTGAATTGTTGTTTGTTACAGATGATTTTTTGTTGTTGTTGAAAAAAAGTTATAACTGTTGCAATATTTTTAAATGTATTAAGGTATTTTTTTGAAAATGTTTTTATGATGTTGAACAAATATTGTAAATTGTCTTATGTATGTAAATGTTATTGATTTTCACAGCAAGAATTCAAAGTCAGCAGTAAATATACATTAGATTATAACAGTCTAGGTGAAAATAAAACAAGTTCAGGCGTATGGTTGGCTTACAGATTCAGTTAGAATTTTAGAAGGGGGACAAGAATTAAAATTACGTAAACGGGTATTTGGAGAGTTTTTAGATGTGATAAGCCGTAAGAAAGATGTTTTGTTTTAGCATTTGGTTTTGTTGGGTTTTTTTTAGAGATCCTAAAAAAATTTCTCCAAGAAAAGTGACTTGGTAGGGATTGATAAGCACAAGATGTGCCCCTATACGAAAAATTGGGAACCTGGTTAATTAAGTGCTTAAAATAAGCTGGTTGCACGTACCGACTCCAAGCAAAGTGGTAAGTCTTGGCTTAATAAACAGGCGTTGGAAAGAATACGAAAATTCTTAAGGGGACCAGTAAACCGAGGATAGGTAGTCCCGAGGCAATCACATATAGCTTAATGAAGTAAGAGACAGGCAAACATATGCCGTAGATTACGTAAGAAAGATATAACCTTTATTTTTTTTTAGAGATGCATGAATGTGGGATATATCTGCTGGATCTTAGAAGCTGGCGAGAGAAAAGAAAAATCACAAAAAAATCGGGCAATTAGATAGAATTTAGAGCGCTATTAAGGTGTTGGGCGCAGGAAAAGTGTTAGTTAGTTAGGGGTGATATTTCTAAATCCTCGTCGAAGTTTCAAGAATCCAAGCAAGGAACTCCGAGTGAATCCGTATGAGAGAAAAAAAGGTATAGCTTAAACTTCTGAAGCCAACTACAAAGATTTAAGTATATGAGCGTTGGTATGTCCCGTGTAAGATATTTATAGAATAAAAAACAAAGCCATACTTGATAAGACTAACCATGCGAAAAGAATCGATCAGATCACTTTTGAGACGAAGGAAGTCGTCCATTTCGAGAAAGTTGAAAACCTCTAGTCTGCGGTATATGGGTGGCTGGAAAATAGCTGATGTGAATCATAGGTAAAGACCATACACCCAAAAAGTAAATGCCACAAAGATCAGAAAGGTTCTGATCTTATAAATAAATAAATAATTGTGAAGTCGGCCGTGAAGGGCAGACTGAAAGAGATTTTTTTTTGTTTTTTTAGCCCGATATTTCTAGCCGTGTGGTTGTGTAGATGTAAAAATAAAAAAATGTACTAAATTTAAAAATGCATACATTTTTTTTGTGAAATATGGAAGGGAGGAATGTTACATGATAAGGGCTGTCCCCTTCTCATGAAAGTATGAAAATGGAGAATTTAGCTTAAAATGAAAATGAAATGGCATAGGCGAAATTCGAACCTCGTAATCTAGTTTAGAAATAGATTACGTGTGAGAATTTAAAAATGTAAAACAAACATTTGTTTAGAAATAGATAAATATTTCAGGAAAAGAATGTTAACTATCAAGTTTGTTATGAAATTTTAAATTGAAAGAATGCAGCTTATAAGATAATGTTTTTAACACATATAATATAAGTTAAAATTCCTTTTGTAGAAATAGGAAAAGTTTTGGACACGTATGTCCAGGACACGTGAAAGAATGCACATGTTTTAACATGTGTATCACGTCACAGAAAATAGAAAGTTCGAGGGATAGAGAAAAACTTGAGAGTTAGAGACAGTCAGTGAGAAAACACAGGGACAGTCAGACGTCTCGAAGCGAGACGTCATTTCAAGGAAAAATGTGAGACTTTGAATTCTTGGTGATGGAACACGGCCGTGTGAAGAATAAACCATTATGTTTTTGTAAAGCTCGTCTTGTGTCTTATGATTCTTAAAAAAGGTAAAGTCCAATTGTATTATATATTTGCGTTATATGTCTTTACATACACGTCTCAACATCATCATGTCTACATCATTCCGAATTGTCTGAACACTATATCCCTTCACTCTAAGAGCTTTCCCCTTCTTCCATCAGCAAGATCAAAGAAAGAACATTTTAATACATAAGAATTATAATATGAACTATCTCTCTAAGTCTCGTACAACAACTTATACAACTTCTCTCTCTCCCTCTCTCCTTGAGTCTTACAACATCCCTCACTGTAATAAGACTCTTTCTAAGCTTCTCTCACTAAGACTTATTCTCAATGAAACCCCTATATGTAACATGGTTATCTGATAAACTTTGACACAGTTTCATGATAATTCTATTTACTTTGTTCTTTAGAAAATAGTTATTTGTTTTTATGTAAAGTTTAATATGACTATCCAGTATTGACGTTTTAAATCTACATGTATGTATAATGCTTTTAGATGTGTAATTTTTGTAATATCTTCAAATAATTTTTATGATACAGTCTAAGGCTGTGCCGACAGAATATTCTTTTCATTGTTTTTACTCTTGAGTATATATCCATTAATATCGGGTAAGTTTTTATATAGCTTGATGCGGTTCTTGGTTGATTGATTGTCTTACCGTGACGGGCATGTACTTGGGAGTCAAAACAATGGAAAATATTATGTTGTCAGAAATCTAGGATGGTTTTTGGTGATTTTTATTTTCAAACTGTATGAATGTGATGTTAATTCAATATTAATATTTTTTTTGCCCATTTTCGAATTATTTTTCTATATAAATAGCATTGCAGAGATAATCAGAGTGTAAATCAGGTCTAAATGCACAATATTCGTTACATGAAATGTTGTCACAAATTAATAATTTATAATTGTCTAAATCAGGTCAAAGCTGAAATAACTAAATAAATGCTACTATGTAGACTATTGCAAATATAATGTTTTTCACTCCTGATGGGGATAATTTTTTATTTTATTTGCAAAAATAAATTTTACATAATAAAAATGTGGCACAAGGCCGAAAAATGGAGTGGGGGTTAATGTCAACCTAACTAACATAATGTTAACTTAACTAGACTCTTTCACCAAAATCCCAGAATCACTCCGTAGACATCCTACTTAAAACCCGAAAATTACAAATATATATATATATATATATATATATATATATATATATATATATATATATACATATATATATATATATATATATATATACATGACGTGGGGGGGATAAAAATCTTATTTACAAAAACGAGTGAGATATTTACAGATGAAAAAAGTGGTTAGTAAAAAGAACCCCCTCACTACTAATTGTGACAAGTAGAAAGTTTTGTCAGTCAAAAAGATGTAGGTCCTCGAAAGCCAACTTTATTGAAAACACCGCAAAAATGGCTTACGTCACTGACAAAACAATCTATCCGTCACCTAATGGGGCCGGGAGTAGAGATTATCGAACCAAAAAAAAACAGAAAAAAAAACGGAGGGCTATGTGACAGGGGCGAACTAAGAAGGGGGATTGGGATGATGACAACATGCATACTCTAGCTAAGTTAAAAATCGAACAAAAATGCCTAACTAGCCTATTCTAGGAGGTCCGATGTATGTCTATGTTAGTTCAGAACACCCAAAATTCTTGAAACCTAAATAAATTCAAAAAAGGAACTCAAGATCAGCTCCATTCACTCTACACAGTCGCGAAACTTTCACCCACCTGTCGTTGAAATTTGCCGGAGCTAGTTTCACCTTCTCCAGCTTAATTTGCATTTTCAGTCGATATTTGAAAATGAGAACAGGCTGGGAAGCAGTGAAGGTCTCATCTCCGTAAACCTCCTTCTGTCGCGTCGTCTAAATCACGCCTCTCATAACTGCTAGCAAACACAGAAAAAAACATAGCGTTCTTTTTTCTTCATGGTCGGTGCCCAGTTGCAGCACGGGGAAACCGAATCGAGCACAAAAAATCGCCCGCTCAGCATGCGAACCGTGAAGCCTTCAACTAACTCACACAAGGGTCGAACGATGGGCCAGTGGAAGAAAGCATGATCAAGGTCTTCCTCCCAATCTCCGCATCGGACACAATTAGGTGTCTCCGTAAAACCCGCTACGTAGAGTCTTTTGCCGACCCAAAGGGCATTCCGAATTACCAGCCAGGTGAGTGATGCCTCGTAATTATCGAAGCAGCTCGACCCAGGCGCCCAAGGCCATATTAAGCGGCGCTGCTCCTACGTAAAACTGAAGGGACCCCCTCACTAAGGCCCGATATAGCGCCTTGAGTTACAACAGCTGGGTGTCAGAGACGCTATTTTTTTTTAACCTGTAGAAGAAATCTCAAGGCCTGCCGAAACTCGCGATAGAAAGGGCACTCGTTTCGGGGCAACTTGTGTGCCTCCCACTCAGCCGAATGCACACTCTCCAAAGCCTGAAAGGCTTTCTTAGTGTCTTCTATCCAGAAGTAACAGTTTCCCTCACTAGGTGTACACATTCGATCCAGGTATATCAGCCTAAGTGTGTGTCTACGTATTTCCCCACAAGTCATACCCAGACCGCCTTCAGACGGATGCAGGAAACATACCTCTCGGGTAACCATGGCTTGCATTCCGCGCCACAAGAACGCAAAAAGAGCACGCACCAGATCAACTAGTGTGGCCTCCGAAAGTGGGAGTACTGATAGACGGTAAAGGATCAGGGGGTAGATATGAGAATTACATACCTCCGCCCGACCTTTCAAAGACAGGTTTCTCAAGGCTCACAAATGAGACGCGACCTTAACCGCTTCCAATAATTCCGATCAATTTTCTCCAGCTGGGAGCCGGGGCCAAACCAGACGCCGAGTAGCTTGCATGGTCCATCAGTCAAACCAAAAGAACCCTGAAGGGGCATACACCTCCATGCACCGATACGCAAGCCAATAGACTTTACGTTGTTTATTATGGCCCCTGTGACCTTGGTATACCGACTTGTTTCTATGTCGCCGACTCTAATCTCGGCATTGCTCATTACAAGCACGTTCACGTCGTCGGCATAGGCGGTATACTTTACCGGGGTAGAGCCACCTGGCAAAGTAATCCCTCGAAGGACCGGATTCACCCGAAGCTGGTGCAAATATGGCTCAAGCGCCAGCACATACAACATTGGAGATAACGGACAACCTTGACGGATAGATCTTGTAAAAATGAAAGGTTTCGATCTCACCCTATTCACTTCCACCGTAGCACCGCGGTTGGCATACAAGAGGCGAAACCAAGAGCGAAAGTGGGGACCAAACCCAGCCGAGAGAAGAACAGCCTCTAGGTAATGATAGTCTACTCTGTCGAATGCTTTGGGCTGATCTAAATTGATCAGCGCGGCTTCTGTGTCGATTTTTCTACGATCAAGCGTATCGTGTGCAAATTATCTTGAATCGTCCGGCTCTTTACAGAACAAATCTGTTCGGGATTTATTAGACGGTGTAAGAATATCTGCAGACGATTTGCTAAGATCTTGGCCAAAATCTTTAACTTAGGGTTTAACATCGTTAAGGGCCGGAAATTACCTATTCCATCCCCTCCATTTTTATCTTTGCGTAACAATTTTATGATCCCCCTGGTAAAGTACTGAGGTATGCACCCGTTCCTAAACCAGGAGTTAAAAAGTACGGTCAGCAAAGGAATAAAAATGGGCGACAGCCTCAAATACATCTCGTAGGGCAGACCATCTACCCCAGGGGTCCTGTCTAGCCCGACCTGTTCCAAGGCCTCAATGACTTCTTCCCCTTTTATGCTACCTTCACACCTAGCCGCTTCGGTCGCCTCAAGGCGAGAAAAGTCGGCTAAATAGGTGTCAAACTGTTCAATAGACAGGCTAGGCTCCTTGGTGAAAAGTTCCTCAAAGTGAGTTCGAAAACCCTCCAAAATTCCGTCATTCGAAGTTACGGTTCGTCCGGCCGGCAATGTGACACTGGGAATGTGTCGATCAGCAGAACGTCGAAACTCCTCCGCACGCAGTGACGCGGCCATATTTGTTGCCTCGTTTGGCGCTCTTTTTAATCTAGTCCTAACTAGTAATTCCTGGTCCTCCCTGTTATCCAAGGAGTCCAGTTCAGCCTTAACTATAGTATAGCTAGCACTATCCCCCTCATCCACCACACTTTCTAATCTATCTTCAAGTGCCGCTTTCGCTGCTCTAGAACTAAGGTTGAGCCGGCGACTAAAATCAGCTGCGAAGGACCTTATGACATTTTTTAGGCCACGCCACCACGTATTACCGATAATAGCCCCCGTCAATTCCCTCTCTATTGTTAGTAGAAGCTGTTCCCGGAAGTCCTTCATATCGAACAACGACGTGTTTAACTTCCAGTAACTAGCCATCCTAGGTTTAACACTATCTAAGTTTACTCGACCCCGGACATGCCTATGGTCCGAATAAATTATATTATGAAAACTTGGACAGTCTAAAAGCCCTAGGTCGACTCCCCTAACTAAGAACCGATCAATGTAACTCGAAAGTTGCACCGGATCTGAGCCGTGTCTTCCTGTCCAAGTCCATGCTAAATCCCCGGGCTTTTCGTTTCGAAATTTATCGACAAGATCAAACCAGTCGACCAAGTCTCGAAAGGCTTTAGCATCCCGGTTCTGGTTAGTATCCCTTGTGGTATTAACCCCACGATCTAACTCGAGATCCAGGACCGCGTTCTAGTCTCCCGCTAAAACTAGCCAGCGAGACGAATTCATGAAGGGCTCGATTCGCCGAAAAAGAAACTAACTCAGTACGGTTATTGGGCGCATAAATCCCCAATAAAACGAAATGCCATATCCTTTACGGTAACATCCAGAACGAGCAATCTTCCCTACGAATCTGCATAAATATGGTCACACGACACATCAAGAGTGCGCTTAATTAGCCAGGTAACCCACCTTGCGTGGGTATCAAAATTTGCTGAATAGAGCTGAAAGTCTCTAAGGTGCACATCCTGATAGTCACTTGGAAAAAAGTGAGTTTCCTGTAAGCAACATATATTCACATCGAGGCGTTGAAGGTTGCGTGCAACTCGAAGTTTACGAGAGTCGTCCCTCAACCCTCAGACATTCAACGTAGCTAATCTTAAGACCATCTTGGTTTACTTAGGGTTGGGAATCCTGACCAAACATAGACGGTGTCAAGACACCAACAGCTGTCCCCATGGATTATGTGGCCATCTCAGTGGTGATTGCCCCGTCAGGAGACAGACCGCCGATGTCAAGAGGAAAGGTTAGTTTAATCGCCCTATACAGTGATGGATGCATTTTGATAGGGACCTGTCCAACGCATGATTCCTTCATTTTTAAAATATCTTGGTCATTAAAGAAAACGACTGGAGGAAACAAATTAAAGACGCTATTTGCTTCGGCCATCATTGTCCAAACTCCACTGGCCTCCGCTCTGGGCCTTACCACAGTCAAGATTCATGGGGTTTTGGGAAAGTTTTCGGGGTTCGTGATATGTTCTTTTTTTAAATATTTTTTAAAGTTAGAAAGTTTTTATAATCCTTGTGTTTATGGACCTTCATCATTGTCTCTCTTTCTGTTGTTATTTGGCAAACTGCTTTGCCTGTAAAAAGGTGGGTATGTTCCGGGATTCACTCTCAGAAGAGGGGCTCCTTTGCCTTTTTTTGTTCGACGGGATGGGAGAGGGCATATCTGTTTTCATGGGAGAGGGGGGAGGAGTACTCTGAAGCATGTTAGCAGGTGTGCAAAAGGGGGAAGGTCTCGGGCTTCTCTTCTGTGGAGGAGCGCCTAGAGAAGTCATATTTTTCCCTCTAGTCGGGAGTATAGTACTTATTGGGGCTGGGATTTGGGGGGGGGCGTTTTTCATTTGGGCTTGGATTTGATTTCTCTGGGAACAGGGACTCGGGGAAGGGGACCGATTTTTTCCTTTCATTTCCGTGTTTCATCCAGGGGTTCTTTTAATTTAAGGAGTTCTTTAATTTTATTCCCTCCGGGATCTTTGCTTGTACGTATTTCTATTTTTTGTTCTTTGGTTAGGGATTTTGCATAGGTTGGTGGAGATGACTTCTTTATTGGTACAGTTTTTCATTCATCTTTCACTGGTGATGCTGCTTCAGTGGTAAAAACTGCTTCGATCTCGTCAGATGATAGTTTGGGAGGGTTAGTTTCCTCTACCGTCGCTGGCATTTTAGATCCAGGCTGTGCGTCCGGCTCTAAGTACGGTAATACCCGATTTTTTTTATTTCTTGTCGTTGTCTGCTTCTTGGGGCACGGTATGTTAAGTGCCCCACTTCTCCGATTATCCAGCTAGCCGGACGCCTTCCTGCCTCCACTATCGGTAATTTCTCTTCTTGCGCTTCGATATAATAAGGTATTTTATAGTATGTCTCCTTGTTTAATAGGATGTCAAAAGACCAGACACCATTATACTGATCGACGTTCACTCCTGTGATGTAACCATATTGTAGAAGGTAGGCCGCTAAATAATTTCCTGGTATTACACCTGGGACTTCGAAAATGGAAATGGTTGTACGTCTCCGTCCTAGGTATTTTATCTTAAGGATGTAGTCTGGAGTTATGATTTCGTTATTGGAAAGCTTGATGCAGTCCTCTTCCGATTTGAAAAAGGGCCCAGGTGTTATAACCTTTCGTCTTTGTAATCGTCTCTACCCTCATTCCTACAGTTGCAATTAATTTGGTTACAATGTCTTTGGTCGATCTGATAATTTTTTTTTGTTTTCCTGTCTATAACAAAAAGTGATATGGTCTTTTTTAGCAAATTCTTCCAATCTTAATTGTTCCACAGTAATACCGTTTGTGGTGACATGTTCCATGCATTTCTTGGCTTCCTCAAGGAAAGATTCTACGTCGATTTTAACCGCTGGCGGCATCTTCCAAACTGCATTCTCTACCTCTGACTTTTCCTTGGCAGGCTCCGACAGCTCACAGCTGGCAAATGCCATGGCCGGCGGGTAATAAGAAAAAAAAAACAACGGGAAGATCCGGCACTTAAATAAGTAGCAACGGGGGAAGAAGACTGTGGTGCTACAGCGCACGTTATCACCAAGGAATCTGATTTTATTAATTTGATTCAAACTTTAATCCTCAAAGTCATTTTTTTTTAATTTGCCGACGGTAGTCAAATAAATGATATAGTCTTGAAAAGAGGTGATGCTAAAATATACCTAAAAAATAATAAAAGCGAAATCTGTAATTGTATTCTAAAATATGCTTTGTTCATACCTACATTTATGCAATACATATTTTCCGTGCAGGCTGCAATTAAACAAGGCGCGAATATACAATTTGGCCAAAATATATTAAAATTGAGGTACCCCAATGGAACTGTATTTTGAAAATGACCGACTATATTATTTAAAAAGTATGGTTCCCTCAAAAACTGCCTGTCACGACTTGGAAACCCGGCATAAAATTCTAGGACATTGTAATACAGCTGATATTTAAAAATTACCAAATGTAGGCGAAGGCATGAAAATAATACCTACAGACGATCTCCCAAATTGTGATGTGTGTGCACACGGGAAAATGACAAAAGATATAAGCCGAACGCAAGACAAAAAAGCTACGAAAATTCTCTCACTTGTGCATTGTGACTTAGCAGGTCCGATCAGCCCGATGGGGAGAAATTATCGAAGGTGCCTTTTGAACTTTCTTGATGATTTTTCCGGTTTAATTATGGTTTATTTTCTAAAAAAAAAACAAATCCGACACTATCCTCACCACTAAGAAATATTTAGCTGATGTTGCCCTGTACGAACCTGTAAAATGTATTCGCTCAGACAATGGGACTGAATTTACTAATAAAGACTTTGAACTTCTATTAATTAATCACCGTATCAAACACGAGAAATCGGCGCCGTATCCCCCCTTCAAAAAAGGCACCGCTGAAATTGCATGGCGAACACTTTTTGAGATAAGATGCCTACTTATCGAATCGAAATTATCGCATAGTTTATGGACATACGCTTTAATGGCAGCAGCATATATCATCAATAGATCGTTCATTAAGAGTCTAGGAAAAACGCCGTATGAAACGTTTTGCGGTGTAAAACCTAAAATGAAGAAAATGCATCTATTTGGTTCTGATTGTTTTGCATTTATACAAAGCAGCAGTAAACTAAATACTAAAAGCGAAAAGGTATTTTCGTAGGTTACGATAAAAATAGTCCGGCATACTTAATCTACTTCACAGATCAAAATGCCATAAAAAGGGTTAGATGTGTAAAATTCAACGATCTATTAAATTTAAAAAATGGCGATCCAGTAGATGAAAAACGTGAAATATTACCTAGCATCTTAATCGATCACAATGAAAATATTAATAACGACGACAATTACAGTAGAACTTCTGATAAAATATTAACCAGACAGGTCGATACCCAATAAGGGAGCGAAAAAGGCCAGATTCTTACAAATTGAACAGATACAAGATTACGCCGTGGATAACTGTTATTCGTTGAACAGCGCACCGGAAAGTTATAATGAGGCGATTAATTCAGAAAATCACCAAAAATGTGAAACAAGCTATGGTATCCGAATTGAAAGCCTTATCTGAAAATAACATATACGAAATAGTGGCAAAACTAACAGATTAAAATATAATTTCTTCACACTGGGTTTTTTTTCTAAAAAATCGCAGCTTCTGGCAGTGAAACTTTTAAAGCAAGATTTGAGGCAAAAGGTTTCTCACAAATTTCTGGAGTGGAATATTTTGCAACATTTTCACCAAATACAAATTTAACGACGATTAGAATTTTATTACAACTTGCCGCTCAATACGATTTAAAAATACATCAAATGGATGTAAAAAATGCTTATTTAAATACTCCAATTTACTGTTAAACATGCATTTACCCTCCAGATGGATTTAAAATGAAAAATGAAAATTGTGTGTGGAAACTAAATACATCGTTATATTGCCTAAAAAAGGGCACACAATTGGAATTTTACACTCCATAATTATTTAATAGAACAGGAATTCAAACAATGTCCCGTAGACGTGTGCATGTATACCAAAAATGTAGGTAATACATTGTTGAGTTTGTTTTTTTGGGTTGACGATATATTACTCGCCTCAAACTGTGACAACACTTTAAAAGATGTTTAAAATGAATTAAATAAAAAAAATTAAAATGGACGATCTTGGACGACTGTCATGGTTCCTTGGTATAAAATTTACCTGTGAAAATGAAACTATAACTCTGAACCAATCACGATTCATTGAAAAACTTCTGCTCAAGTTCGGAATGCAAGATTGTAAGCCGGGTTCAACCCCCGTCGAAATTGACATAAATAAAAAATATAGGGACCGAAACAAAATCCATAGATAATCGAATATACAGGGAAATGGTAGGGAGCCTCATCTACTTGATGACCGCAACAAGGTCTGACATATGATACACTGTAACAAAGCTATTTCTAAACTTATCGAAACCGACAATTATAAACCGTAATCGTGCAAAACAATCCTTCGTAACCTAAAAGGAACCAAGGAACAATCTTTAAGATTTAAAAAGTCTACATATCCTCTAAATTTAGAAGGATTTTCGGATTCAGATTGGGCTTACTCTGACTATAGAAAGAGTATAGCGGGGTATTGTTTTAGACTGTCAAAGACTGGACCTATGATCTCTTGGAAAATTAAAAAAACAACAAATTGTTGCCTTTTCTACTTGTGAAGCAAAATATGTGGCTCTTACTCACTCCGCGCAGGAGGCAATTTTTCTGAACACCCTTCTAAAATCTATTTTAAAACCAGATCTAAATTTAAAAAAAAACTATTGTAATTCATTGTGATAACCAGAGCAGTATCTTATAAGCAAATAATTTTTGCAACAAAAAAAATTCCCTTGTTAAAACCTTTTTGTAAACTTCCTATTTGTCAAATAGTTCTTTTTTGTATCTTTTTTTGCAAACATTTGATAAAACAAAACAAAAAAAATGTATATTTGTGAATTTCTGTGCATATGCTTATATGTATTTAAAAAGTATTCTATTTGTATGTTTATATATATTTGAAAAGTGTTTATTTTTCTATGTATGAAAATGGCTTCTTTCTGCACCCATTATACCAATATATTGATAATTCTTTTTGACCAATGAGAATAAAGACAAATTCCTCCAAAACCAGGAAAAAAACAAAACAAAAAGAAACAACAATTATTTTATAGGTTTATTTTTCTTTGTTCATTTATTTTTATTTATTTATATTTCTTTCCTTTTCTCAAGTGAAACCAAAATTGAATCCGAAAGGATTTTTTAATTATAGCAAAAGAAGGAGGGGGGGGGGGTAAAATGTTTTTGACTCCTAATGGGGGTATGAGACGAATGAATTCGCCAATCATTTTTATAACCAACGGCTGTACTAAACAACTAATGAAAACGTTTCAAAATTATTATAAAAACTCGAATTTCGGATTCAATCAGTTCGTCGTTAACTACGCCACGGACCGCATTTGATTCTTGGCCGCCATCTTGGTTACTATCTGAACTACGGCGCCATCTTTGTTCAACACAATGTCTCAAAACTTTACAGTTTTTTTTTTTCAAATTCTTTTGAATTGTTTTAAATATCGGATGATCCAGGTGGCTCGTAAAAACAAAGAAAAGATGAGCTGCAGTATGTCACAAGTCCAATGTAATTAAATACAAAATATTTAATTAAGAGAGAATTGCTACTGAAACGGGATAAGTATTTATTTGTTATTGAAAGATTTTTTTTATTTTTAGTTACTAACAATAATAATACACATTTTACTAGAACAATAAAGTTTACCTGGTTGCATGAGCTCAGAGATACAACAAAGAAAACGAAATGATATTGTCACGGAGTTAGTCAGGGTGTCTGTTAGACGGGCAAAATTAAGCAGTCCGCCAAAGAATTGGAGTTAGATTTTTTTTTCTGTCAGTCCATGGACGCGACCCAGTGGACATTACTAAAAGCAATGTACGATCTCTACGGACGTGTGTAACTCCGGGAGAAGTGATGTAAAGCTTTAGGAAAGGTGTGATTGTGAATAACTTGGGGTGAAAATGTATTCGATTGCTGCGTGTTAACCATGTAAGAAAATGAGGAAATAAGTAAAGTATGTCTACTTTTGTCTGGTGGGCCTGCCAGAAGAGGATTATTATACGTTGTAAAAACTGTCTTGCTACGTTATTGCTTTGTATTGATTACTTTATATGTGTAAAACACCCGTTAATTAACATTATGAAACCTGCACACCGAACTTGGAAAACACAGCCCGATAAACTAAAACATTAGACGAAACCATCCGCTATGAACACATATATGCGCATGTACATTTCAGAACAAAGTATTTATATATACACAAGGTATATAATCGGTTAATTAGTACTGCAAATAGTTAGGAATACTTATTTCATCAATGATGAACAACCTTACAAAATGTAGCACTTCCTTAAACTTTAGCGTAAATTTATGCTGCATGATTTTTTTAATCCCTCTGACATATGGATACCTTAAACAAGATAGCACACACATTTGTTGAGCACAAATTATTAATCAGTTATACTGCTATAAATGATCCAACTGTTATAATTTACCTTCTAGTACATTGATCAGGGAAGAATGTCAGGTGTTCTCCTAACTACTAATAAATTTCAGTACTTGTGGGCAGTTTTCACAAGTTGAATCAGTAATTTTTTCATCATTGCATTGGAATTTAGTTTGCTCAATTTTAGCAATGATTTTCTCATAGCCTACCGAGTCTTTGATAATTTTCAAAAAGTTTTGATTGTGTAACTTATTTTAGGCATGTTGAAATCTAGCTCATCATCAAATTAATCTCTTTCAATCACATAAAATTGAGCATCATATTTATTTAATCAATGTAACATGGATATTCTTATCATTTTTAATGTATAATTCTGCTTTTGCCTCCCAATTGTTGGTCTTTCCAAATGTTTCATTCTTTTTACAGACATAATTTATCGTTTCTGACGAGGTAAATATATTTTTTTATTTGATTCAGCATAAGAATTATAACTATCAAGCAAGTCAGTTTATTCTAGACGCCAAGGTTTGAACAAGATCCATTGATTTTGGGAAAAACATCTAATCTTACGTTTGGAGTTTATACACATTCTTCTTTCACTTTACAGAAATATGATTATTTTTAAGGAATATTCAATCATTTGATCATTTATTTTCAAACATTTGATTCTCTCATATTTTTTGTTTTCTATTGAATCAGATCTATTTGGGTATATGTTGCAAACTTATTTGCATAGTACAAGTTTTTACACACAGAAGACAGATTATACTTCATGAACACCTGAAGCTCTTTTGATCAGAAATGGAATACTTATTTGTGCATTTTTTATATTTGTAATAAAGATGGTAAGATGGATGCAATGGAGCAAAGAAAAAAACACGTCAAACCCCACTTTTTTTCATATCCCGTTTGATTGTTGGTAATATAGTAATTTAATACCAGTAAACTCTCTTACATATCCCCTATATCAATATTAGATTTCCACATCATCTAAACTACAAAATTATAATCATTAATGTACTATTCTTCAGGTTTACTATTCAAGTTTTATCATTTTAGTAATTTTTGCCACGTTTATGTGGTTGAAGCTTTTGTTCGCACCGTTAATTTTAAACCTCTGACAAAAACTATATCTACAAATGGCGTAAACTCTATTACCAACATTTTTCGGTGAATAAGAGAACCACTACATATATGACGTATAATAATTTAATAACTAAATATGCAAAATTTGGAAACTCAAACTGAGATGGAAGATGGCAGGTAATAGTTGTTCAAAAAGGTTTTATAATTCACTAAATCTGATACATATTCACAGTACCATTTTATGTGAACATTATGTGCACCGCAATGTCGGCACTCTAAACACACAAAATATTGATTATCTGTACTCTAGGAGTTATTATCAAGTATTTCTAATTTCATAATTGCTAGAAATTTAGGATAAAAATGTCACTAAACGTAAAAATACAATGTTTTGCTTACTCGTTTTTTTTTTTTACTTTTGCAATTTAACTTTTTCTAAAAAGTAATTGAAATATTTTCAGAAATCATGCATTGTCTAGAAAAGGCCTGACACTCAAGAAATGTATGCACATCACTATATTTTAGAAACCTGATGTTCTGGATCCTCTCATATTAGAAATCGTCATTGACAAAATCCTTTAGCTTTATGTAATCTGTGTTTAAATTCACTAAGAGAAATTTTCATGACTAAATGAATAACACTATTATCAACTTCATCATCAAAACATTAAATATTTTCATCGAAATTAATAAAATTTCCTGTTTTTCTATCAAATCGATTGATTGTCTGCTCAAGTTGATAACCACTGTGCAGCCGGAAGGGAAACTATACATGACTTACCGCAATAATTTAGTCCATATTACATTGCAATCTACATTGCACTATAGAGAACCTTCTGCTGATCATATAAATTATTTTTGTAATTACTTTAATGAAAGATTAAGTTTTAAAAAGTCAAGTACCATAATTCAATTCTGCATCAAACAGAAACATTCATTTCAAATGCGCTCATGTTTTAACAAAGAACCTAATATTGATTTTATAAAGACTGTCGTAACATAATGACTTGAAATCGTATTTCTAAAGAGAAAAATTCATTTCGTGAGCGTCTTTATCTTAATTTTCTAAAAATACAGTCATATAATCGCTTGAATTAAAGTTTATAATGATTTTCGATACTGATAAGAGGTATTCCGGTACGAACCGTATCTAAGAAAACTCCTACATACATAAAGTATATTTGTGGGAAATTTCATTAAAGTCGCCCTAGCTATTTCGACGTTGATATGGAAAGAACTCAGCAGCATCCACGCACAGACAAAAGGCCTTTATATATATATATATATATATATATATATATATATATATATATATATGTGTGTGTGTGTGTGTGTGTGTGTGTGTGTGTGAAAAGAGATTATTATTATTAGTAGTAGTAGTAGTTGTAGTATTACTACTACGAAAACTACAACTACTACTACTACCACTACTACTACTACTAATAATAATAATAATTGTAATAATAGTAATAATAATTATCCTAGTCATAATACTATTAAGACCAACATGTGTATTATCAATTTGAAACTGATTAGTATTGTATTAATTAGTACAATCCATGAATTTGTACATGTGGTTTTGCAATTGAGCCAATAGAACATAATTACAAGCAGTATTAATAGTTGATAATGTGCTAAGCAAAAAAATGACATATAATAAATCTACAGACGTACCTCTCATCCGTACTGTATACTGATACTCTATGGCGGACTGGGATAGCTTCCGTACATTCATTTCTGATCTACCTCTCTATTCCATGTTAAAATAGGATGTGTCCTCTATAGTATCAGACCTGACCAAATAGTTACTTGTAGGCATAGACCGATTCATACCATCCAAAATATTCCAACAAAAACCTAACAGCTAGCCATGGTTCTCCCCAGAATGTGCTGCTGCCATCGCACACAGAAATCACTTTTTCCGTAGCTACCAACGTAATAGATGCACTGAAACTAAAGCAACCAATGTAAAAGAGTAATAAAAAAAATGCTAAAGAACTATATGCTCAATCCGTTAAATCCAAAGTAGCTGAGCAGCGGCTTGGTTCCCACCAGTCCTGACACGTGCGTTCTATCCCAACCATTATCAATGGACATAGGTCATCTCGACAGCATCCGACAAGGCTAAACTATTTGCCAAAAACTTTGCGGCAAATTCTACCCTGTGCGACGAAGGCCATCAACTCCCCATATTCCCTCCTATAACAGACAACACGCTATGCAACATACTAATAGCTGTGCGTCAGGTCGCCAAGCTAATCAAGAACCTTGAATCCAGTAAAGCAACGAGTCCTGACGGTATTCCAATTATAGTGTTAAAAAATTACAACCAGAACTTGCCCCCATACTTACCAAACTGTTTAAGCGTTGCCTTAAGCAGAAGTGTTTCCCAACACCCTGGAAAACCTCATCAGTATGCCCTGTATTTAAGAATTCAGGTGATAAGTCATCCCCCTCTCAGTACAGACCAATAAGTCTCCTGTGTGTCATGAGTAAGTTGCTGGAATCCACAATAAATAGAGAAGTAGTCAACCACCTCAGCAGAAATAAGCTTCTTACGACACGCAATATGGTTTCCGTTCTTCTTGATCCACAGCAAATGTTCTAACGGTTATATATCATAGGATTAGCGAATCTCTCGATAAAGGCTTCATTTCTAGGATAATTGCTCTCGGCATATCAAAGGCCTTCGATAAGGTTTGGCATAAAGGCCTACTACACAATATTTCCAGCTACGGTATAACTGGGAATGTTTTCTCTATCATTAAATCATTTCTCTCTGATAGGCTCATAAAGGTAGTGGTTGATGGGCAGAAATCAGAGGCCCACAGTATTAATACTGGAGTTTTCAGGGGTCTATACTGGGCCCAACTCTCTTCCTGATCTACATCAATGATCTCCCAATACACATACTAAAATCTTTCGTTGACATCTATACTGATGACACGACCATCTATGGCAACACATTAAAGGCCGTAAATGATGATGTTCTCTCTGATTCTCTCTCCTGTGATCTTGAGCGCGTGGTTCAGTGGGGAAAGAAGTGGCTGGTTACCTTTAATGCATCTAAGACCAAGCTCCTATCTCTACATCATAAACGCTCTGATCCCCATCTGGCATCAATTGAAATGGATGGCTCTCGTCTAGGGGAGACCCCATGTTTTTATAAGCTTTTGGGTTTGACCTTTACTCCTGATCTTAAATGGAACACATACATCAAGTCTGTTGCCCGGTCCGCTGGGAAAATGGTGGGATCCTTCTACCGTTCCAGAAGATATCTCACTAATGATGCAATTCTCTATCTATATAAGAGACAAGTACGTCCAAAGATGGAGTACTGCTGCCACATCTGGGCGGGAGCTGCTAAAAACAGCCTATCCTGCCTTGACAGAGTATAAAATAGACTTTGTGGCTTAGTTGGGGATGCCCTTTTCTCTACTCTGCAACCTCTTTCCCAAAGAAGAGACGTAGCGAGCCTGTCTTTGTTTTATCGTTATTTCCATGGCAAGTGCTCCTTAGCTCCATTCTATGGTCCCCACTCGCTAATCTTTTTCAAAAAACACCAGACTAGCTGAAACCACCGTCAATGATTTTCCCCACTCCTTATCTGTGCCTAAATCAAAACGTAGATTCCATGAATAAAGCTTCTTTCTTAGAACTACACGCCTGTGGAACTCTGTTTCGCTTGCCTGTTTCCCTCCCGACTTCAACCTGGATGTCTTCAAGTCCAACACAAACAAATTCCTGATGAACCGCCCCCCTAAGTAATGACACCTTATCAATTCTCCAATACTATTGCTACACTATCCCATTGATTACTGTACACACAATAACCCTTATCCCCGAGTGGCCATTGGGCCTTGATAAGTGGTAAACTCCATGTAAAAAAGAATCCTATATTTTAATCTAGTTAATTAACCTATTTTTACCATCCTGCATATATTTGAATATTTTTTCAATTCACTAATTATGATTTATTTGATACCAAGTGCTTTTATGTAGTTTTTATCTACTACATCAAAATGCAATTCCATTAGCCTCATGCTTTTTATTTTCATTTATTTTAGGAGTTTTGATTATGTTTCAATATGCCTGATTTCTATTTGTAAGAAAAATACTACTGGGAATTGGTATCTTTTCTGGGCATAGATAATAATTATTACATTTGTTCTTATTACAGCATTAATTCAACCGATTATAATAATTTTATTACTAACATTTTATTAGACTTTATTAATATTCAATAAAAACCTAGATTATTAATACAAATTATACACACATATACACACACAAACGCACGCATATAATTGTGTGTGCATGTGTATATAAAATTTTAAACCAATACCGGAATCGACTACGGCCAAGTAGTTCAAACTAGCGACAAATTCTGCATACAAGGATAATATTTTTGGACTTGTTTTTACTTCTGCTTTGGTTTAAAAATGACAACACGGAAAACCAAAAAACGGAGAAACGACAGAGTTCAAGGGAGGTAACTCATCGATAAAAGGAGAGGTGATCTCCCCTTGACAGTTTTTAGTTATGTAAGGATTACAATACTTTATTATCACTCTAGATTTGTCCTAATAGCATAGAAGCACTATCTGGAATTTATTTTGTAATGCACTTCTCTTTTTATGCCCACCTGTGCTGTGGTGTACTCTTTACAGCTGTTATTATAGTCAAAAGGTAAGGTAAACAAGATACCGTGATGAGGCATAAAGCAGAGAAGATAAACAGCCATGATTCATTTTGAAAGTACTATTTTCTATTTTTATCAAAGATGTGTGTGTGTCTGTGTGTGTGTGTGCGTGCGTGTGTGTGTGCGCGCGCGCGTGCGTGTGTGTGTGTGTGTATAAATTGTAGATTAGAACACCCGGTCCAGGATAGTTTTAAATTATAAATATAGCATTAGTCATATTTTTTTATGTTTTAAACTTGTTTGAGAGGTAAAATACGATGTTAGTGTGCCAATGTTTACAACAACAACAACAGCAACAACAACAACAATAACAATAATAATAATAATAATAATAATAATAATAATAATAATAATAATAATAATAATAATAATAACTAGCGTGACCTGTGGAAATTCCACAGCGGACTCATACGTTGATGTTTGCATTCTGCGGATGTTCAGAGTAAATGGGTCGCCCTTGTATTATTATAGCTTTATTTTTAAAACTTCAAAGTTAATTATCTAAGCTAATAGGGACGCCCGGTCGCAAAATACGCTTATATATGCGTGTCTATATTATTATAGAGTCAACTCGATTCTTATAAATTTGTGATTTCAAAAATAAAAATAAAATATTGTGTGTGTATATATATATAAATATATATATATTTGTAGTCATCGACATACAGTCCTGTTTCGTTGTATCACAACTCATCAGTGCCGCTAGACTAGCATCTCTCCCAAGCCAAGGATTGAACCTAGAACCGTCGTGTTGACAGTCGGCGGTTCTCCAACTTGACCATGTAATCGACGCCTGTAAATAACTCGTCGGAATGTCTATTTAAACAGACACCCGCCACACACTTATATACAGGACTATAATCGAAACAAAAGTTTCTTACTAAATTATTTTTACAAGAAATTGCAGGTCATAACAATGAAACGACAATCACTCGGAAGGAGAAAGATGCGAGCGTGACACACAAAATACACACACGCTATCGTATTAATATATAAATGTGTCTACGTTACCCAATTTTTTGCCTAAACTACATATACCATAATTCATAATGATAAATTCCATTATTTACGATTTGACTAAGCACGTGCATGTTATGACGCTTACACATGCAAACTGATCCTTTATAAAATGTGTTCGTCTATTCACCTTTTTTCACACTTATCCTCAAGTATGTTCGGTCATAAAAAGTGATTATTCATAACTAATAAGATAAAACGAAAGCCCAATCGTTTTTTTTTTTTTTTATACACACAATCCGTCCACTTGTTAAAGATTTGCCGAAGATAAATGGTTTCCAGGATGTAACTAAATCTCACTGAATAACTAAGTGTAAAAATGTTAATTTAAGAATGTGAAACTCATTTTCTTCAATTAGTGTCACATTTAAGAGACTCGTACAGAATTAAAACCCGAGTCTCTTAAAACGAAACCGCCTGAAGCATGTGCTGTCAAGACTATAACGAACCGCATGGCTAGAAAAAGTTGCATTTAAACTCATCCTCCAAATTTGTGATAAATCTTAGTTTACGTTTTCTTTACTTTTTCCAGTGATGTAACTATTGCCTCTGAATCACGTCAAACAGCAAATATGATGAACTTGTTATATGCTGTGTTCTTGGTGGAAACCCATTTGCCAAAGTAACATTGATAAGCTGTAAGTTTATTCTATAGAGTTGTGAATAAACAAATAAAACCACAAAATGCAATCAAGGACGTATTATTAGTTCGGAAATATAGATTCAAATTATGTATGAGTATTAATATATACTTTGTGATTTTGATACTTAAGTCATATCTTAAGAAAGACACCAAGGGAAATAACTCTGATTCAAGGGAGCTCACTTCGTCTATTGGAACAGCAAAATAAATTTCCATTCATAGAAAAGTGTAGTCCGTACAATTGCTGTGTCTACACTATAATAACGAAAATCAGAAAGCGAAAAAATCGCTTTAAAATAACAAAAATAATGCTATCGACTGACATATTCTGTCAATTTCAAATGAAAGCAATGATATATATTTAAGTGGCATATCAAAAGTACTTAAATATTATCATAATGTTTGTAGGGATACAAAATTTAAATATAGCAATTAGGAAGAGAAAGACTGTTATGATTCATGATTAAAAGTGAATTTGTGTATTTATAAATAAATAAATAAATAAATATATATATATATATATATATATATATATATATATATATATATATATATATATTCCTTTAATCTTCTCTCCAAAAAGGGGGAAAGGGGGTCCGGATAGGAAAGAAAGAGAAACGGACGTTGTTACTAACACATACAGGTCTTCAATTACTGATCATTTACTTAACTATATCACCTTAAGATCGACTGTGGTTTGAACTTGATTAATCTCTAGGATATTCGACCATAACGCTGTTTTGTTTTAATCGTTTTCCCACTTTTTTTCTCCCCGTAAATTGAATAAAACGCAATTTTAATCGCTTTTTCATTCTTTGTTTTAAAAATTCCCTCGATACAGCTTTGAGAAGCGAGGGTGGAAACATATATATATATATATATATATATATATATATATATATATATATATATATATATATATATGAAAGCAAAAGTACCCGTCGTTGATAGGGTTCAAATACATGTTACAGAAAATGGACTCTGATTTATGAAAGTATCATAAGTTATGAAAAGGAAGGGTTGTAAATTTGGGTTGAATTTGGGGGTATCAAAACCAAAGCAAAATATGATGAAAGTAAAAATAAAATAAATAAACCCCATAATTTATTATACCATACCTGTTCACACTGACACACTTATCACAAGATTCTGTGGATCTATATTAAAAAAAACTTGTTAACATGACATATGGTGACATATTTCCATTTTAAGGAGGTTAGGTGCCACCGAACACCCCATAATTTTATTATACCATATTTCTTCAAACTTAAACATAATTATCAAAGTATACTTACGCAGATGAAAAGTCTCTATTAAATTTTGTGCCCAATTCCATTCTATGGAAGTCAGGCGCGAAGGTAGACCCCGCAATTTTATTATACCATCCATATTTAAGTTATTATTATGTACATCTATATCAAAATCACGTTGAGACGTTTTTTTTTTAATTTTCAAGTTTTTTTATTTCCATACTTTATGGACCAGGCGCGAACGTAGACCTCACAATTTTAATGAACCATCGGTCTGCCAGATCAAACATACCTATACTGTGTCTCGATACATCTTCTATCATTATATGCAATCAGTTTTTTAAAATAGTCAACCATATAGGAGCCTATTCATGACAACACACACACGCACACACACACGCACACATTCAGCTTATTATTATTATTATTATTATTATTATTATTATTATTATTATTATTATTATTTTAATGACATTTTCACCCCAAACAAGGCGCATTACCACTTTGGTATAGGGGGCTACGATCAGGGGCAACAACTACTGGGGTACTATGTAGGGATGTCGGTTCACGTTGCACTTGAACTTCTGCACGTCAGTACAATTGGGGAAGCAGAGGCCTGGAATGGAATTCAACAGTCTAGCGGTTCTGGGGAAGAAACTACTGGAGTAGAAAGATCTTTTAGAGCTAGGGATCTCTACAGTGTTGTGGTGGGATTTCGCAGCCTGTCGGGTTTGTCGAGGTGTTCACGTCGTGGAGGCACAAATGCTCGCAGTTCGTCAGAGCATTCACCATAAAAATACTTGTAGAACGGGCAGAGGGATGCAACGTTTCGTCGATAGGACAGAGGCTTAAACTTAGATGCCAGTTCAGGGCCTATCAGATTCGCGACTCTCGTTTGAACGCTAGTGTTGTTTTCATCGATACTATGACCACAAAAGTGCATTCAACAATAAAACCCACCGTATGAAAACAACCGCTAGCAAAGAAATACTGGGAACTCAAGGAAAGCGGACATTCGCCGGTAGTCAAATGGAAAGTAATAAGACAAGCTTCCACGTTTAAGGACCTAGACGGTCCATGTAGATTATGCCTTCATGAAAAATTTGCTATCCTGTACTTTAAAGAACCGTCAACATCTATTAAACTGTAGAAGAGAAATAACAAACAAGTGTGTGCAAAAGATAAAATTTACTCTAGGATAGCGATACAAAATAGTTTTAAAACTTACAAAAACAATAGCAAATAAACAAATAAATAAATTAAATAAACATGAATATACATAAACGATCACACATATATGCATGTATATATATATATATGTGTATATATATGTGCATATGTGTGTGTACACACACACACACATATATATATATATATATATATATATATATATATATATTTATATATATAAACTAATATTAATAAAAACATTAAAAAAAACACTAACCTACATTTAAACAGATCAAGAAATTAAATGTCCAGGCTAAATAGAGCACACACAAAGGAACAAGTCAACCAGAGGTCAAATAGGCATTTGTCCGATCCGATAAATGCATGCTCATCGGCTGATATGAAGGATGCGGTGCATACTAGAAAGCTGATTGGCTAACTAAAATTTCAATAGAAGACGCGCATATAAAAACGACAAACAACCACAGAATTCGCGCATAAGCCTGAAGAATCCTAGAGTGGATGAAACGCGGAATATTCAGTGTAGCTTAATCGACATATACATTTTATAACTTACTATATATATATATATATATATATATTAAAATGTTTAACTCATGTTCAGGTAACCTACATCTTAATTTTTTTGTGTATAGAACCAAGATTGGCGGAGGAGTTTTGTAGAGTGTATAAAGGTCAAATCTTTCAACTTTGATCTTTGGCAGCCAAACTTGTGCCCCAAAACTGATTAAAACGTTTGCTGCATGCCTGAGTACCCTTTATGTATTAATTTTGTAAAGTTTATACCCAAAATTTCTGGATAGTTTGCTAGAGACCGCAAAGGTGAAATCTTTAAAACTTTGACTCTATTTGGCAGCCAAAATTTCTGCCAAAACAACTTTAAAAGCTTGCCCTATGTCTGAATACACTTTATATAAAATTTCAAATGTTGACTCGAAAAATTGACTGAGTAATTTTTTAAAGACTGCAGAGGATAAAATTTTGTAAAACTATGACGACAAATTTTGACCCTAAACATTTTGCTTTTGGACTGAAATAACATTAAAAATATTAAAATCTATGTCCAAATAATCTACATTTTAAATTTTAAGTGTTTAGACCCAATATTGGCGGAGGAGTTTGGTAGAGTTTTAAAAGGTAAAATTCTTAAACTATATCGTCTGGACAGCCAAATTTCTGCAATTTAAAAACATTATCTTTCATCTAGCAATTAATGATATAGATATAAAATTTCCAATGATTTTTTAAACATGCAACAGAAAATACATTACATAAAATAAATTAAATTTGTAAAATTTATAAAAGTTCACTTTGAAGATAAATAAATTTCAAATTGAATCTTGTACCTTTATTTTCTAAAGCTATAGTAAAAACATTTTGTTTAACAATTTCATGCCTTGGATGAAATGTTTTTCTAACTTGTATATAGTAATGATTTAAAAAGTAAAAAAAAAAGGACTCATGCGCCACCATCGAGATTCGAAACCAAAACGTTCAGATCACGATTTATGTTGCCTCTGCCGTCAATGAATGATCTATTAAAACATGCTTATTGCGAGGCTAAAAATTAAAACATGGACCAATAGCTACTACGTTATGCATTCCTAATGCCGGCGTTCGACCTTCCCCTGGCAAATTCCATTTTTTTTAATTTTTATACTTTTGAACTGATTTTTCCGGGATAAAACCCAAATATAAAGTTTTGAATGGATTCAAATGCCTTATATATTAAGTTTCATGTCTGTAGACCCAAAACTCTAGGAGGAGTTTGGTAGGAATTATTTTTTAAACAAAAACATATACGTATACATCGAAACAATTTTGTGTTTACTCTAAACTTTTTACGCAAATATTATGCAAGTATAAATCCTGTAGAGTATCTGTATGAACATAATTACACGTAATAGTTAATAAAAATAATTATCCCATTAGAAACCCGAATAAAGTAATAGAGAATTAATTAAAATGAATGTTTAAAGGAATATACAAATTAGCTAGATTTGTTTTCTAACGACTGCAATTCCACAACCCATATATAAGAAAATTGTATTTTCTTTTTAAATAAAAAGAAAAGGGATTTTTAACATGAATATCAATACAGAAAAGAAAAACGAATTTATAGGAGCGTGTATATATATATATATATATATATATATATATATATATATATATATATATTTATATATATATATATATATATATAAAGCGAATGTCTGTGTGTGTCTGGTCACGAATAGGCTCCTATATGGTTGACTATTTAAAAAAAAACTGATTACATATAATGATAGAATATGTATCGAGACACAGGAATAGGTATGTTTGATCTGACAAATGTTTTTGATATCGATGTACATAAGAAACTTTTGATAAGTATGTTTTTACTTAAATAGGGATGGTATAATAAAATTGTGGGGTCAACGTTCATGCCTGGCCTCCATAGAATGGAAATAGACACAAATTTTAATTAAAAGTTTTCATATCTATCTGCGTAAGTATACTTTGATAATTATGCTTCAGTTTGAAGAAATATGGTATAATAAAATTATGGGGGCATCGTTCGCACCTGACATCCATAGAATGGAAATATGTCACAAAGTTTAACAAGTTTTTTTTAATATAGATCCACAGAATCTTGTGATAAGTGTTTCAGTGTGAACAGGTATGGTATAATAAATTATGGGGTTTAGCTATTTTATATTATATATATTCCTTTTCATAACCTATCATACTTTCATAAATCAGAGTCTATTTTCTGTAGGCTGTTTTTGAACACAATAATCTATATCTATATATATATATATATATATATATATATATATATATATATATATATAAATATATATATAACTATTGTTATATATATAACTATTGTTATATATATAACTATTGTTATATATATATATATATATATATATATATATATATATATATATATATATATATATATATATATATATATAACTATTCCTGGATATATGCATACATGTTTTTTCTGTTTTTTTCTTTAGTTTTTTTTTTTTTTAGTTTTTTAGCTGTGACTTAATTCAAATCATCCTTTTCGGGGCACATAACCTTATCGGTTAAGTCAATATGACTCGAAGAAGCCGAATTTCATTGAATTAAAATCTAGGAAATAACAACCATATAAGCATCGGATTTTGTTTGTCTAAGTGTGTGTCACGCAGACACATTGAAGTATTTGCTTTTTTGTTGAGTATTCATGGTCGGCTTGCAAGGCAACTTACATGGATGCTTTAACGAGGTCAACTCTATAAATCCGGTCTTTTACTTTTTTTGTTTATACTTTTCTTACGACCTAAATTTGTTTTAATCTAGTGTTTTCCAATTACTGTTCCGAACCTACGCCCTTGAATGTTTGCCAGTTTATATTATTGCCTTGCTTGGCGGTGATATGCTCACTCGCAACACGTGGGTCTTACACGTGAGCTTCTGTTATTTAATTTCTATCCAAGTAAAAAATTACGATCATTCATATTGAACAAAAAACTTAAACACCAACTAGCATTCAATTTAAATTAAAAGAAAATCAGCCATTTTTTTGACAGAAACATTTTACATTATTCAAATGATGTAAATGGGAAGAATTTGGAATGACTTCTGTATGCAATTTGTTTTACAAAACCAAATATCTTAGGAAAATATTTAAAGATTTCAATAAAAGCATTTTCATGTTGTATTAATACGTATTTACGATTCTTTCATAAATATAAACTAAAATGCAAAAAAAATGATTAGAATGTCAGTGAAATTAATATTTACTTTAACGGGCAAAAGGACAGTTTTGACGGGGTCTAATGCTGACGAGAGGATCTTTCAGAGACACTAACATTGTCAAAACTAACAATGCCAAAACTAACAATGTCAAAACTAGCAAAAGCATAATGCTGATTGCTCCCAAACTAAACAAAACAAAACAAATGCATACAATGCATGCGCTCACCATATTAATTTTACCTTAACCAATTTTCTGCCATCTTAAATTGCATTCAAATGGAATATGTTCTAATGAACTCGTGTCCTTTTTTTTTACTTACATAGTCCCAAATAACGTGGCAAGCAGCAAAATCTAACCTCTTCACTATTGGAGTTTCTAGATGCAAGAAAGCTGTTTTCTCTAATAGTTTCTTCTCTTGAGCTGTCAAGATTTAGAATATATTCCTGTTTTCTTGCCTTCCAGACTGTAATAATCTGCAAAAGTTTAAATGTAATGTGAACAAACACCTCGCTGAGCAACTCCCATATTAGACTCGATCACAAATAGTGGTCCCTTACGTTTGAAGTTGCAATATGCCTTGATTTTTGTGAAATATTGTTTTAAAATGAAAGAATCTCAAAGTTATTTTTTCTATTGTTTCCGTTTGCTTTACGATTAAAATTCAGTGCCATACCAACAATAATCAAAGATACATGATTAAGTTTCTCCGCATTTTATTTTCAGAGAAAGAATATAAAAATATAATGAAAACATATTTCGGTACATTTATTTCTGCCTGGCCAATAATTAAATAAAAAAAATACAGTATAAATTGAAATACGTTTTTGTGTGTCTATAAGCTAATACGACGCAACGATTTCTGTAAATAATATATATATATATATATATATATATATATATATATACATACATACATATATTTGTTTTTTCATGACAGATTGCGTTAAATATATATATATATATATATATATATATATATATATATATATATATATATATATATATATATACAGTGATGATCATATTTATTGGCACGGTAAAATAAAAGTTAAATTTTGTCTAATAAATTCTAAAAAAGGGATTAAATTAAAGAAAATAACAAAGTATATTATGTATTTTTAACTGGCCTTTCCGATGCAGCAATCGGATTTTAGAAAAAATAAATAACAAAGGAACAACAAACATAATTGCAAAAAACCCTTGTTCAAAATTATTGGCACGATTTATTTAATAATCAATTGTATAGCCTTTGGCCTTGATTACCTTCCTCAGTCGCTTTTCATAGTTTACAACCAAGTTGTTGCACTCTTCAGTAGTAATTTTAGCCCACTCTTCCTGACAATAATCCTCGAATTGAATAAGATTCTTAGGCTTCCTTTGCATTACCCTCAATTTTAATGTTCTCCATAAATTTTCAATTGGATTAAGGTCTGGGATTTGTGATGGCCACTCCAAAACATTAATATGATTGTCCTCAAGCCATTTCTTAGTCAGTTTAGCCGAATGCTTTGGGTCATTATCTTGCATAAACCACCAACGACGACCAAGTGAGAGCTCTTTAGCAGAGTCTTTCAGGTTTTCATCCAATATTTTAACATAATCTTCCTTTTTTATGCTACCTGTGACCTTAACAAGTCGCCCTGGTCCAGAGGCAGCAAAGGATCCCCAAAACATCAAACTGCCTCCACCGTGCTTCACTGTGGGTATGGTGTTCTTAGGCAGGAAAGCTTCGCCAGATTTTCTGTAAATATAAGACACTTTATTATGGCCAAATAACTCTATTTTCGTTTCGTCAGTCCATAGAACACGTTTCCAGAATGCAACATCTTTATCAATATGACGTTTTGCAAAGGCTAGCCTTGCTTTCAGGTGCATAGGCTTCAATAAGGGAGTCTTTCTCGGACGACATGCTTTTAAACCAGCTCTCTTCAAAACTCTACCAACTGTATGTCGAGATACATTCACTCCAGAGGTGCTCTGTTCATCAACAATCTCCCCAACAGAGATCCTTGGGTTTTGTTTTACTTGTCGAACAATTTTCCGTTCATCTCTTGGGGAAAGAATCCTTTTTCTCCCTCTACCCTCTAAACTCATAACGTGGCCTTGCGATTTGAACTTGTTTATTATGGCTCTAACAGTGGATTTGGGAAGGTTTAGCTTCTTTGAAATCTTATCATAGCCCTCCCCATTGGTATGGCATGCTACAACAAGCTTCCTGACGTCTTCGCTGTGTTCCTTAGTTTTAACCATGGCGATTGAAAATTATAATTTAGTCACTTATAATAGTTTAAATAAATCGCTATCTAAAAATTATCTGAAAAAAATTATTCACTGAATTAGCGTTAAACAAGCATAATATGGCTATAAAAAAGTTCAGAAAGCACGTAAACCGGAAATTGATTGATATTATACTGATACTAAAAGAAAAACAAAGCCGTGCCAATAATTTTGAACAAGGGTTTTTTGCAATTATGTTTGTTGTTCCTTTGTTATTTATTTTTTCTAAAATCCGATTGCTGCATCGGAAAGGCCAGTTAAAAATACATAATATACTTTGTTATTTTCTTTAATTTAATCCCTTTTTTAGAATTTATTAGACAAAATTTAACTTTTATTTTACCGTGCCAATAAATATGATCATCACTGTATATATATATATATATATATATATATATATATATATATATATATATATATATATATATATATATATATATATATTTAACGCAATCTGTCATGAAAAATACTTTGGAAAGAACACAAATATGCGAATCTAAAAATGGGCAAGATTTAAAAGACACTATTTTATATATATATATATATATATATATATATATATATATATATATATATATATATATATATATAAAACGAATATTTGAATTTTGGATTTAAAACAATCCCAATGTCTTAGTCCGATTGTGTTAAAATTACAGAAAGATATCGATATTTGGACACCCTGTTTTATGCTCTTAATATTTAATATATATATATGTTTAAAATCAAAATGTTTCTTTTTTTATTTTCTGATAATAAACAACTGAAAAACAATAAAAAAAAGAAAATGTATATTGGCGAATACCGCTCGTACACATGAACCATATATATGCAATTCATGCAGACTGCCGTCATTGCAAAACGCGAGAAAATCTGTTTAATTTTACATCGTTTTCGTTAAATATATACATATATGAATTGCATATATATGGTTCATGTGTACGAGCGGTATTCGCCAATATACATTTTCTTTTTTTATTGTTTTTCAGTGGTTTATTATCAGAAAATAAAAAAAGAAACATTCTGATTTTAAACATATATATATATATATATATATATATATATGAATAAGAATCAAGAAATGTTGCACACTACTAAAAAAACAACACGTCACTTATCAATGAAGAACAGTAAATCAGGATTATACATATATGCTAGCAGAAGACATGCCGTTCCCCGGGATTTAATAAGAATCAACAAATATTCCACCCCATATATATATATATATATATATATATATATATATATATATATATATATATATAAATGGAAGAGTAGTAACACGCGTGGAACGTCCGAATGAGAATGCAGTTGAGAGAGAGATTTGATATTTGTGTGTGTGCTTAAATACTACTTGGACAGGCTCCCAGCGAGCTTAAGAGGAAAAGTTTAGAAAAATGTCCTTGGAGAAATCCCATTGGACGGAAACATCACGTGGGGTGCTCTGTACTACGTCCGCTCGTTTTGAGTCGATTTAATATATAAGGCCATGCCGGAATTTGCGTGGGAGTAATTTTTTATTGTTCACGCGCCAACATAATCATAATCATACTGTGCGCCTAAATTGCATTTATTTTTATAACAATTTTTAATCCGAATCTTAACCGTGTCAACTGGCACGATAAATATCATTTGATTATATACATGTGTATTCTATTTTGTTACAATTTTTAATGCTGTATCTTGAGCTTCTATTGTATATAAGTGTCATAAAGAAATAAGTAAAAATGAGTTATCTCCCTTGAACTTGTTTTACAAAAAGAAGAAAATGTTCTGCAACGTAATAAATACATTATTTTCATTATCACAATAAATATGTTGCAAATATGTAAAAAAGAAAATACGTTGATAAATGTAAAAACCAGTTATCTCCCTTGCACTTTCTTATATTAACCTGGTCAAATTTTATCTGCGTTGATATATATATATATATATATATATGTGTGTGTGTGTGCGTGCGTGTATATATATATATATATATATATATATATATATATATATATATATATATATATATATATATATCGCCGATTAACGTAATGGTTAGGAGCCTTGACCATCGTACAGGCGGTCGGGGTTCAATCCTAGCTTGAGGTAGTTGCCTGTCTAGCCGAACTGATGAGCTGTGAAACAGTGAAACACTACTGTATGTGGATGACTATATATATATATATATAGAGAGAGAGAGAGAGAGAAAGATAGAGAGAGTGAAAGAGACAGACAGACAGAGAGAGAGGACTTCCAATTAAAAATAATTGCATGAGGCGAAAAAGAGAGTCCGCACTTGTCATTTTTTTCAAAATCTGCAAATTTAAAATAAATTGAATGTAACTGTTTAAACAACCATTTCCATCATTTGATTCATTTTTTTTATAATTTGACCTATTCATATTTGTCTTTTAATTAGAGTATCCTAGTTTTCACGTCAATTTAAAACAATACTTTCAAATCGAGAAAGCAAAATGAATCTCCGCAGCAACATGTGAGCTTAAAACCAGCTTAAAATATACAGTTTTCACTCGATTTTCTTTTAGTGATCGTCAAAAGCTCATTAATCTCCATCTTTCTGGTTTATTCAATTGAGAAATCGGCCGCATATTGAAATATTACGAGAAAATAGTACGAATGACTTTGTAAATGCGCCAAAACCACAACAGTCTTTGTGATGCTGCTAAATCTGGTCGTCCTAAAGGAACTTCTTACAGAGAAGCCTATGCTATGAAGATCCGAAGTCTCACAAACAGATTGAAAACGGCTCCCCAAATTAAGCAACAGTGTAATCTTGTTAATAAGTGTTGTCTTTCTATTGATTCTATTCGATTGAAGAAATTTAATTTGTGAGGATATATTGCAAGACGCAAGATAATGATTTCTGTAAAGAACAAAAGGCGCCGTCAGATGCAATAAAGATCATGACTCTTCATATTGGTCGAAAGTGATTTTAGCGACGAAGGCATGTTAGGTTAAGCAGTGATATTAGACAGTACGCCTGTCGAGGGGAGGACAAAGTATTCAATTCTAGGTTAATAGTTTCAACGCTACAAATTGGTGGATGTTCAGTTTTGTTGTGGACATTTTTAGTGCCAATGTTCCAGGGCCTATATTCGCTTACAAGGTCGAATTAATTCGACCAAGTACATTAATATGTTGACTGAGCATATTCTACCCTACGTTGGCCGAAATTTGGATGGCAATCCCATTTTCCTGCAGGATAATGTTCCCACTCACACAGCGGGCAATGTAAAGAGGTTCCGTGAAGAACATGATATTTACTGTTTGGATTGGGTTGCACAATATCCAGACCTAAACCCTATCGAAAACGTATGACATTATATTGAAACACAGCTACGCTATGATAAATTTCAAATCTGGATAAACTTAGGACAAAATCTTAAAAGTGAAAAGTCACCGGAGTATTGTCGCAGACTAATTCAAGGAACCCCAAAAGATTCCAGGCTGTCAAATTATAGAAAGTCTATGGTACTTAATATTAACTAGTTCATTGTGTTCCTGTTGTATTTGTGTTTCATTAATGTTCTAAAATTACATTTAAATAACAGTTTTTAGGAACTTAGTTCCCCACACACGAACACACAGACACAAACGGATGATCTTAATCTAAACACCATTATCGCCTTTCAAATCTGGTAACACCATACCACCAGGGGGCGATACAGTTAAGTCCCTTATGTTTTTTATTAATAATCCTCTTCTCACTGGACTTCAGGGCAATGCAGGTGTGACTGAAACAAATTTCCGGTTCTGTCAATAGCCAGACCGCGTTCAAACTCTCAAAGAATAATGAGGCCTAAAAGCAAGTAAAATTATTAATCCATCTTTCATTACAAACTCTTACAAACTTGATTTGTAAATAAATGTAAATGAATCTACATTTATTTGTTATCGAATGTCGGTGAACTTCATGTCCTTATTACGCGACTTTTGCTTCTTTCTCCTACTCTCACAACATGGAGGATGGGTTTGCCAAGTACATTAGCAGGCGAACCTGTTCTCCTCAAATTTTCCATTGTACGGAGTTCCTTTTTGCCTTCTCGATTTGAAGTTATTTTTTTAACTTGACGTGAACACTAGGAAATTTCAATTAAAAGTAAAATATGAACAGTTAAAATTATAGTGGAATAAAAGGCGAACCAAATGAGGTATAGGTTGCTTAAACAGTTACATTCAATTTCGTTTAAATTTGTGGTTTTTCAAAAAAGTACAAGTGCGGACTTTCTTTTTGGCGCCACTGTTTATATAGATTTCAAGGTGAAACCAACGTTAAAGAATGTACAAATTGTAATTATTAACTTTTTAATTATCGCGTATTTTAGTCATTTTCACACAAAAAAGGAAACCGAATGTTAAATATTACTTAAAGTTAAAAAATTAATTCTATATATTTTATCTATTCACCGGCGCCTCTCCCATAGCCTCTCGCTTGTACTCTAATCACCCAGCTTCTCAGTCGTTTAACCCCCCTCACTCCTATTTCTTATGCACCCGCACTCTATCCAGGCTTCTCACCCCTGCCTCTCTCTTACATTCTCGCCCCTTTTCTGTTTGCATCCGCACACCCTCTTATGCTTCCTCCTCTCTTTTGATATTCGCTTAATAAAATCTCACTTTCTTTTTAATTAATTTTATTTTTACACTTTTCTAGATCAGGATTTAAACTATTGTAATAAATAAATAGGACGTTACTAAGTGTTCAGAGGGCGGTTTAAACAGCAATACAAAATTATATACGAAAATCAATCTTCTGCTTCACAGAATCGCAATTGTAAAATAAACTACAAATGAATATAAATGATCGATTGATAATTTTCGTAATTTTAAAGCTATGAAGTAATCTACTTTGACAAATTTGAAAATGAACACTTGTTGTTAATCCTCTACCCACTTCTGTGATTTTCCGAGAATTTATTTAGACGGATATTTTTGATGGAAAAAAGAATTATAATGTTTGTTGAGGGATTATTTTCATGTATAAATGTAACAAAAATGGTATCTCACTTCAGCGGACCGTTCTAATCTTTTAAGGAATCTTATTAATAATTTACCACTAACCTCAAGTCTGAGTGGTAAGGACATAAAATGATATGAGATAGCATACGAATGCCCCCCCCCCAGAAAAAAACAACATCATTCATCTGAAATAGTAAACGGCAAAAATTTTTTCCTCTTTAAGATGAAGAATCTTTTGAAGATGAGGGATCAATCTATGTTAAATTTATATGCGAAACTGATCCAAATTCTTAATTGTTTTGTTTAATTGGAATTCATTGAGATAAGTATTATTTATTAATTTTATTTATTACGGACTATTATCCTCATCTATTACTTAATTGGAATTCACATGGCCTTCGTCAGGTCGTCAGGTGGTAAGCGCGACGGATAGGAACTCTGAATCTCTTGACTGCCGCAGTTGTTTTCATTTCACCACGTTTTTGGCCAAGTCGGCCTCTGACCGTCTTTGGTGGCCGAAACTTCATGAAACAACTAAGAAAAGATGAGGATAATAGTCCACAATAAATAAAAATTAATAAATAATACTCATCCCAATAATGAATAATATAAACTATTCGGTACGGACCCGTCCATGGAAGATCAGATAATAAATAAGCATGAATTTATAAGACCAAAAAATTCAACCGTGGTCGCCTTTTGGAGACCGTGGCGCAGTTGATAGAGACGTTGAATCTCTAGGGTTCCAGGTGAGAATTGTCTGAAGATAGCGGTTTCAGTCCCACCTAAAGCCGGCCAGAGGAATACCTGGCTAAAAACGTGGTGAGACGACAACTACAGAAGGCAGTAATTGCAGTGAGTGCAGTCAGGAGATTCGGAGTTCCTATCCGTCGCGGTTACCACCTGACGAAGGCCAGAGGAATAGTTGGCCGAAACGCCGTGAAACAACTAAAAAAAGATGATGATAATTATCTTTTTTGTTTTTACTTCTTTTGAGTTTTTCAAGATATTTACACGTAATCGTCTAAAAAATCTATATATAATTTTATATCAATCTATTAAATAATCATTTTTTAGAAAATTTATTTACATATTTTGCCAAAATGTATTGATATAATTGTGAAAATTTCGCATTTTTCTTCTAATGTTTTATATGCAATTAATTTTGTTTCTTCTGACAAAAAATTATAATCAATATAAAATTCGTTTTTTATAATGAGAAAATTTATAAATATTAAAATCTTAAAAAGTACAACAAAATGCTAATTTCTATTACTGCATAAGATACACCTAACTGAGTGTAGATAAAATAGTTGCTTTTTTTTAAGTTTTTATTCTAGTATCTTCGTTTTATAGTTTAATATTAATAAATAGCTTTGGGTAAAATAATTGTCCGGTAAACATTTTGTTGAATACTTTTCCGTTGAGGCAGAAATCATCTCCCAAGACATTTATATCACTTTTAAATTAAATTATATGTAAAGTTTCAATTATTTTTCAACGATATTTTTAATGGTATCGTATATATATTTCGAATATATCACTTATACTATACTTAATATAATTGAAACAATTTTACAAATTTTAAAATATACATAATCATAATCGTTAAAAATCCATCGTAATGATGACTGAATGCATGCATTAATCGTCTGAAAGTTTGATCTTTCTGTTCCAGATATTTACAATGTGAGACTCTTGTCAGACAACACTTGTAATAGATAGCGTCAGGAGCAGTGATGCATTATGGAATTCGTTAGGTCAGTAACGATTAAGTAGGTCAGTTGTTTTGATAATACTACTCCTTTTCATGATAAGTTTAACAAAGTAGGTTTTACTTTTAGAGAGATAAGAGAATAGTTCGAAAGATAAAGGTTGGTAGTACTTTGTGTGAACAGTTGTCAGAGATGTTGGAAACTCTGTTCGTTTGTCTATCCTTGTGGCCATGTCACTAATAAGGGTGTTGGAAATAAACGTTTCAACAAGGCTGACGTGTCCGCCTGATAGTCAGGGACTCAGACCTTGGTTTCACCCCTAAGGAGGATGTCCTATGAGCAGGTGTAATGTACCGGGCTGCTGTATTGCCATTCATTTGGTGAATGGATTATGAACTATGCAGTAACTTCTGGCGGGGCCTCTCGATGCCATATTAGTGGGTAATTGTTACGGCTTTACCTTATCATGTGCGACAAAAAAAATGCATTCCTTTTTCTCTTACTTCCCCTCTCTGCCCTGAAAGGTTTCCCGAAAAATGCCCGATTAAACCCAGATCTCCAACTTCCAACGCAGACCCCACTACCATGTTTCCTTCTTCAACATCAGGGTTCTACGTTCCAACCTTCCAGTGGTTAAAACTCTATTACAGGAGACGAAGCCAGGCGTATTATTCCTAGGCGAAACTGGCATTAGGCCGACTTCTTCCCTAGATGAGTTCGTAATTAAAGGATACTCTAATTTACCCTTTAAACCCGACCCGCAAAGTCGACATGGGCATGGAGTATGTGCCTAGATTAAAGACGGCTTTCCATATGGTAGGGACATCTCAAGAGAAGATCCTAATTTACCTTACATGTGCTTTCGGGCTGCACTTGCTCATACTACTGCGTTTATATTTGTACTCTATCGTCCCCACAATAGTGGAATTACTATCTTTAATAGCATAACTGAGAAGATTAACCATGTCCTGTCTAAGTAGTGCTCAGGTAACATCCTCGTCTGTGGTGACTTCAATGTTCACAACGTGGAATGGTTAACCCATTCAAGCAAGACCGATGACGAGCGGAGGTTCGGCCACGATTTCTCCCTTGCTTATGGCCTCACTAAATTGTCCAACAACCTACCCACGTTTCCGACACTGACGGTCAGTATGAAAGTCTCTTTCTCACAACTTGCTTGCCCTGAACTGTGCTAATCTTCCGTTCATTCTTCATTGGGATCTTCCGACCATTCTGTTGAATCAGTTAAGATAAAAACAAACTGTAATAGGTGTTCAGACATACCTCTCCATCGTATCGTGTATCGATACTCTATAGCTGACTGGGATAGCTTCCGTACGTTTATATCAGACCAACATCTGCGTACCATGTTTAAAAAGGATGTATCCTCTATAGTATCAGTCCTGACGGAATAGTTAACTGTAGGTATAGACAGTTTCATACACTCGAAAAAGTTCCAGCAAAAACATAACAGTCAGCCGTGGTTCTCTCCAGAACGTGCTGCTGCCATTGCTCACAGAAATCACTTTTTCCCTTGCTTCCAACGTAATAGATGTAATGAGACTAAAGCCGCCTTCAAGACTGCCAGCAACCACTGTAAATAAGTAATAAAGAAGTAAAGAATTTCGTCAAATCGAAGGTAGCTGAGCAGCTGCTTGGCTCCCATCAGTTCTGGCAAACAAACAGAATCCTCAACAGAAACGTGACCTGTATCCCAACTATCATTAATGGACCTGAGTTAATCTCGTCAGCATCAGACAAAGCAAAACTCTTTGCCAAGAACATTGCAGCTAATTCTACCCTTTATGACCAAGGTTACCAACCCCCAGTATTCCCTTGTATATAAAAAACATGTTATGTGACATACTCATATCTGTACGTGATGCTTCCAAGCTCATCAAAAACCTTGATTCCAGTAAAGCAACTGGCCCTGATAGCATTCCAGTTTTAGTGCTCAAAAGGCTTCAACCAGAAGTATCACCCATACTTACAAAATTATTTAAGCGTTGTCTTAAGGAGAAATGCTTCTACTCACCTTGGAAAATCTCATCTGTATGCCGTGTATTTAAGAACTCATGTGATCGCTCATCTCCTTCTCAGTACATACCAATAAGTCTCCTATGCATCATGAGTAAGCTGCTGGAATCTGTGCTAAATAAGGATGTAGTCAACCATCTCAGCTAAAATAATCTATTTAGCGATGTGCAATACGGTTTCTGTTCTGCTAGATCTACAGCAGACGTGATTACAGTTATATCTAATAGGATTGGCGAATCCCTCGACGAAGGCTTCCTGACTAGGGCAATTGCTCTTCACATATCAAAGGCCTTTGATGAGGTATGGCATAAAGGTCTACTTCATGGTATAGCTGGAAATGTTGTCTCAACTAATAAATGATTTCTCTCTGATAGGTTCTTAAGAGTAGTAGTTGATGGGCAGAAATCAGAGACTCTCAGTATTAATGCTGGAGTCCCTTAGGGGTTGATCCTGGGTCCAACTCTCTTCCTGATCTACATCAATGATCTTCCAGACCACGTCCTTAGATCATTTATACATTTATGCTGACGACACTCCCATCTATGTAAGCACTTCGAAGACCATAAAAGACCAAGTTCTCTCTGACTCTCTCTCCTCTGATGTTGAGCGCGTGGTACAATGGGGAAAGAAGTGGCTGGTTACTTTTAATGCATCTAAAACCAAGCTTCTATCTTTACATCACCAACCCTCTGTTGCCCAGCTGCCATCAGTCGAGATGAATGGATCTCGTCTTGGGGAGGCTTCATGTTTTGACAAGCTTCTGGGCTTGACATTACTCCCGATCTGAAATGGAACACGTGTATCAACTCCATGGCCAAAGTCGCTGGAAAAACGTTTGGATCCTTCTACCGCTCCAGTAGATATCTCACTCCTGATGCCATCCTCTACCTATATAAAAGTCAGGTTCGGACAACGATGGAATACTGTATCCACATCTGAGAAAGTGCTGCTAGAAGCACCTTATCCTGTCTTGACAGAGTTCAAAATAGACTTCGTATCTTAGTGGGGGATGCCCTTTTCTCTTCCCTGCAACCTCTTTCCAACAGAAGAGACGTAGTCTGTCCGTGCTTTACCGTTATTTTCATGGCAGGTTTTTTAACTCCACTAGTAACATTTTTGATATCCCAAGCTCTAGTACTTTACGTTCAAGTAGCAGTTAACTTTGTTTATGGTGAAAAAGTAAAACAAGTCAAGCATGCATAGTCCCCCGTGAGTGCACATTGAACGAGGCATGAAAAAATGACTAAGTTCAGCATTTGTCCTCCATTCAGTTCAAAAAGTTCCCAGGGGACGTAAAATGCTGGTTTAAATGAACAAATGGTTCAGTTTTAGGCTCTAACATGTGTAAATTTGAGTTCTGTACATTTAGCCCCAAAAGTCCTCAAGGCTTTAACATGTTTATGCTTGAATTCAGTACCATGCCAAACTGCTAAATAGACATACACATAAAATTTTAGACAAATATGGTAAAATAGTCCCAAAAATTGA
Organism: Euprymna scolopes; assembly: GCF_053919585.1. NCBI lineage: Eukaryota > Metazoa > Mollusca > Cephalopoda > Sepiida > Sepiolidae > Euprymna > Euprymna scolopes. Next base: position 60,786,884 of record NC_136486.1, on the reverse strand, counting down.
GTGTTTTTATTAACTCTAAATGAGCCCCTAGGGCACACGCAAGAGTTATGGCGAATTATAGACAAACAAAATTATATAGAAATCAGTTAGTTACAACTTTTTAGAAAGCTTTATAAAAATCTAAGTCATCAACTTTTATTTAATAAGCACAACATGTAAATTTCTGCCATTTTAACCCGAAATTCACCCCAGAGGGGGGGGGTTAACCGGAGTTGTCCCGGAAAATCTGTTCGGTTACGTTTTATCATGCAGAATTTCAAAAAATTCTAAGGCGTGGCTATTGAGAAAAGTGCGGACAGACGAACGGACGAACGGGCAGTAGTAGTGAATTTACAGGTCCACGCTCTTTTTGTCGGCGGACCAACAAAAACGTCCATGCATAGTTTATTTGCTGCAAATATGCGTAAATTGCAGATATGACTGTAAATATTTAATAACTATTTAACAGCTTATATTTCTTTTGAATCACTGTATTTTATTTCATCTTTAAATAAATTTAGTATTAACGATTTTTCTTTTCATAATATATTTATATCTTTGATTTGTTTTTTTTATTAAATTAGTGCATCGAAGTGTATATTACCTACACATATTACGTCTTCTTTTTGTGTTACTAGTGTGCACATTTCTGACAATGATTTAGAGGACAAGGTATTTATAATGGATATATTTTACATCAATTTGAACTAATGCGTGACACCTCGAACGCCACACGAAGTTAAGGCGTTAATAAGGTTGTTTGTTGAACAAGATCTTAAGAGGAGTAGAAATGATGAAGGTACATAGGCAATATTGGATTATGGAAATATTAAAAAAAATGTAAATTATTGGCGAAAAATTACTATGTGGTAATCTGCTAAGAAGCAGCATCCTGTGTTCCATGCATGAAAAGTGTTGTTTTAACTAAAAGGAGGAAAAGAATGCAGATTCTTTACAATGGTAGCACTATACGATCTTTTGTTGTGAATGTTTTACAAGTAAAATCAGATATTGAAGCTCATTTAAGCACTTGCCATGACAATATTAAAATAATGAACAAAAGGATTATATATATGCTGTATTAAAAATACAAAAACAAAACAACAAATAATGGAATAGTGTTGCCATTATTTATTCACCAAATAATGTAGCCATCATTTAATTCACATATTGAACCTTTTGATCGTATATATATATATATATATATATATATATATATATATATATATATATATATATCTATCTATATATCTATAAAAACAGAGATGTGTGTGCCACAGACGATTTCTGATTGGTTAATCCAATAATCACATCTCCTAAAAAACAATGGTTTCTACGCTCTTACCTTTACCATAAAATATTATGGCTTTATTTATTGTCCATCTTGGAAGGGTTTAATTTTTTAATAACTTGTTAATTACAAATTTAAAAAATACGAAACTTATATACGAAACTAAACTACACGAAATCAAATGCTCCTACAAACTTAGGAGTAGTACGAGCAAGCACACGCGCACACACGCACACACACACGTTCACTACCGTCACGTTGTTATGGCAACCAAACCCGCTGACTTACATAAAAAGTAAACACACACAGCAAATGTGATTTTCTTCATTTTCTCATTTCACTCGTTGTCTTAAATTCATTTCGGGTTTGTATTACTGTACACACAGATTCGAATAAGTTGCCAAAAAACAAATATATAACAAATAAATGTTATCAAAGGCAAGATAAGTTACTTTTCTACCAAACTGGATATATTTTTCGTGTTTTTATTCAATTTAACATGTTTATTCAGCTCGAAAAGCATACAGTGTTTACCGATGTATTGGAAAATTCAAGATGGCGGCCGATTCTCTCTTTAACACGGTAAGTTTGGAAAAAGGTGTAATAAATAAAAAACCGGTTAAAATACTGTTAAAAACTCGCTCAATATATGTTACCGTGACATAGGTTGACATATATTCGGTGGGTTTTTAATAGTATTTTGTATAGTTTTTTTTATTTATAACACCTTTTCCCAAACTTACGGTGTTAAAGAGGGTGTGAGACGCCATCTTGAATTTTCCAACACATCGGTAAACACTGTATGCTGTTCGAGCTGAATAAACATGTTAAATTGAATAAAAACACGAAAAATATATCCAGTTTTTATCGGTTTTTTACCTTCTCTGCAGAAGTACAAAAAAAAAAAACGGAAGGTACTTTTACAGAATGTTAAACTAACCCTAACCGATGTTTTATGTTTAGTTTAGGAAAAGTCAGAAGAAACATAAGTCATTATTGCATGAAATATACGTATTTAGTTGAAGTATTGTTTATGTCAATTCTTTCGAAGAAATTTAGCAAGAATACCTGTAAACCAGGAAATCGGTAAAATGTCATCATGGATGAATACTTATCTATTATAATTTCTACCCTTGACAAAAACTTAGCCATAACAAAAGAGATTTATTGTTCAGATTGTTTTTGAGATTGATTTCTAAAAAGATATTTTATAAATAAAATCGACATTAAAATTAAAGACTTAAATTACAATAATTAAATTTAAACATTCTTATTTCAATATTTGGCACATAACACCTGCAAAAATGATCACAATGTCAGGATTTCATTTTATTTCAGAATCGATGGCAAATTGTGTAGATTGATATCTCATTATATTAAATACTAATATTTAACATTAGTTTATCATTTAAGCCGATAAAAGGCCTTTTTTTTTTTTTTTTTTTTTTCTTCGCGTCATAAAAGGATTTGGAGTTTCCTAATCAATCTTTTCGGGTGCAGTTGCACGCTCTCAAAATAACTAAAGTGTTGGCTTTAAAAAAATTGGTTCATTAAAACTAAACAGGTTTAGTTTTAATAAAAAAAAAATCGCTTTGGTAATTAGATATGTCGTATGGTTATCCCTAATCGCTGAATAAAACCGCTAACGAGTTGAATGATTACGACATAAAATTAAACTCGGGTTCCTGAAACGGAAACTTCGTTTGTTTTTGTTTTTTTCTTATCAATATATTTACATTGTTATTTTATTTTCATTTTCAATCATTCGAACAGTTTTCTTTTTCAAGTAATCCAAGTTACAAAATTCCCACTGTTTACTATGCTAAAATCACAATGACTAATGTATACCTATTAACCCTTATCCTTGAGTGGCCTCTGGGCCTTGATAAGTGGTGACACTCATGTAAAAAAAAAATCACTCGAACAGTTTTCTTTTTATAATGTATAGTTTTAAAAGTTTAAAAACTATATAGTTTTTACTTCAGGAAAATTAATGGGTCAGTTTTTACGATGTGCCCTGTTAAAATACTATTAAAAACTCGCTCAATATATGTTACCGTGACATAGGTTGACATATATTCGGCGGGTTTTTAATAGTATTTTGTATAGTTTTTTTTATTTATAACACCCTTTCCCAAACTTACGGTGTTAAAGAGGGTGTGAGACGCCATCTTGAATTTTCCAACACATCGGTAAACACTGTATGTTTTTCGAGCTGAATAAATATATTACATTGAATAAAAACACAAAAAATATATCCAGTTAGGTAGAAAAGTAACTTATCTTGCCTTTGATAACATTTATTTATATATTTGTTTTTGACTATTTTTTCGAATCTATGTGTACAGTAATACAAACCCACGATATGAATACTCACGTTGTTATATATATATATATATATATATATATATATATATATATATATATATATATATATATATACATATATATATATATAAATGAGATTATAGCAGTTAAAAAACATTTTTAAAACACACACACACACACACCTTTTTCAAAGGGATCAGAAATCGTATAAAAGTAAAAAGGGTAAATTTTTACTTACTTTCCAACTTAATCACCTTTAACGTGACTTTTACAGTTTTTTTTTAAATGGAATTCATTTACCGATACAAAAGAAATGATTAGTAAATAAATCCATGAATAAATATTATAAATGGTTTATTTTACTACTTGCCAGGATGCGGAGGAAAATGAATGAAGGGGGAGGGGAATAAAATAAAAACATTTTGGAAACAGAGTAAGTTTGAAAGAATTGCTTTGCACAGAAAGAAATTAATGAAAAAAGAATAAAATTAAATTTCTTTTCTTTCTTGATTTTTTTTTAGTTTTTTTATGAAAAGGGAAGTCAAAATTAAGACTATAAAAAACAATTTTTATTAAGAGCGAACCTCAGTCGTCAGGTCTGTAAAAAAAAAGACGTGGAATAATCAAGAAATGTTTTCTAATACAAATTTTTTTTTACTTATGTGTTCATTTGTCTCTTTGAAGTTCGTTTGTTTAATATATCGGTTTGCAATATAATTTTGTCATTCTGTCAGACTCAAATTTTAAATCTATATATCTATAAAAGTGAAAGTGTGTGTGTGTCTGTGTACATTTCCCTACGAAATAACTCTGTCAATTTTTAGTCTACAGACTCGAAATTTGATATACAGGGTACTGAGATTTGGAAAAATCTATGTGATCCGTTTTTAGCCAGAAATTTGGCGATTAAGGGGTCAAGGTTCAACGATTTGAGCTTTGAGAACTCTACCAAACTTCTCCGACAATTTTGGGTCTCCACACTTGAAATTTTAGATATAGCTTCTGTGGACATGGATCTAACTTAATAACTTGATTTGAGGCCAAAAAAATAAATTTTCAGGGGTCATAATAGGGGTCAAAGTTTAAAAAATTACCCCCTTTTTTTTGCTCAGCATACACCTCCAAACACCCGGGCAACGCCGGGCACCCATGCTAGTATATATATATATATATATATATATATATATATGTTATATCGCATATCCCTCCATATTTAGATGAAAACCCAGAAACCAGCAGTAGCAGCGACAATGATAATAATGGCGACGCTAAGACCAAAACCCGTTCGCGATACAACGCAAATGAACACACGAAACACGCATAAATATAATAACTCGCACCTTACTCTAACAAAGAAAACCGCCAGAGGAAGCGTCACATCAAAAGAAAAATCAAAATACAAGACACAAACATCACAGCAGAAACAACTCCGGCAGCATATAATCACGAATGATTAGTTCACAACATACTGCAACACAACATCTATTATAACACATTCACAACCTTCTTAGCTTCAAATCGATATAACACATGTATACATACACCAAACAGACGATATATATGTATATATATATATATATATATATATATATATATATATATATATATATATATATATATATAAGGCAAACGTTTTAGAAAAGACAATAAAAATATATATTAATGCATATGAATTTGCTCGTTGATTCAATAGGGAGATTACATCAATTCGGGATGTAGAATAAAAATGCCATTTAAAGCAAGGTATTTCGAAGCTTGAGACTTCTCATCAGAAGGGGAGAGATGATTGTTAGTGTCATATTGAGGATGTGACGTCTAGCGATAAATAAAGAGGTGCGAGAGGAAGAGAAGAAAACATTGTAAATTCTGAGGGAAGATAGTTGGGGGGAACTCATAGTAATTAAGGTGATATTGGGTGAAAATGTTTGTTATCACATAGTGGAGATAAGCTTTAGGTAATATGGTTAAAGCGTGTGTCATGGTACGTTGTGGGATATATGTTTAATAAGTGTGCCAATACGTAGATATGTACATTGATTATCGAGAAACAACAGAGGAAGGCGGCGACAGGATGTAAAGGCAGATTCTCTTATAATCATCGAGGATATGAATATAAAGGTGGAAGTTGAAATAGTGGACGGAGTTAGGTGAGTATATATAAGAAAGAGCGTAGAAGTACAAAACCGTATCAACCAAGGTATAAATTATAAAATGATAAATTTTATTGCTTTGCATTATCCCGATGAGTTTACTTTTAAAGAGTATCTCTAATCCTATTTGGCTTCTTTATATATATATATATATATATATATATATATATATATATATATATATATATATATATATATATATATATATACCTTTTTATTACATTTTCACTCCAAATAAGGCACATTGCCACTTTGATGTAGGGGGCTACTTTCAGGGCCTAAGCTACAGGAGTACTATATAGGGAGTTGGGAAGCAAGATATCTGTTCACGTTACACTTGAACTTCTGCATTTTAGTACAATTGGGGAAGCAGAGACCCGGAAGGGAATTCCAAAGTCTAGAAGTTCTTATTGAAAAAACTACTTGAATAGAAAGCTCTCTTACATTTAGGGATCTCTACTCTGTGGGGGTGGGATTTAGATGCTTGTCGGGTTTGCCGTGGGTATTTATGTCGAGGGGGTGCAAGTGTTTGCAGTTCGTTGGAGCATTCACCATTAAAATACTTGTAGAACAGGCAGAGAGAAGCAACATTTTGTCCATGGGACAGAGGCTGAAACTTAGATGACAGTTAAAGACTTATCAGGTCAGCGACTCTCTTTTGAACATTGTCTATGAGCACCAGCCCGAATATGACAGCAATACTCCATACATGGAAAAATGGTGACCTTATAAAAGTACAGTATACTTTCGGGCGTTAGTAGCTATCTAGCACGGTAGAGAGAGTCTACCTTCTTAGCAGCGGTCTTGGCAATGCTCTCAATGTAATTGTCCCAACTCATGTTTCCTGTGAACGTTAGCCCGAGGAGTTTAAAAGAAGTACTTTCAGATAATGAGTCCTTGGTCATTGCTATATATATTAGTAGATGAATTAGTAGTATTATTAGTATACACGTGTATATATATATATATATATATATATATATATATATATATATATATATAAGAGGTTGAATGATTGCATTATATTCCCCGATTCTAGTACACTTATGTTAATTTTCAATAACGCGGTACTGAGTTGAACGCAACGTGTTTGTGTCAAGTTGAGTGCAAAGAGATCAACAAATGGACCAACAAAGGCATCAACCGGAGACATAGATGAAAGTCATTGACTTCCCTTGACAATGCGTACACCCATGAAGCAAGTGATCACGAGACTGGTCGATGAGTGTATTTTAGGCGGAAGTCGGTTAACGAGAATTACACCCCCCCACACACACCTAAATATAAAAATGAGGGAGCACGGGCTTAGAAAGTTAGTGTCCAGTTCGAGTTTAGAGTTCGAGTGTTCAAGTCTGATAAACACAGTCGTCAGAAGATTCTTGTAGTGTGACGTGAAAGACGATGTAAGATGAATCAATAGAGCAATTCTTACCCGCCTTCTAAGGATAGGCAAAGAAAAGGGGCACGACATTGGAATGTCACACAAATAACATCCTAATTATCCAGAGAAGAAGACTTGTGTTGTTGTCATGAGCTTTTGTTCCAGATGAGCCGACACGGCCAAGAGTTGTGAAGACGATACAAAAAGGTACGTTCTGCCTTTATTTTATAAGCACCACTAAACGGGTGACGTAACGTAATATGAACATTGACTAAAAATAAGCAGACACCACTCGTCTCTCCCCCTCCCCTGACCACGTACCTCCAATCCCTATTTGTTTAAAATCGCTAAATATGGAGCAGCAGAATTCGGGTTTTGATGGAAATAAAAATCATCTAATTTAACGGCCTTAAAATGCACTTGAGTGGGAGGTGATCTATAGGCTTTATTTTTATTCATAAGTTAAAATTAATAAATATTTATCACATGTTTTGACACAAGAAATTTATAATGACGCTATGAATTTAAGCAAACAAAAATCAATTCAAGGTATTTTTTATTGAAGATTTTGTGTAAGGGGTTGGTTGCGGGAAAGTGTTTTTCAATAAGATCTAGAAATTTCTTGCCAAGTTTTGTTTTTAACATTTGATTGTATGGGGGCGTATACCAAATTATAGTTCTTTTTCTTCAGTTTTTTTTATTTTATTATAGTTGTTGGTGTTTTGTTGCTTATATTTGATATCGATATTTTTGTATCCACTATTTTTAGGGTTGTTTCGTAGATATTGGTTTACCTGTTAAATGATCGAGTTAGGAATGTGTTTTATAATTGATGGTGGGTGGTTGGACTTAGGGTTTACGTAAATTGGAGTAGCGTTATCTTTTAAGTATGGTTCATATGTGTTTTTATCTAAGTTTAACGTGACGTCCAGGAAGTTTGTTATTTTTATGTTTGCTGATACGTCCGCTTTTAGGCCTAATTTTTTCATTTCTTTGTGTATGATTTTCTTAAAGTTTTCTCCCTTGACTTTGTTGGAATTTTTTGTTATAGCTAGTCCGTCATCTCTATATAGGCTGATATAAAACAACACTAGCGAATAAATACTGGGAACTCAAAGAAAGCGGACATTCGCCGGTAGTCGAATGGAAAATAATGAGACAAGCTACCACGTGAAGACATTTAGACGACCCATGTAAATTATGCCCCCATGAAAAATTTGTTATCCTGTACTTTAAAGAACCCCAAAATCTATTAAACTGTAGACGAGAAATAGCAAACAACTGTGTTCACAAAATAAAACTTACTCTAGGATAGCGATACAAAATAGCTTTAAAACTAACAATAACAATAGAAAACAAACAAATAAATAAATTAAATAAACATGAATATACATAAACGATCACATATATATATATGTATATATATGTGCATGTATGTGTGTACACATAGGTATATTTATATATATAAAAAAATAGGAAAACGTCTACCTAAAACCACTAACCTAGTTCTAAAACAGATCCTTTGTTCGATAAAAATGCATGCCCATTGGCTGATAGGAAGTGGCGCGGTGGATACTAGAAAGCTGATTGCCTAACTAAAAATCCTCAACATATATAAAAACAAGAAGCAACCACAGAATGCGCGCATAAGCCTGACGAATCCTATAGTGGATGAAACGCAGAATATTCAGTGTAGCTTAATCGCCATATATATTCTATAGATTACTAACTAGCTCTACCTACGTATTGAGCACTTTTGAAGTAAATACTTAAAGTTTACGCATAAATCTATACGTTCGTATATTAAATTTATGTGAGTAAATGAACTAGTTATATATATATATATATATATATATATATATATATATATATATATATATGGGGTGGGGATGAGAGAGAGCGAGTGGGTGTGTATGTATATATGTATCGTGTGGGGGTGAGAGAGAGGGAGTATGTATATATATATCTATATATATACTATTATCTAAATACATATATACTATTATCTAAAAGGAACTTTGTATGTCTGTGTATGTTCTTTCCCTATTGATTCATAAACATTTGGGGCGATTTTTTTATTGTAAATTCGCACAAATATATGTTTTGTATAGGTTTTGTATTAGAATGTATTCGAAATATCTCGATAATCGATGGAGCAGGCGATTTGGACGAAAGTTAATCCCTTGTACTTATATATAACTGGCACTCTTTTTAATGGGTTTTGTATTGATTAAAAAAAGTTAACGCCTTATATATATTTGATATGTCTCGATAATCGATGGAACAGGCGATTTTGACCAAAGTTAATCCCTTATACAGCCTTAAATCACAAGTGCATTTTAGAAATTTATGACCACACAAGCAGAAAGCCCGATATATTAAATCAACAGTAGGTTCTGTGATATGACAAAGGCGCGTTCGAAATCAATGTTTTTGTTTAGAGCACAATTGAATCATGATACTTAATATTTACCTTTTAATTCTTACATAAAAATGATTTTATAAAATCAAAAGCAATTTTTTTACAGTACAACGCAGATCACAATATATTGCGGACAATGAAACTGCAGGGAGGATAAAAAATGAACGATTTTACCGATTTCGATGACAATAAAATATGAGAGGGTGAAACATTCGTTGATCCTCATTCATTCCCGGGCAACGTCAAGTCCCTCTTCTAGTATATATATATATATATATATATATATATATATATATATATATATATATATATATATATATATACTTCAGAATAAGATTATCCAACAATCAGCTGGTATGTAAACCTGTGATTATAAGATTTACAGAATATTACTGGCAGTAATATTCTATAAGTACTATCCCACCTAAATAAGAATTGCTCGATATACAAGATAGAGCAAATAAATTCAATTTTAGTCATTTCATGAAGCTACAAATTTATGATGTGAAATGTTTCAGTTTCATATCAAAGAATGTTATTATTCTATGTAAGACAAAGAATACAGTAGAAATATTTCAACTATTTATCCTATACGGTTTCGATGTCTATCATCTCTTCAGAGGAGAAAATATTTGCAAATAGTAATAATGGTATACACCTTATTTGCTAAAGTCAGTGAAACATGGAAAGTCTTAAGTAAAAATATTTTTGAATAATTAAAAGTCTTAGAGTAAGGGAAGTTAAATAAAAAGATATAAAAGTTTACATCCAAATGGCACGGTAAAATCCGAAGGGAATGTCCTTGAAAGCAGTGTGCTAAATGATCCAAACTGTATTTTGGGTAATAATTATATATATATATATATATATGTATATATATATATATATATATATATAGAGAGAGAGAGATAGATAGATAGATAGATAGAGAGAGAGAGAAAGAGAGAGAGAGGGGGAGAGAGAGCCGGAGACAGGGCCATTCACATACAAACTGCTTCGCTATATCACGGCTTTATATATAGGCCTGATCAGCCTCAATCACAAGAGTTGTAACTCAGTAGGCCTCTCTGTTGGGCTTCTGGGACAATGAAGTGTATAAACTTGATACGTGGATTTATTTACAACGGCACAACGTTTTACGCTTCTGCTATTGCTAATATAAATACTACCATGATATAAGATATTATTCAACTTAACATTTAATCGATATAATCTGTACACGTGTATGAACTTATATTATGTTAAGCGTATTGGTAAAACACCAGACTACAGATCTTATTGCCGTGGGGGTCATTCTTTTATCAATGTAAAGTACTGACTGCTCGTTATCGGGGAACATATTTTTTAGATGAAAAATTATTTAATATAAATATATACACAAATAGTTAGCCATTTATAAGTGTGAATTTCTATAAAAGTACGCAAATCATATAAGTTTGAACCATTGAATGTGACCATAAAGCCATATAACTTAAGTTTTGTTTGTTTTCTTTTAATTACCCAGTTATGATTTTATATAGATAATGAAACCTTGCAATGAATATGAAACGCATGTGATCTAGATGATCCAACAAAAGGAGCTGATACAGTGTGGCCCACTTGAAAATAGCACAATACAAAGGTAGTAAAGAAGAAGAAAAGTTTTGTAATATATCTCGAGCGCGTGGTACAGTGGGGAAAGATGTAGCTGGTTACTTTTAATGCATCTAAAACCAAGCTCCTATCTTTACATCCTCAACGCTCGGATCCCCATCTAGCATCAATAGAAATGGATGGCTCTCGACTAGGGGAAGCTCCATGCTTTGATAAGCTTCTGTGCTTGACCTTTACTCCTGACCTGAAATGGAACATGTACATCAAGACTATTGCCAAGGTTGCTGGAAAATTGGTAAGATCCTTCTACCGCTCCAGAAGATATCTCACAGCTGATGCAATTCTCTATCTATATAAAAGCCAAGTATTTCCAAGGATGGAGTACTGTTGCCACATCGGGGCAGGAGCTGCTAAAATAGCATATCCTGCCTTGACAGGGTACAAAATAGGATTCGTGATTTAGTAGGGGATTCTCTTTTCTCAGCCCCGCAACCTCTCTCCCACGGGAGAGACATTGCGAGCCTGTCTTTGTTTTATCGTTATTTCCATGGCAAGTGCTCGTCTTAGCTCCAATCTCTGGTCCCCTTCGCCAATCTTTCATAAGGAGCACCCGTCTAGCTGAAACCAATGTCAAAAATTTTCCCCACTCTTTATCTGTGCCAAAACCAAAACATAGATTCCATGAAAAAGCTTCTTTCTTAGACGTGCACGCCTGTGGAACTCTGTTCCGTCTGTCTGTTTCCTGCCTGACTACAACTGGATGTCTTCAAGTCCAACATAAATTCCTGATGCACCGCCATCTTAAGTAAGACACTTTATCAAATCTAAACACTAACGTACTGTACACGCAATAAGCCTTATCTCTGAGTGGCTATCGGGCCTTGATAAGTGGTGACCACCTTGTAAAAAAGAAGAAAGAAAAGTGCTCCCTATTGACATCTATGTACTTTTTGACACGTTTAACAGCGTTTGCAGACACTGCCTGTAGATCTACTCTGGTGATTCATCTGATAACCTTTGTAATGTAGATTGTGACAATTATTTGCATAAACTTTTTTTGTTTTAAAGTCTTGCAAAGAGAAAGATAACATGATGACAAGTCCGGGGAACGTGGTGGGCAAAATTTGTTGCTTATTGTTCTCTCTTTCGTTGGAAAACCAATTGCATTTTATCTAGTGACGTCAGTTATTCGTTAGGAGACATATTAGGGAGATCGGTCTAATTTTAAGTGAGCCTCTTAATCTAAAAATAATTAATGATGAAAGATTTTAAGGATCGGTCTACGTTAAATTGGCTATGTTTAAGTGGACCTTTTAATCTAAAAAATGATTGAAGAAGGATTTGATGAATCGGGCTACTTTAAAGTGTGTCTCATAATGTAAAAAATGATTAGGCAAGGATTTGAGGAATCGGGCTAATTTTAAGTGGGACTCTAAATCTAAAACGGAAAAATAACTGAAAACTTTATCAGCTAGGTGGAGATGTAACATATCCTGCCTCTAATAACATATAACTGTTAGACATTTGTTTTTTGCTGTGTGTTTTTACCACTTCTCTCTACCATTGTGGATTGTAAAACAAACCCCAAAACACAAACTGAAATAAACTTCCCGGTTATCTTACCTGGTATTGATATAAGCGTGTGTGTTAGTGATATTAATGTATGATCAATGTTTATTTTGTTTAATCTCCCACGCGTTAACAGCAAGTTTGCCCATACAGAACCAACCTGGATAACACAATTGTAAACTTGTTTTGGGTTTCTTTGCCCGGCTGTACATGGCATATAACATTTGCTGTTCAACTCCAACCCATTTCTGTTTGATAGCGTCTCTCACAAATTCCAGGTACTCGTTACAGAATGTAAGCAAGACATCGAAACGCCCAAGAAAGCAACCGCCAGCAACATAGTTCATGTTATGTGTTATAGCATTCTGGAGAGTCACGTTTTGTTTCAAATCCCCGACGGACGTAAGCCCAACGCGTCTTTCATCAAAGTTTGTTGGTATAGACATTCCAAAATCCCGTGTAACAGAATACCTACAAAATAAGCAGACAGAGGGACCATTAAAATAAGGGAAAATATATTGAATAGCAAAATCAATTGATTCGATAAATCTATTACGAAAAATATGGTATTTTTAGATCTAATTCGAAACTGTACGAGTAGTTTTACTAATATTTGAGAATTGTATCATTACAATAGAAATATAATGGGTTTAAAATAATACTATTACTATATACGACATAATCACTTTGTCACGATAAATAAATTCATATATATATATATATATATATATATATATATATATATATATATATATATAAGAGCAAACAGTTAATAAAACATGTTAAATAACACTTTGAAAAAAAGTTAAAAACATATTTAATCTGAAAAGGAAACACTTGATAAGTGGATAGTCCTTAATCCGGGGAGTTTCGAAGAAATTCTTTCCTTCTCATCAGAGGGTAGGAATAAGTAAAATGCGGGATCGGATTTTGCATACAAAAGTATTTGATGAAACTACAAGTAAGTCTTACTTGATAACAAAAAGTGAAACAGATGGTGATTACACGTGAATGGATAGTCTGGTGAAAGGTAAATAATCCAATGGCGGTAAAATCCAAAAATATATCTCCAAGAAAGTTAACTGATTTTCCATTTGCACAAATAAAATCCAAGGATATCACATAATTAGAAGATGGTTCAAAATAATCCAAAAGGTCGAAATCCATGGAATAATTTACAAATATGTACAAAGAAAAGAAAAGGAGAAAATTCTAATAATATTAATAAAAGAAAAATAAGATATGCTTTTCACACGACTACTGAGACATAATAAGAAAGCTTTTCTTTGGATTTGAAACTTGTTTTGAAACTTTGCAAAGCGTAGGATACTATATATAGCAGCAATACTACAAGTATGGGCGAATACAAGTTATAGAATGCTCTCATGTGTGAGTAATTTTCTTTTCGGTTTCACCAGGATTTCACGTCCCCTTGGGACTTTTGTGGATAAATGGGGGGGGGCAATGCTGGACTTAGTTATTTTTTTATGCTTAGTTCACTGTGCACTCAAAGGGGACCATGCATGCATCACTTGTTAATCCTCTCGAATTATTTTTCATTATTAAACTTAATATTTTACTGTTTTATTAAGCTTTATTCTAGAGTGGTTTATATCCTTTTATAATATTGAAAGAGTTATAGCAAAAACAAAAGCATGAAAACTTACCGGAAGTAACCAATGTCGACCCATATAAAATACTTTGTGTGAAAAGTGTTATTTTCAATTGACAATTTAATTAGTTCAAATTTCGCATGAGTGAGACAGTTATACGCCGGAATTGCCGTGTTTGGGTAATGTACTGGATAATTGTTTTGTTTGAATATTTTACTAATCTCATCAATTTGCTTAAAAGACCAGAGATCTTCTCTTCGGATCAGTATGACTTTTGATGACGTTCGATTTGTGTTTGCAAGCAATTTTGTGATAATATTGAATATTTCTTTATCGTCTGTATAAATGATAAGAGGATTGACGATCCACGCAAACGATTTCATCCAATTCAGATAGTGTTCCGGATTTCTCATATTGGTTTTCATTCCTTTGGGAAAGGACGGAAGTCGGAAGTAAGCACTAATAACGGTGATATCAAGCGAAAGGTTTTTGCCGATCTGGTCACTCGGTGGAAGTTCCTGCATGTAAAAATATTCAAAATATATAAGCAATATATTCCAAATAATATTATAAATATGAACAATATATAAATATTGGTGATGGGACGATTCCAATATTTTTCCCGATTCTGATTCAATTATTGATTCCGTACTAAAGCTAGGATGCAATAACCGATTCTGATTCCGATTCATTGCAAATGTCTAAATATTTAACTATAGATGTGTTATTTTCCCCCAGATACCGTAAACAGACTCATGTCAAATGAGCAGATATTTTCCTAAACGTAAAAGTACGCTTTTAGAGTGTTCTTAGGATTTTATTTTTATTGGTAGTTTAAAATCAATAAATATTTACTATATCATCGTTATTACCAGCAATGGAAGGTTTTCTTTACACAAAATCAAGTAAAAAAAAAAGAAACGTTTTGGCATCGGAAAATAGGTACAATTTTTTCGATTCCGGCACCGATTCTGATTCCGATGTTTCTGATTTCCGATTCTGATAAATCGCCCTAACACTAATAAATATATAAACAATATATTCAAAACAAAATTGGCTATGATAAATTAGACATATTGGCAGGTTGTTTCTTAATTTTTTTAAAGTAGGCATCAATGATTGTTACTATTTTGATTATTCGAACTTATCCTGAGTGTTGTTCTAACAAAATTCAGGCCAAGTGTATCTGAAAACGGATAAAGTATTTGGTACAATTTAGTTGCAAGTGATAATTTTCTGGAGTATGTAGGTCTAATCTTCGGTGAGGGTAATACTCGGAATAAAATTTAAAATTACGTAGGTTTTTCTACCCTGTGATGACTGACCGAAAAAGATCATGCAAATCTTGAGGGTTGAATAAAATGTTCTGATCAAACTCCCGTGCAAATTGCCGAGTTCGGGAGAAAGATTCCCGAGTTCGTCAAGACATACCTTAAAAATATCCGTGGTTGAATCAGTCGAAATGTTAAGTGAATAGCATCCAAAATGAGAACAACATCACGACAAATCACTTGGGTTTAGTTGATGAGTATACCACGAAATTACCTTCGATAGTTGAAGCTACTATTTACAATGCCTCCCCACGGGACAGAGTTAGACACCAGGGTCGTTTTTTAATGTGGAGAAAGAGAACAAAAATTAAAATTGTCTCAGTCGTGATTGGGAGAGAACAAGAATTGAAGTGCAACATCTGAAGAACAGATACTACACTTTGACATATTAAATCTTTTATTCGGGATAAAAATACCATAGAAGTTTTATATGAACAAAAAAATTAGGCACAAGGCCAACTCACTAGGGGGTATTGGGGTGATCCCTGTCAATCCAGAACTAAACAAAAGTTTATTTTAGCTACTATCTTCTTCCACCATAATACCGCATTCACCCGTTCGTATTGAGAGACGTCCTAATTGAAATCCAATTATTTAAAATATTTTTTATTGACTTGAAAAAATAAAAAGATAACAGTAATGATTCAAAAATTCATTTGATCTTGGCCCAAAGCCCATGAACGTCTAGGAAAGTTAAAGTTGTAAGGTATTGACAGCATTATGCTGTGTTGTTTTTACATTTTTTTTTCTAAACTTACAATGCTAGACCTGATTTCTCTTCTTATCATAAGCGTTCAATTCAAATTTCCGTAGAAATTCGAGAGAAGCAGCCCCGAGCTCGACAAGATACGCCTGAATCATGTTGGAGGATATATCGTCCGAAACGTTTTGAAAATGACACCCAATGTGAGATACGTAGTGCAAATTATTTAAGTAATACGAACTTTATAGTTATTCTCTGCTTTCATATTAAATACTAGCGGCTGCGCCGCGTCGGCAAACGCAACGCTAAGTCAAACACAAAATCGAGTTTACTCAACATCGTCTTACCATTAACACTTACCCTGTGAACTCAGAGTATGGGAAATTCCCATAGGCACAAAAGAAAATCACTGAAAAAAACAAAAATTATCTAACAAAGGGTAAGGATAACGAGTAAACGTGTGATAAAATGATGGTTAACATTATTATGAACTCGCCAGGATTCGAACCTAGAATCTTCTGATCCGTAGTCAGATGCGTTATCCGTTGCGCCACAAGCCCTGACCGTATACCGAAAGACAGTGCTAAATTCCGTTTACATGGGCAGAAACCTTTTCGACAAAGTCACGGAACGTCCCCCAAATCCTTATTTAGGTCTATTTTGTGTGACTCGGCGTTGTTCGTTACGAAGCATATGTAGATAATGACACCTTTCAGGGTAAAAAAGATTTTTTCAATTCGGTGCATCCGTTTGAAAGTTTTATTGGTATATACACACACACATAAATAAATAAACATTTATAATTTTATAAATAGTATAGATGAGTTAATTAAAGTTGGTTTCTTTTTCTACATTTACGCACAAAATTAATATAAAACTTTTGTTCGCGTATGATTGAATTATGTTTTTCAAACACCTTAACTCGTATAATTAGTTGTAATTCGCAATTAACTAACCAAGTCACACATCTGATAATGATATTAACTCTTTTACTATGTCTGCTTTTAGCGTATGTAGTTTAACAGTGTTCGGACGTCATTTATACTGGATATATCCACGTATGAACAAGCAGAACAAAAACGAAATGAAATAATAAAGGCATTGAAATAAGTGATTAGAGTGTGGAACGATAAAGTTCTCGCCCTGATGTAATGTTATGTTACAGCTTTATTTTAAAACTTTTATTGAAAAACTCAATTCAGGTACCTTGATTTTGTAGTGGAGTTGAAATATATTCAATGTAGCCGCCCACAGCCTTAATCACCGCCTCGATACGAGTCCAAAATTGAAAGTGTATCTTTTGCACAAGCGCCGACGGGAGCTCAGAGAATACTCCTCGGATGGCGGCGATCAGGCTGGTTTTGGTGTTGTGGGAGGTCATGTTAGTGATGTTCTCGACGTATGACCAAACTAAGTACTACAGCTGGTTCAGGTCGGAAAATGAGAGGGGCCAGTAAGAGAAGGATACAGAGTCGTAAGCACTCATTCTGCAGCCAAGGCTAAGTCTCTTTCGACTTATGGGCAGGCGCTTTGTCCTGCTGCCACAGCCAGAGTGTTGACATTCAAGCTGATATAAAAGATGTCAGGTGGCATGATGTGACTCTCACTCGAAACCCCACCAAAGACCATAAGCGTTACGGGATACTTCATCACACTGGGAACGTCCCTGTCATTCGTGGCAATCCAGTGATGCATTTTAAGGGTGCTAGCAATGGTCCTGTTTTCATAATATGGATCCTAAGAGAGCATCAGTTGTAGAGCGGTGTACTTTCGATCTTGCTCGTTGAACATTGTGTTACTTTTAGACATGATAGAAACCTCCTATCGTTCTTAGGATTTGTACACAACTGGCCACCTTATAGAGAGTATGCAACAAAAAAGAAAAGAAAAGTGGTTTTCATCAAACAGAAATGGAGTCATATCTTTTCTAGTACGAACATTTTTTCTATCTTGTATAAAAGGTGTGTCGCGATACACATCTATTTGTATGGCTTAGTACTATATAAGTCAATTTGTAATACTATTTGACACATTACAGACGTTTCCCTTAACTTTCCAGGGTATTAAGGGCGTTGCGTTATTTCATGCAGCGTGTCTTAGGCAAGAAAGAGCTGGTGCTCCTCATTCCACTGTAGGCTTCGAACACATTGCATTACCAAATAGCCACCCATTTTAGTATTTGCGATGATCATTGTCGCTTATATATACGCCATAATCAGGGTCTCTGTTAGATCACCGAAGTTAAGCAAAGTTGGGCCTAATTAATTTAACACATTGTTGGAGAGGAAAATAAAGAATTCAAAAATAAATGAGCAAAGGGTGAAGAAAAAGCTAGTCTCCAGGACGGCAGTACTTCATGAACAGTAGCCTGAGATGTCGGTAATTGTCTGTTCCTATGCCTATCCTTGTGCCCATGTCACTAGTAAGGGTGCTGGAGGTAAACGTTTCATCTGGGATGACGTTATCCGCCTGATAGTCAGGGACCCGAACGTTGGATTATCCACTAAGAAGGTCGTCCTATTAGCAGGTGCAAAATACTGGGCTGCTGTATTGCCATCTGGTTAATTGACTCTGGACCATGCAGTAGTTTCTAGTGGGGCCTCTCGATGCATAACTAGTGGGTAATTGTTACGGCTTTACCTTATCATGGCTACAAAAAAATCCTCTCTGTTTCTCTTTACTTTCCCTCTCTGTCCTGCTCTAACCAAGTCTGTCAACCTGTTTTACAAATCCCAATCCTCAACATGAAATATCTCCAGAAAAATAACACGTGTAAACCTAGAACCCCATCCTCCAACGTAGACCCCTACTAACATGTCTCCTTCTCCAAGATCAGGGGTCTACGTTCCAACCTTCCAGAAATTGAAATTGAAACCTAATTACAGGAGACGAAACCAGACATATTCCTCCTAAGGAAACTGGCATAATGCCGACTACTTCCCTTGACGAATTCATAATTAAAGGATACTCTAACTAAACATCTTAATCTGAGCCCCAAGATTGCCATGTACATGGAATATGTGCCTACATTAAAGATGGCTTTCTGTGTGGTAGGGATATCTCCAGAGAAGACCCTTATTTACCTTATATGTGCTTCCGGGTTGCACTTGCTTCACCACTGCATTTATATTTGCGCTTTATCGCCCCCACAACAGCGGAGTTACTATCTTTAAAAGCATATCTGAAAAAATTGACCACATCCTGTGCTCACCCTTAAGCTAACATCCACATTTGTGGTGACTTCAATGTCCACAATGTCGAATGGCTGACCCACTCTAACGACAGATGATGAGGGGAGGTTTTGTCATGATTTTGCCATTGCCTATGACGTCAACCAGATTGTTCAGGAACTCACCCGAGTGTCCGATGCTTCCGGTCAGTATGTTAGCCTTATAGACCTTTTTCTCAAAACTTCTTTGAGCTATGTTCATGTTCCGTTCTGTCTCTTCTGTGATCTTCCAACCACTCGGTTGTATCAGTTAAGATAAAAACGAAATGCAATAATTCTTCAGATGTACCTATCCACCGTACTGTATATCGATACTCTACGGCTGACTGGGATAGCTTCGTACACTTATATCTGATCTACCCCTTCATTCTATGTTTAAAAAGGATGTGTCCTCTATAGTATCAGACGTGACCGAATGGCTAATTGTAAGCATAGACCGATTCATACCATCCAAAAAGTTCCAAAAACCTAACAGCCAGCCAGAATTTGCTGCTGCCATCGCACACAGAAATCACTTTTTCCATTGCAACCAAGGTAATAGATTCACTTAGACTAAAGCTGCCTTCAGTACTGCCAGCAACCACTTCAAAAGAGTAATAAAAAATGCAGGAGAGCTATATGCTCAGTCTGACAAATCCAAAGTAGCTGAGCAGTGGCTTGGTTCCCACCAGTTTTGGCAAATAGCAAACAGAACCTGAGCAGAAGTGTGCGTTCTATCCCAACCATCATCAATGGACCTGAGGTCATCTCCCCAGCATCAGATAAGGCCAAACTATTTGCCAAGAACTTTGCAGCTAATTCTGCCCTATGCGCAGAAGGCCATCAACTCCCCGTATTTCCTCCTATAACGGACAACACACTCTGAAACATAAAAATATATGTGTGGGAGGTCGCCCAGCTAATCAAGAACCTTAATTCCAGTAAAGCTGCTTGCTAGACAGCATTCCAATCATTGTGAAAAAGCTTCAACCAGAACTTGCTCCCATCCTTACAAAACTCTTTAAGCGTTGCCTAAAATAGAAGTGCTTCCCAACACCCTGGAAAACCTCATCAGTTTGCCATGTATTTAAGAATTCAGTTTATAAGTCATTAAATAGAAAAGTAGACACCCACCTCAGCAGAAATAACCTTCTTAGTGGCATGCAATATGGTTTTCGTTCTGCCATATCTACAGCAGATGTGCTAATTGTTATATCTCATGGGATTAGCGAATCTCATGACAAAGGCTTCCTCTCTATGGCAATTGATCTAGACATATTAAAGGCCTTGAATAATGTATGGCATAAAGGCCTACTTCACAAGATTTCCAGCTACAGTATAACTGGAAATGTTTTCTCGATCATTAAATCATTTCTCACCGATAGGCTCATAAGAGTAGTGGTTGATGGGCAGAAATAAGAGGCCCACAATATTAATGCTGGAGTTCCTCAGGGGTCATCCTAGACCCAACTCTCTTCCTGATCTACATCAATGATCTCCCAAAACACATACTTAAATCATTCGTTGACATCTATGCTGATGACACGACCATCTATTGCAACACATCAAAGGCCGTAAATGACAAAGTTCTCTCTGGTTCTCTCTCCTCTAATCTTAAGCGCGTGGTAGTGGGGGAGGAGGTTGCTTGTTACTTTTAATGCATCTAAAACCAAGCTCCTATCTTTACATCATCAACGCTCTGATTCCCATTTGGCATCAATTGAAATGGGTGGCTCTCGTATAGAAAGCTTCATGTTTTGATAAGCTTATGTGCTTGACTTTTACTCCTGACCTGAAATGGAACACGTACATCAAGCCAGTTGCCAAGGTAACTTGAAAAATGGTAGCATCCTTCTACTTCTCCAGAAGATATCTCACTACTGATGCAATTCTCTATCTGTATAAAAGCTAAGTACTGTTACCACATCTGGGCAGGAGCTGCTAAAAATAGCCTATTCTGCCTTGACAGAGTACAAAATAGGATTCGTGGCCTAGTGGGTGATGCCATTTTCTCTTCCCTGCAACCTCTTTCCAACAAGAGAGATGTTGCGAGCCTGTCTTTGTTTTATCGTTACTACCATGGAAGGTGTTCGTCTGAGCTCCAATCTCTAGTCCCCTCTCGCCAATCTTTCGCGATAAACACCCGTCTAGCTGAAACCAATGTCAAAAATTTCCCCCACTCCTTATCTGTGCCAAAATCAAAACGTAGATTCCCTGAACAAAGCTTCTTTCTTAGAAGTGCACGCCTGTGAAACTCTGTTCCCACCTGATTACAGTCTGGATGCCTTCAAGTCCAATGTAAATAAATTCTTGATGAAGCGCTCCCTTAAGTAAGGCCCGTTATCAAATCTCCAATACTAACGTACTTTACACGCAATAACTCTTATCCCCGAGTGGCTTCTGGGCCTTGATAAGTGGTGACTACCTTGTAAAAAAAGACGCCGATTTTGAATTCTCCTGTTTTTAATTTTTTTATTAGTAATTGACTTACCAAACAAGTTTTCTAGTTTTGTGTAAATTATTTGAGCTCCGTAATTGATTAAACGAACAATCTTTCCTTTCTAATAAATTATCAGGAGGAGAATGGGAGCGTTTCTGTGATACCGGTTTTAAAACCTCCTTTGTACGATATTGTTTGTGAACAATGTCAAATAAGGTGCAGCATCACCTAAATATGCAAACATGGAAATGTGTGCACTAAGTCGAGGATTTATATATATATATATATATATATATATATATATATATATATATATATATAGAGAGAGAGAGAGAGAGAGAGAGAGAGAGAGAGAGAGAGAGAGATAGATAGATAGATAGATAGATAGATAGATAGATAGATAGACAGACAGATAGAGGGATAGAGAGAGAGATAGATACATAGCCTAGCAGAAGCCTTGAATAATTGCCTCTGACTACAGACGCTTGGCTTGTCATCATTTTGAATATGCATTATTGCTGCACACTTAGAGACATTCACACGCACACACACGCACACAAACATACCCCCATATATATATATATATATATATATATATATATAT
Source organism: Euprymna scolopes (assembly GCF_053919585.1). Taxonomy (NCBI): domain Eukaryota; kingdom Metazoa; phylum Mollusca; class Cephalopoda; order Sepiida; family Sepiolidae; genus Euprymna; species Euprymna scolopes. The sequence goes on along the minus strand of NC_136486.1, from coordinate 60,764,272 downwards.
ATATATATATATATATATATATATATATATATAAATGCGAACGTGTGCACATTTTATTATTCTTAATATTTTCCAAATTATTAAAGCAATCAACAATATTATCACATTAATATGTGGACGATATCATGTGTTTGTTTTATCAGATTATTTCATGGTTATATCAGGTATGCATGTGTCAAAAGGTATTTACTATACTTCATATTAATTGAGCTAATAGTGACTAAACTTAAAATTACATAACTTTGACGGATTTAGGTAACATGCATATATTACTATGAATGTAAGCCATCTATTAAAATAAGTGACTTCTTAGTTATAATGTTCGTTATATGTGGACGTATTAAATTAAAGCATAGATATAATGGATAACAATTATTTAACTTAGAGTTTATAATACTTTGTTTTTTTGTGTTTTTGTTTTTATATATTGTATATATAGATTGGAGAATAATAAGAATAATAAAATGCGTTCACGTTCCCATTTATATATCCGTATATGTGTGTGCACATTTTATATACCTTGATTAAATTTTAAATTCTCATAATGACCCCATAATGATCTTCTAAACCTTCAACTTTTTCTGTCATGCGACTAGTGGGTCAGTGAATACATTTTCAAACTCTTTTTTCGACATGTAAAAATTATCTAATTAACAGACATGCCTAATGAAACTCGATGTTCAGTTTAATTCCCCCTCACTAACACAACCTACTGTTCTCATAAAATATGCCCCACTTTTATAATTTCAAATTTATATTGTCTCTAAATCAAGCTGTAGTAATTTTTAAACGATTTTCCAAAAAGGTTGAAATACGAGTTCTCCATTCATATGTAACTTTTATAGAAAGCTGGAAACGTTTATAGCATTTTTGAAGAGCACATATTTTTATAGCGTTGAATATTTCAGGGTTACATGACGAAGTTTCATTGACTGAAATAGAAGGTTATTTGTAGAGACCAAATATAACGGTATACCTTCAAATAATATATATATATATATATATATATATATATATATATATATATATATATATATATATATATATATATATACAAGTAGTTAATAAAACATGTACAAAACACTTTGAAAAAGAGGTAAAAACATATTTAATTTTAAAAAGGAAACACTAAATAAGTGGAGAGTCCTTAATCCGCGGAGTTTCGAAGAAATACTTTCCTTCTCACCAGAGGGTAGGATTTATCAAAATGTGTGATCGGATTTTTCTTGCAAAAGTATTTGATGAAATTATAAGTAAGGAAAATCCGATCCCGCATTTTGCTAAATCCTACCTTCTGATGAGAAGGAAAGTATTTCTTCGAAACTCCGCGGATTAAGGAATATCCACGTCATATACTGTACGTATATAATATATATGCCATCTGCTATGACATCATGTATGACCTATATGAGTAAACAGCTAGACAAGCAAATCGACAAATATGAGGCTATATGTTTAGCTGAACGTTCTATTACTCTACAATCTTTTAGAATATCTGGCTATAATTTTCAGGACAAAAATACTGACTGATTTCATGCATATGTAAAAATGAGAAAACATTTATTGTGTGTCCACTAGCAATTTTGTAAAATAGTTCAAATGTTCGTGTTATATTAAAGAATATCAATGCATTCTCGATAGACATTCATTATTATTACATGAGTATTAAGGATAATTGGAGAGATCTTGTAAAAGACCTAAAGGCCTTTTCTTTCATTCGCACTCGTAATTAAAAGGGAGTTTTTGTGTCCCTTCGAATAATATTTATAAATGTTGTAATTTATTTATTACAATTTAATTCATTTTTTGTAACGATCTCAAATGTTAAAGGAAATACAGAAGTGATGGGATCCGTAAACATGAAATAACCAATGCATTCCTGACAATAATTGCAGAAAGAGCACATCAATGTCTCTTATTGTTTAATCGTTGTTCTTTATTTCACTGTATGAAGAATACACATCATTCTTTCGCAGTAATAAAACGTAAATTTCTCTTTTCGTGCATGAATATAAAATAATGAAATTCCAAACAATTCGCATATTAATATTTTTGTCAATAAGACACCTCTCGAGTTTATTATCTAATAAATAAACATAGTGTTTAAACAATCGGGTATTTTGATCTAAAACTAGAGATATTAGAAAGTTGGTCATTGTTGAAACGCAAAAAGCAACTGTCTCCCTTTGTAAGACAGCGAAAGCTTTATAGACAAGTAAGGACAATGTAAACTAAAATGCAGGCTATAATAATAATATATATATATGTATATATATATATATATATATATATATATAGTAGAAATGGTAATTAATAAAAACCTGAAGAAAGTGCTCAATACTGTTGTAGAGCAAATATGCGTTTTATCTTTTATTACCGTATTTTTCTGTTTAGTTACATTATTGTTTCAGCTACGCAACCGTTTTTGACCGTCGTATAGCCTCCTCAGACTTTTACAGAAATGTTTGTTTATTATATAATGAAAGAGTGAATTATGTTAGGGAGCACCCCTGACATAATTCACTCTTTCACTCTTTAATTCCACCATAAACGAACATTTCTGCAAAAGTCCGAGGAGGCTAGAAACGGCCAAAATACGGTCGCCTAGCTGAAACAATAATGTAACTAAACAGAAAAATACGGTAAGAAAAAAATAAAACGTATATATATATATATATATATATGTGTATATATATACACAGACACACATATATATATATATATATATATATATATATATATATATATATATATATATGAGAACAACATGAATGGGAAATGAAGTCAAAAGACTATATATTGGTAAAATAGATTGGTGCATTTATTCAATAAGGGAATACAAACAATTTGTTAGGGGGATAGAAAGGACTTTTTTATGCCAGGGCATTTCGAAGCCTAATGCTTCTCATGAGAAGAATAGAGAAGTTGCTAGTTAACAAAGTTGGTATGCGACATCTACTGTGGATTCATTAGAAACGAAATAGACCCAGAAAAAATATAAAATATAGATGATGTATATATATATATATATAATTATTTGCATATGTATATGTTATTATTTTCATATATATATATATATATATATATATATATATATATATATATATATTATTTACTACCTACAATAATTATTAAACACCTACAGATACTAGTGTTTCATCATTTCGGGAATCATCAGACAGAGTGGCACGGTTAACACCAGTCGATAGATCCGAATCCGGCGAAAGGGGGGTATCACTGGCTTCATTAGCAAGGACCCAATCCATTCGGTCAGCGTTAACAACGAGAAAATGATGTTGAATTTTATGCAGCTTTTTTAAAATGATCTTTAAACGTCTGTCAGGGTGATCTAATTATTATATGGTGATCTACGCATGAGAGCTAACTTTACCGACTTAATTCAACTCTATATACACACACACACACACACACATATATATATATATATATATGGCTACACAAACCTCCACCTTCTAAAACTTTCCTCTCTTACACTGCTCTCACTCCCTTTAAATTTTTTACACATCATCCTCACCAACACATGTTTTAACCCCTCTATTTCTTTAGGGGAAAAAGCCGTAAAAACTTAGTTTTTCGACTTCATATCATGAGACCTTAAAAAAACGCCATACGTTAGACATGGTAAAATATTTCCTTCTCTAACATTATAAAAACTATTCTTGCCGGAACATAATCACCGAAACAGTTTGCATATTGTAGAAAGATATGATTATATTTACATAATAAAAAAATAAAAATTTATATATATATATATATATATATATATATATATATATATAGTGCAAATTTTATTGAAAATTCAAAATGTCACGTTTTCTTTTTATAACCTTCGTTTATTTCCTGGAGTTTTCCATTAGAGCTGTTTCATTGATGAGTTGACAATTTTACGATTTATGTTTCCATGAAGCTATCCTGTCCCCACCAACTTCCTCAGATGTTTATTCATTAGATTTTTAGAACAAAAGGTATATTTTTAACTTGCTGGACATCGTATTCGGGTAAAAAGATTTCCAAAGCCATGCTTCCTCACTTCCTCCATCTTTTGGTGTTATGAAAAGCTAGTTTCTCGTTTTCACCCGTACTTTTGTATTTTTATTGTTAATTTATTATTTTTTTTGTTTTAACTTTTCCTTTTTTTTCCTATTTGTTTTTTCCAATCATCATATAATCTTATATAATTTTATTCCTATATGTATGCGCGTTTATTTTAATATTGTTTTTCTTTTTTGCTTGGTGTTTGAATTCGTATTATATTCCCCTATGCAGAGGAGGTCACTCTCGTGGTATCATTTTTTATATCTAAGATTACTTCCCTTGCAATTTTTCCTACTCTGCTCTAGTGCGTGAAATAAAATATTTGTTTCTGTGCAAACACCCGTGGATTACATCTAGTCGTTAGTTATATATTTTTATATTATAAGATTCTAATATACACAGGTTGATATGGTAAGATTCTAATGTACACAGGTTACATCTTTTCGATTTTAATTTATATTCAGTTTTATTTTCCTTTAATTCCTTAATCCATACTGCTAAAGTGGTTGAGTTTTTGTTTGTTTTGTCCGGTTGTTTTCGTTATTACTATGGTTCTGTTTCTATTTTCGTCATAGTAGTTGTTGTTGTCACGATTGTTATGATCCTTTCTACCGTTGTTTTCGTTTTCATTCACATTGTTGTTGTTTTCGTTATTTGTAGAGTTCTTTTCTTGCTCATTTTCATTTTTAAACGATTATTCGTTATAACTTCACATTTTTATACTACGTTTGAAGTTAAACAGTTCCCCTCATTGAACATTCATTAGGCAGTTACACCCTTTTACATTGTTTGATTCATTTTCTGCGCTATCTCTGTTTTTCAAAAATTTGTTTAATTTTGTGTTATTTGAGCCAATTATGGTATTTGTTAAGTTAGCAGACGCTGAGATGGATAGCTTAACAGTGGTTTTATTAATTATCCTACTTAGTTTAATATCTGGCGGAAAATTGTTGTCTATAATTTGGTAAAATTTCCTTGGGATGTTATTTTTATATAGTGGTTGAACGGTGGATTAAACCACGTCCGGCTCTTCCTTCTATTTTTCTTTTGAACTTCTCTTTCAGTTTTATTATGGTCTATCTTTTCAATTTTCTTTTTCGTGTTTATTGTATGTTTTATATTTTCCTTTTTTATATTTCCTCATCGACATGTTGTAAGATATTACATTTGCATTGTTTATTGTTCTTTCTGTACCTATGTTATTGTTTGGAGTTTCCTTAACAAATTTAATTTGTTCTTTATATCCTGAGCTAAGCCTTGGTTATAATAATCCTTGTTTTTATTGAATAATTCTTCATTTTGTGATATTTTACATATTCTTTTTGAGATGCTAGGTATAAGTGCTTTTTTCATACTATTCGGATGGTTGGATTTGTGATCTATGTAAAATAGTGGTAGGTTGCGTTAATGGTAGGGTTCATATGAGTTGTTGTCGGGATTAACGGTTATGTATAAGAAGTTTACATATTTGTGGTTTGGGTCTATTGTTAAATCTAGGTTCAGTTTACTGAAGAATTGTTTAATTTTTTGTTCGTTTCTTCAAATAACCTATTTGTTGAGTTGAAGTAGAATAATGCACCATCCCGGTATAGTCCTCCTATTAGTCCTGGAATCTTTTTACATAGTTCATTTAGTATATAAAGACCTACAAGGTCTGTTACTTGTGCACTATCCGGGGCCCCATTATGACGTTAAAGTTGAGATTTCTGTTCTTTCTGGTCCATAGTTTGTTATCATATTTTATTAAAGTTCTTCTTGTTAATCTTATAATGTCTAATTGTACATATGTTATCATTGTTAGTTTTCGAGCTAGTTCTTGTGCTTCCTCGAAGAGATTTCGTGAAATAGAGGGGTAATATAAATTTATATCAAACATAAGGAATTTTCTATTTTTGTCTTGGGATAGTGTGCCGAACCATTCAATTACTTCTTCCGATGATTTCCACACGTTATGGTAAATTTTGTTGTTTTTAATTTACGTAGAATTTCGTCTAGTATTTTTTGCTAATGTTTCCTTAATCTGAAATACATGGAGAAATCAGTCTAATGCTAGGATTATTGTTGAATTCTGGTTTATGATCTTTTAGGCTAAAACGTGGGCACAGTGGTGTATATCCCTCTATCTTATCCAGTATGTTCATTTTTTCAATTATTTTTAAGATTTCGGAGTTTATACTATTCAGTTCTCTATTGCTTGCTACTCTATAGCTTTTATTGAGTTCCTTCATTGTTGTAGGTTTCAAAATCCATGCTATATATATTCATGGTTTTTTTTCTGCTGGAATCATCTAGTTCGGATTGTCTTTAATATTTTTAATTGTATTATTGATTTTTCAATTGTTGGGTTCATGTACTTATGTTTCTTCTCGATTTTTATTTTTTTTATCCATTTTAACATGCCTAATTCGAACGAAATCAATGATATATATATATATATATATATATATATATATATATATATATATATATATATATATATATATATATATATATTTGTGTGTGGAGAAACTAGACATTGCTCGGGATTGAATGATGATCAACGAATATTTCACACTTTGCATATTTTTGATTGCTCGAGTTAGGGGCACATTGTTGTGAACCGAAAGGAACCTAATCACGCCTCTCCGCAGTGACTTAGGCCATAATATATCTCATCTACATTACACTGTAGAGAACCTACTGTTCATTTCAAAGAAATATTTTTATATATAATGAATTGAATTAAAGTTTCAAATGCAAAAGTTACGTATCATTCTTCGATTGTGTTCTACAGAGAAACATTCATCTCGAACACGCTCCTGTCATATCAAACAACATACATTTAATTTAATAGATCGAGCTGTTGTAATAAAACTTTTCAAATGAAATTCCGATGTTAGGCGGCATAGGATGTTAACTTGGTATGAAAATAACCTGTTCCTTCTTCCATCGGATTGTTTCGCGTATCGATTATCGAGATTTATCGAAGACATTCCGATAAAACACATCTAAAAACAGTGACAGAAACATAAAGTTCCATTCCTGTGAAATTTCATAAGCATAGGCACAGCAGTTACCGAGCTCATAGGGAACGAAATCAAACACACATAGACAAAATTTCCTTTTATGTAAATGTTGTGATATATATATATTATATAAATGGTGATATATATATATGTATATATATATATATATATATATATATATATATATATATATATAATGTTAAAAGTCCACGTACGTTTCTAGAAGTTATTTCCCGGTAATGAGGGTTTTGGAAGCATGAAAACCATGTTACTTTTTTGTATTACATAGTTTATTTCTATATTTCAAGCGGTCTTCTGCTCTTGATCACAAAACGTATCGAAATAAATGAAAGATGTTGAAGAAAACTGGACATTTCTATTCTAGACAGCGGTCAATCCCTGCAATAACGATTTATTGATTTAGGTATATATATATATATATATATATATATATATATATATATATATATATATATATATATCATCTAACAATCAACTCGTATGGAAACCTGTTATTATAAGTCTTACAAGCAAACATACCCCCGACTTCTTTAGATTAGTGGAAAAATCATTTAAATACCTGAATAAGTATAGTACAATATTTAAAAAAAACTCTATAAAAATATCATACTGTATAATGTCTAATCTAGCACGGACAATACTTTCCACAATTAACATAAAAATTAAACAAGCTCAGAATATTCCCCTTCATGCAATACATAACAAATGTAACTGCCAAAATAAAATGAATACCCTCTTAATAACCATTGCATGCACAAAGACGTGATATACGCTTGCACACTCACGCAATTGCTGAAACATGCAAACAACCAATCCCATGGAGAATATTGTCAAAGCATTCCGGGCACAAGTACACATAGGAATGCTTATGGTCAGGGTTCTGATAACAACAACAGCAACAACAAGAAAAACAACAACAACAACAGCAACAACAACAACAAAAACTACAACAACAACCAGAATATCAAATCTAATAATATAATTCCCAATAAAAACCAGAAGATTAACCAACACTTGCGTTATACATCTTCAGGTCCTCTCTCAACTCAACTTCCCAATACTAGGATGGATAAACTACAAAAGAATGATAAAACATTGAAAACATTCACTTATATAGGTGCAACCTCAAACTAAATAAAAATAAGAATTTCAAACCACTTGCATTCATTCAGAAATGAAAGGTCGCAAAATAATCATAATAATCGTACATCTTTAACAACATTAATCAATAGTCTGGAGCAGGGGTCGGCAACCTACGGCACGCGTGCCACAGGTGGCACGCCAAGCAATTCTAATGGCACGCCGAGCCTCCAAATCTTTTAAACTTCATACAGCCAAAAGGAAACAGTTCTCCTTGGAATTATGAGGATATCTGCGATCTCTTGCGTACTCTTGCCACCTAAGTGCATGCCCACAACAAGAAAACGCGTTTTATTTTTGTCCGTGCGAACCGTAGGCGTTAGATGCTCCATGCTCGTTCAAAGTATGTTCTGTCAGATACTATAATTTTGAAATGCGTTTTGAATTGAGTCTGGTGACTCAGTCTCACCGACCCAGATGAAATACAACGTAGCGTGAGAGAGTTGCAAATGTAAAATTTAGTCAAAAATCATAATAAAAAAATCTAATAAATATATAAAAAGTAACTTATCAGACGAAAATAAATGACCATTAAGTAAATGAATGATTCCTCTACAAAAATCAACAATAAAAATAATCAAGAATTCATAAATTTGGAAATTAAAGCAATATTTTCAGAGATAGGTTGATAAAATCCGCCCAAAATTTCAACGAATCGCCGGAAGTTTTGTTTACATCAGCAGCAGCGCTGACATTTGAAATCTACGGATGCCTTGAAGTGTATATAAAATTTAACTTGAAATTATAAAAAGTGTATATGTAAACCAAAAAATCTTTTGACTATGATTATCTTAATTAAAATAAAACACTTACCAGTGATAATAACAACACGTGTAACATGGAGTTTATTTGTTTTTGTTTAAATTTATTTTAATATTTATACAAATAAAAAAACAATGCCGGAAAAAAAGTTAAGAAAAGTATATAAATTTTTATTTGTAATTATAAAACTTTTGTTTTTAGCTTTTTATTATTATTTAAGTTTTGTAATGAAACTAAGTATATGCTACCATATTCAAAATATGATAAACCTTATTAGGAAACAAATTATTTTTTGGTAGTCATTTTTTTTTTCAATATCTGTCTGGCTGTCTGTCTGTCGTTCGTTTAGCAGAAAGAGAGAGAAAGAGTGAGAAATGATTATAATGTTCTGGAACAATATGTAAAACCCCTCCTTTTTTCACACTAAATGACACTATTTACCATCCCTTGTGAAGAGACGATGACTGGCAATGGGTCATTTTGGGGTTAAAGCTTACCAAAACAAAACAAACTTCCATTTTTGTTATCTCCCTATACTGTAACTCTCTAACTTACCACTTACCCTTTCTTTCACTAAGCTTGTCATAAATCTGTCATCAGCTCTAAGAGAGATTAAAAACACGTGGACTCTATTTGAAAAAAGGAGAATGTTTGTTGTGAGTACTTTAAGCTTTAAATAATGATTATAAATAGAAGGGATAACTTTCAGTTTATATTTTTTTTTTGTTTTTAAATATTTTTACATGTTTTTTTTTTTTCGTAACATTTACTAAGTGTTCCGATACAGATAAAATAGCTATTTTAGCAGATCTTCGAAAGAGCAAATTTAATTTTAAGGGAAAGACTAAAGAAACTTTAATTTTTTTAGCATGATAAAAATAAAAAAATTACACAGCTCATAAATCTTTTTTAAAAAATAAAAGAATGTACATATTTTAAACTTTAGCGTTTATTTTAAAAATGAAGGGATAAAGGTTTAAAAAAAAACAACACATTATTTTATTCATTTTTTTATGATCTTTAAATAAAGATATAAATTAGAGTGTTCCGAGACGAATTTTTAATAGAAATTCATACTTTCATACTTTTAGACAGAGGGGGGGGGGTAAAAATAAATAAAAGAAGTATGAAAATGAATTTTTCAGAAAATAATTTTATTTCCATTCGAAAGAGCGTAGAATTTTACATAAAATCTGAAAAAATGAAAAGGATTTGATGAATAGAAAAAAAATTATCGATTTTTAAAATCATAGAAAATTTTCAAGAATTTACAAATTTACAAATTGAAATTGAAACTATTACGTGAAAACGCTCACGCGCAGTAAGGAAGCTTTGACTTTTTTGTGATATTTTTTACGATAAAATTAATTATATGAGATTTTATTTTAAAAAGTTTTACTTTTCTTTAAGAAAAATCTTTCCTAAACACAATGAGCTAAAAAAATTTTGAAAATTATTAGTTTTAAACATTTTATTTGCTGTTTGAAATTGAGGGGTGTTAAATTTAGGAAGGGTGCTAGAGTTACAGAATTGTTCAGTGGTCAGAATATGAATACAAGATAAGGAATATTTGCCTTTCAAATTCTTGAAATTGTACTTTTAATTTTCAAGCTCGTAACTGGGATTAGAAGAGATGAGCAATTTCGATCATCTTCATACTAAACAAAATGGTATGATTGGAGGAATACGTGGATGAAATATTTTTTTTAAATTGTGAATGCCACGCACGAATAGGATCCTAGCTCGAGCTAATCAAAACCTTTAGACTTTTTCTGGGACACCCTGTACATAATTTTTCTCCACAATTTTTATTAAAATGTATCCTGGTTCTCCCACAGCAAAGGCAAGAATAATTTGTTTGGTATTTTATATATATCATAATTGATGTTTACGTAATTAGGCCTATTTATATTTTCAGAATACCCCTGCTGTTAGATATGACTGAAAAGAAAAGAAAACTTGATCATCGCCCATTTCAAGACAATTGGACAATAGAATATGGATTTGTGGAACAAAAGGATCGTGCTGTTTGTGCTTTCTGTTGCGAAAGTGTTGTGTGTCGCACATCTAGTGTACAAAGGCACTTTCAAACCAAACATCAATCTAAGTTTAAAACTTCAGAAGAAAAAGGTGAAGCCATCAAAAAAGCTATTTCTGGTTTCAAAAAACAAACTGTTATTTTGAGCCAAGCTGTTGGAATGAAGAGTAAAGCTACTGAATGTAGTTACAAAATAGCCCAGTGTGTGGCTTTAAATGGTAAACCTTTTACAGATGGTGAATACATCAAAGAAGCTTTTTTGAGTGGTGCTGAAGTTTTGTTTCGTGATTTAAAAAATAAGGACATTATACTCTCTCGAATTAGAGAAATACCAGTCTCTGCAAGATCAGTTGAGAGGCGCATATCTGACTTGGCTGAAAATGTGACAACTAAGCAAACAACTGGATTAAAGCAATCCCTTGTATTTAGTGTCGCTCTTGATGAAAGCACCGATGTAAACGATGCGTCTCGCCTAGCAGTGGTTGCAAGATATCTCGAGAATAATCACATTTATGAGGAGTTGTGTTGTTTATTACCCCTTCATGATACAACCAAAGCAGAAGATATTTTGTGTGCATTTACTGGTTATTTTTCTAAACAAGACATTAACTTGAACAAATTATTCTGCGTAACAACCGATGGTGCTGCTGCAATGGTTGGCAAGAAGAAAGGATTTGTAAAACTTCTGGAAAATCATGTTGGACGCAAACTGTTAAGTTTTCATTGTATTATACATCAGGAGGGCTTATGTGCAAAGACCTCGTCTTTGGATTTGGTCTCTGTGATGAAAACTGTTGTTGAGATAATCAACTTTCTTATTTCTCGCTCTTCATTGGTTCACAGGCAATTCAAATCGCTTCTACAAGAAGTTGAGCGTGAATATGGAGATCTTCTGTTATACAACAATGTTCGCTGGCTTAGTCGAGGCAAAGTTTTAGCTAGATTTGTTTGTTGTCTTGAGGCTATTAAGATGTTTCTTGATGAAAAACAGAAACGATTCCCTCAGCTGAATGATGAAAGCTGGTTGTTGAAGTTGATGTTTATGACCGACATAAACACACATTTGAATGAGCTTAATTTGAAATTACAAGGACAGGGACAAACAGTCCTTGATCTTTTCAGCTATTGGAAAGCGTTTACAATGAAACTTGACATTTTTACCCGTGACATCAACATCAAAGCATTTAAGTACTTTCCAAATGTGAAAAATCATGCAAATCAATTCGAAGTGAACACAGATGAGCTTCAGGAGTACGTGAAAGCACTCAAAGCAGAATTCGAAAAACGAAGCCAGGACTTCTACATTCATGGATCCTTATTTTCATATCTGATTAAGCCCGACATGCTTGATTTGACAAATGCCCAACTGGAACTTTTTAGCTGGATGGACATTGATGATTTTGAAATGCAACAGATTGAATTTAGGTCTTCAGAAATATGGACATAAAAATTTGCTGAACTAAGAAAGTCTCTGGAAGATGAAAATTTTGAAAAGTCTGGTGCTATTCTGAACTGTTGGATCTCCCTCCCAAGCTCATTCATCTGTTTGAAGAAAATTACTTTTGCTCTTCTCTCAGCTTTTGGTTCAACTTATTCTTGTGAGCAAATTTTCTCTCACATGAAAGCAGTGTTGTCTCCACGTCGAAGTCGTCTAACACCTGAACATTCAGAAAACTGTGTTAAGCTCAAAGTTACAAAGTATGTTCCCGACATTGAGGAATTGGCAAAGACCATGCAAGGACAAGGGTCCCATTAATAATAAAAACTTTTCAGAAACAGTTTTTTCACATTATTTATAAACTTTGACATTATTATATATTTTATGAAATAAATATAGAGAACAGGTATATTGACCTTGATCGTTATAAATAATAAATGTTGGCACGCTGAATAATTTGAAACCCTAAGTCGGCACACGCTAAACAAAAGGTTGCCGACCCCTGGTCTGGAGGATAAGAAAATTCCCTATTCAATTAAATAGACTATATACTGGAAAAAATGAGATCATACACCACATGGGTCAATTTTGTTATCTTTGTATATCTGAAGCAGTTAACATTATCACCTTCCCTAATTATATAATAAATGCTAAGAACGAACTAACGTCTAGATGTAAACACAAGACAAAATTTAAATACAGCTAACTTAAAATAAAATAACATACATTTTCTGTAACCCTGTAAATGTGTGAAAACATAACACTAAATACATATAACAAATACTTATAACTTTTTAACTAAAAACTAAATTATATGTCATGGTGTTTTTTTGTCAGTTAAGTATTATTATTAATATTATGTTATTTTTTCAGTAAAGTATTATTATTAATATTATAATATTTATAACACATTTTATTAATACGCCTAGTATTACTTTTGCAGATTACTTTCACAGATTATTATAGTTACTAATTTTCAGTTTAATATTGTCATATAAAGGATATTGTCAATACATATAAATTAGCAAGACTTTTACTGTTTATATAAGATAAGATAATTTTGAGTTGAATTGATTTGAATTTATTTAAGCTGGAATTTCTACTTGACATGGAATGATTTTGATTTTGCGTTCTTTTTTCTCCTCTCTTTCTGCATGTGCGCTCTGACCTACTTTCGCCATCTGCCCTATTTTCGCGGCCTGTTATTTTATCTTAGTTTTCTTAGTTCCTCTTAATCTGTCTCTATTTCTACTCCCTCTATTTCTTATCTTTTTCATTATCATTCTCAAATTTCTATCTCTCCCTATTCCTTAATCTATTCCTTCCCCTTTATTTAATTTTATCTTCTCTTCTATTGGCTAACTTTTCACGCGTAAGCATTTTCTTTTCTTTTCTTTCTTTTACTTTTATTTGTATTTTTATTTTTATTTTATTTTATTTATTTATTTATTTTATTTATCCTTTTCATTTTTCATTTTATTTTTATTTTATTTTATTTTTATTTTTAATTTTTGATTTTTAAATTGAAAATTTTTCATTTTTCTTTCATTATATCAGTTCAGTTTTCCTCCTTTCTCTCTGCATATGCCTGGACGCTCTGACCTACTTCCGCTATCTAACCTATTTTCGCGAACTGTCATTTTATCTTATAAAGGTTTGTTGACTTCGTTTTCTTAGTTCTTCTTACTCTGTTTTTATTTCTACCTCCTCTATTTCTTATCGTTTTATTATTATTCTCAAATTTCTATCTCTCCCTGTTCCTTAATTTCCTTCCCGTTTATTTGATTTTATCTCCTCTTCTATTCGCCAACTTATTACGCGTAAGCATTCTCTTTTCTTTTTTTTACTTTTATCTTTTTTTTATTTTATTTTATTTATTTATTTTATGTATTTATTCTTTTCATTTTTCATTTTATTTATTTTTTAATTTTTAATTTTTAATTTTTTCAATTTAAAATTGGTCTTTTTTCATTTTTCTTTTATCTTTCAATTCAGTTTCTCTTAATTTGTGTAGCCTGTCTATTGAAAGCGGTTTTATTTTATTTTATTTACAATTTGAAGTTATTTTGGAATGGAATTTGAATCCATATAATTATCAAAATATTATATATATATATATATATATATATATATATATATATATATATATATATTAAAGTATATGTTTACTAATAAACAGATCAACCAGACCTATATACATGTTTTTTACCGGACTCGTTAGATAAACAAAGAAAATTTCTCCATGAAAATGCCTACTTCATACTATTACCTTGTGATGTGGATTACTCAAAATACAAATTGGATTATTTTACCACACTGCTATTAAACACATTGACTTCGGATTTTACCATGCAACTAGGATGTGAATTTTTATATCCTTTTCATTAACTTGCTTTACTCTGATATTTAAACACTTAAAATAACTTTTAATTATCATTGTCTATTTTGCACTGACTTAAGCAAATAAGGTGTAAATCAGTATAAATATTTGCTACTACTTACTCCTCTGGAGAGATGGAAGACATAGAAATCCTATAGGATTAAATGAACAGCAGTAACTTTTACTGCAGCACATAGACGTACGGTTAGTGCGTGCAACCGGCTTAAAGAAGGACTAGCGAATTTACCACCAAACCAGGCGAGTGTAAGCAAATTTAATCGTCTATCGAATTTTAGACAGTCTCTAATTAAAACAGTAAGAACGAGCATGCAAAGGGGAGACAAAAAATTCAATATCAAATAATGAGGATGTCGGAAGTAGAAATATAGTTTATGTATTTTTTATATGGGTTTTATTTATCTTTTTTTTTGTATAAAATCAAATAAACAAACACACAAACAGACAAACAAAAAATAACCCAGGATTGAAAATGGCAAAAGAAAAGAGTTCATAATGGAGAAGTAAAAGCGGTCGCCTTTAAGTCCACAGGAAAAAGGGGGTGTAGTTACGAGATGGGGTCAACAGTTCGTTTAAAGGTTCTCCCGCACGGTAAATTCCGGTCGAGTATCTGCCGGAATACACAACACAAAAGTTTGTTTGGTGGGAGATAGAAGAGGAGGAATTCACAAATCTGTTTCTCGTATAAGTCCGAATCGAGGATTCTTATTATTTCCATTTCGGGGTAATATGTCACATTTCTTTGTTTTCTTCTATTTTCATTGTGCTCTCCGTTCGTTTTCCTTTTGGACGCCAGTAAAAAAGAGGGAAAACATTCGTCGTTCTTCGTGTCTAAGATTACACCGCATAACGTTTTTCCCTTATTAAGGTATCGTTAGCTTTTTCTCCTCTCATTCTACGAGCCAAGAAACGGAAAAAAATCGCCGTCCTCCTTGGAGTATCATGTTTGTTCTCCCGGCCTCCTCCGGGATTCGGACCGCGACAATATATACATAAAAAATGTAGACTATCTAGAACATATGCTGTAGTAGGGCAGGTCGATTTTGGAACCCCGGTGAGGCAATGGTGATGATAGTTGGGGTTTGACATAGAAAAGACCTACACAAAATATTTTTCTCAAAATCGATATCTTTTCTTGAGGAAATTACTTTAAAATTTGAAAAATTGAAGCGATTAAAAGTATTTCGGTTAATTATCACGAACATCCCGTCATCAAAACAATCCGTACTGTTAAGAAAATGGAATCATTATTTAGAATATATTTTAAACTACATTTCTAAATAAAATGAGTGAGGATAAATAATTAATAAAATATGTATTAAGTGTAAAGGCAAAATTATGCTTTGTAAATAATAACGACCAAACTTCGCTTTTTCATTCAGGAAGTTTTGGGGGTGGAAACATTTTAGATTTCACCGTCGCAAAACACGCTCGTTATTGATATTGAACATTGACGTTAGTTTATTATTTAATTTGAAAACATTACGATTTAGGCTAAATTATTTCGAAAGGAAAAACGAAAAAGACTTGTTTAAAATATATTTAATTACATTTGAAGTGTCTGCAGTGAATTTAAACATAGTTATTTTATCTTTTTAATTTGTTTTTCTATTAGGTTGGTGCAAAAGTAATGGCAGTTTTTGACGTTCAAATGCACGTCAGAAATATTACTCTGCACCACCCTAATATTTCACATCAAATTCTATTTGAATTTTTTATCAAAATATAGTAATACTCCAGTTTTATATTAAAACAAAACAAATAAAAAATAGTCCATACAATTTTATTCTACACATTCTTTACGAAACATAACCACGTAAATTTTCAAGTTTTTCTACTTAATAAAAAATGCTTTGCAGAAAATTAGTGCCAATTTTTTATTATTTTTTTATTTTTATGGAGGATTCGTTTTTAAGCCGTATTTTTCTTCTAAAATTATAGTTTTAAAATCAGATAACACACAAAGATTAATACACGTAAATACGGAAACTCTTTTAAAGGCTTTTCGTAATTTGGGCACCTATGTTATTGTGCTCAAATACCTTTGTTATTTAGAAATCCATTCTTAATATGGGAAAGAGGTTGTATTGTAACTATTCTGTACTTTAACCTAAAAAATTTATAAACAAAAATTTCATAAAAATTAAATTAAATTTGAAAATACTATTAAAAATAGCATAGTAACATATATGCACAAGCACTGGCTTTTCAAACTCTAGACACTCGTTTAAAATTGCACAACTACAGCAAGAATGAATCTCTTTATGGATAAATTCATGGTGTCGAAGGAGGAGCTAAAATCTGCTAAAAAAGTCTAAACTAAACACTACTATGCCTCTGATTTGGTTTGATCCTCTTTCTTCAATACATCTAATTCAACTCTACAAGTTTTTCATTATTTCTTATGAAGTAGCACTTATATTCTTACGTATGAAACTGGAAGATAGCCTAATATAATTTCCATCAGTTATAATCTATTTATTTTACTTTTCATATTAGAATGTCAGTAAAAGCACGACGTTCAGTTTTAACCCGTGGTTCACAAAATTTGCTGGTCCACCTTGTCATTTGTATGAAACAGTACCCCTAACTTCACGACAAGTCATCCAGTTTAGTTATTTCCTCGTAAACAGTTATCCCCACTTAAAAATAGTGAGATTTCTAAGTTAATTACGAGGGAAATAATTAGTATTCGGCAAACAGTCAATCCACAATTTTCCTTGTTAAAATAACATTATATAGGACAGAAGGTCAATATATTTTGTTATAAGATGGCCAAACAGATTGACAGGAAATATCTTTCAGCAATCAAAGTGAAAAGAATGAAGGAACAGCTAGACAGATGGTTTAATATATTTTCTTGTAGCTGTAAATTTCCTGTCTTGAGATGTGATAGCTTTGCAGTAAAGTGAAAGACAGAAAACTGTTAAACAAGGCACATGATCTGCACTTGTCCTCTTAACAAGGAGGTAATATTAATTCTATAGATTCTCCTGCAATTATGTTCCTTTTTTTGTGGAAAATAAAATAATGTATTGGTATGTATTATGTAATCTGGCTCTATTACATGCACATTTTCAATTTTCAGGTTTCACTAGAAGAACTACCATTCACATCAATGTTTAAATTAATTGATGAAACAACAAAAAGCCTAACAACATTTACTCGTCCTTTGGGTAAACTTTGTATCAATAATTATCAAGATTTGCCTCAAATAGAATTCTAAAAAATTAGTGTCCCTCCTGATCATCATTATCTGACAACAGAAGAAACAAATAATTTAAGTGTGAAGACCAGAGAATACTTTTTGAGTATGCTGTTGGCATTTCTTGTGGAGAAGTTCACTTAGAAAATTGGGACCTTGAATCAAGGAAGATAGCTAACATAAATCACAAGATTAGTGTAATTATTGACTAGAGTTGTCTATCCTCAAACACTATGATAAATTAAACATTTTGGTCAAATTTATCATCCAAGTGTATGCAGTTAGTTAATTTTAAATCAAAACCGACAATATTTTTTTTAACCAACAAGAGTATATTTTAATATGATTTAGAGAACAAAACAGTTAACTAAAATCCAAATTACTATTTTAAACTGTTCAAAATATAGTGCTTTTGAACTACTTCCGTTAAATATAATATCAATGATAAACTCAGATAAATTGGATGAGAGAGAGCGGGACATTCAAACGATTTTGTCCATTAGGTAAATAAATATTTATCCATTAAATTTTATTAGTTTTCTTAATTTACCCAAACAATAGTTAGTTTTATTCATATTACATAGCAAAAATATAAAAAATAAGTGTTTTAAAGTAATTGTTTTGCTTGTTTTTTCTTGTTTATTTTTCCAGAAATATTGAACAACTGAAAAAATAAAATAAAAATAAAAAATGAAAAACATTACTGCTATTAATTTTGCAGCCACACACTGGTCAAATTTAATTGATTTTTCTAAAAAAAGTTGTATATGGGCAGGAAACTAGATATAGAAACATTGTGCAAACAAATTAGATTTTCATTTTCCTCAAAAGGAAATTATAAAGAACAATTAAGTTCTATTATAAGTTGCCTCTAATAAAAAATTAAAATACATGGTTCTGTAACCCTAAAGAGAGGCCACATCAGACCTGTAGGGTTGATGTGACGTTTCTTTTGGTTAAAAGTAATTTTTTGTTCCCGGACGATGATCGGGTTGAAGGAATAAAAATTATCATTAATTTTTTTTGTGAATAAATTATGAGCTAAGTCTGTTGTTGAGATGGCGGCTGCAAAAGTGCCTTTGTAGCGAGAGGTTAAATCACATTCTAGACTTCAAAAGCGAAAAAGAATGCATAAAATATTTTAGCCAAAATGCACAGGCGTTTGATCTACAATGGCCGAAATAATAGTTGTGCAGTAGACGGAGGGGTGGGGATTTCACACCCGCAATTGGCAAAACTATGAGCCAAGTTGATCTGTGAATTTGACAAGTTGAAAAGTCGGGTTGTTTTTGATCTGAGAGAAACACACGCAGTGACTTGGTATTATGTTTTAGAACAAAGAATAGGAAAAAATGAATTGTCCGAAATTTCAAAACAATAATATGACCTATCGAGAATTGTCATTTGGTGAATCAGGTCGAACGAAAATTGGAGTTATGAAATATTTTTGCTCGGATGGGAAAATGTGTTGTCCGATAAGTTCAAAGCGACAAATGCATTCTTGGTCTTTTGACGTAAACAAAATGTGTGATATAATGGAATGGCCGACAACCAGAACTTAATTCAAAGATAAACTAAAATTCCTTTGAATTATCAAAGTGAAAAATGAGATCAATAGATAATTTTAAAACAAATAAAATCGCGTGATTTGCTTTAAGTCAAAGGAAAAATAATTTTCCTGGATATGAAAAAAAATTCCATTAGTAAGCCAGGGAGGAGTTAATTAATACAACGTGTAAGTTGGGCGTTAATTAAAGGAGGAGTAAGTCCAATTTTGGAAATGGACCAATGAAAAAGGGCCCTGTCGAAGTATAATCAACCAATCAGAAAAGGCCCCGTCGAATTATAATCAAGCAATTTGATTGGTCGATGATGAACATGGGTGTCGTCATCATTCCATAATTGTATTATAAAAGAAATGAAAAATCAGAGATTAAGTCAGAAGAACAGAACAGAGAAGAAGAGAGAGTCCGGAATCAGAGTCAAAGAGAGCTAAGTCGAGTTATCCGTCTCGGCAGAATCACCTCTCCTCTCTCTCTCCCCCTCGCTTGTTGCCTGATAACTCAACGCTTATAACGTGTCGATCACTTAACGAGAATTAAGCAAAGTCCGCGATACCGACCAGGTATTTCAACAACAGAAGCTCAGTTGTAGAACTAACTGCTTGCTTTAATTAATTGTCAACTATATGTATATGGTGTAAATATTTCTTTTATGAATTTCCGAAATATATATTATATTAACCAACCTCCGGAGTTTTGTTGCTGATGTGCGTTGATCCCTATATTTGTATATTTCTTTATTTGCCATTTGTGACACCGTATCCGTCAACGAACACCCAGAATAACTAGACGATCCACGGAGAACAGGCCTTGAGGACCGAGCATCCGAGAAGAATCCCCAACGCCTTAACGAAGAACTCACTGGGTGACGCGACGTACTAACGGTTGGCAGACCTGGTTGCCCAGTCGACATATCATAACTGTACCGACCAGGGTGCAGATCATAACTGGGCCGCGATCAGGGATCAAGGACGTGTAAGGTCACACGTTCAAAGGTCACAGTTCTGTAACTTGTATCAAGTTGTGATATTGTGTAATATATCCCCACATATCTTTTTGAATTGTGAAACTCAAATGACTTAGTTGCTAATTAGCTTTTTTTATAATTTTAATTTAATCAATGCAGTAAAAGTTGAGATATTTTGCTAGTTTTGATTCATAATCAAAATTATAATTCATGTATGTATTTTTCTTTCAGTGTATTTTATATAAATATATCAATGTTAATTGAATATTTTATAAAAATAGTGGCATTTACAAAGTCATTGTTTTGAAAAAGGCTATGAAAATAAAGGATTTTAAGCGTTTTTCTACGCAATTTTTAAAATTAAATGCTCAATTTTCTGTTCAAGATGGGAATCTAATTTTTGGTATATGTTCCTATCACATCAAATCCCATCTATCATCACCAGTGGCATGTTGATTTTCTGAAAAAAAGTTGCAAATCAATCTGCGCTAATGCTGCAGTAAGGAGAAAAAGAGCCGAAGACCCTAGTGATGTTTTGAATATAATAAACTAGTTATAACAACAGTTTCATTTCATTCGGACAAAACTCTAAGAAACGGGGCCTAATTAGAGTTGGGGCCCGTTTTTATGGGTCACCTTGTATATATATATATATATATATATATATATAGCAACTAAATCATTACAAGTATCTGTTCACACTTTGGATGAAGATTTATATTTAGTATTAGATGGTGAGTGTAATTCTAGCAACGTTATCGCCGATGTAACATCGGACATTGTTCAAGTATATCCCACTGAACTCTTCTGCATGGAGGATAATGTACGAGGTAATACCCAGGTCCCAGTGACATTTTTCTGGAGTTTGAATAATTCTAATTGCAAAGTGCTCAGAATATTTACCCGCGCAAGGCTAAAGAAACGAAAGCATGTTTCCTTGTAGATTTACGTTCGAAATTCCGTTCCATGTTCGACAAGGAAATCCCCAAATTTGACAATATACATCTGAAAAAGGTCAGAAGGTTAATTAATCGAAACCTTGCAAAAAAATAGACGTAAGATGAGAAACAATAGCTTCTACAATACAAATAATACAAGGAAGGGTAAAATGTTCCCAGAATTCTTACGAGATTTTTCTGCAAGTTCGTAAAAGAAATACAAATGCTATCGCTGAGACGCACTATGAAAAAGGTAAAATAATTAAAAAATAGGTACACTCTTCGATGACGAATTTGCTTGAAGTTACATGGAGAAGATACCGTTTTATCTGATATCTATAATATAAAGCGGAATGTCTGTGTGTGTATGTGTGTGTGTGTGTGTGTGTGTCTGGTCACGAATAGGCTCCTATATGGTTGAATATTTAAAAAAAAAACTGATTACATATAATGATAGAAGATGTACGAGACACAGAAATGGGTATATTTAATCTGGCAGAACAGTGCTTCATTAAAATTGTGGGATCTGCGTTCGCGCCTCGCCCACAAAGTATGGAAATAAAAAATTTAAAAATTAAAAAAAAAGCGTTTACAAGTGTTTTTAATATAGATGTACAAAAGAATACTTTGATAAGTATGTTTTAACTTTAATAGGGATAGTATAATAAAATTGTGGGGTCTGCGTTCGTGCCTGGCCTTCATAGAATGGAAATAAGCGCAAACTTTAATAAAGACTTTTCATATCTATCTGCGTAAGTATACTTTGATAATTATGTTTCAGTATGAAGAAATATGGTATAATAAAATTATGGGGTGTTCGTTCGCGCCTGACCTCCGTAGAATGGTAATATGTCACAAAGTTTAACAAGGTTTTTTAATATAGATCCACGGAATATTGTGATAAGGGTTTCAGTGTGAACAGGTATGGTATAATAAATTATGGGATTTATCTATTTTATTTTTACTTTCATCATATTTTGCTTTGGTTTTGATACCCTCAAATTCGAAGCTATCTCATTACAACCCTTCCTTTTCATAACCTATCATATTTTCATAAATCAGAGTCCATTTTCTGTACGCTGTTTTAGAACCCAGTCAACGACGGGTACCTTTGCTAGTTTTAATATATTCCCTGTAGAGCAATATGTATATTGACATTCCTGGCAGATGATCATTTTCCGTATCAGTACGATACAGCAGGTCATCGTATAGAAAACAAATAAGAAAATAGGTTTCATAAACTAACAAGAAAAGGCCAAGCAGCAAGATATTTTGCAAGAATATTGCGTGGTCAGCTTTCAAAAAATATCTATTAGCAGCGTCTTTTTTTTTTAATTTTCTTCCTTTGAATATTGTAACGATGGTATGAGACAGCCAAACCAGCTGCCAACATTGCCCTGTTTTTTTTATTGAAACCAACCGAGAGCTCTTTTTATTATCCTCGTTGTTCCCTTAAGTGCAATTGTTTGGATCTCTTTAGCACTTGGTTCGACAGGAATATTAGTTAGATAGGACTTTTAGTTCTTTTTCATAAGCCCTGTGGCACCCATAATAAATGGTATGATTGATATCTCTCTAAGATTCCAGTGTCTTTTCATATCATACATGAGACATTGATATTTGGTCCATTTCTCCCTTTCAGCTCTGTTCAGACCTTCATCATTAGGGGCACTCACTTTAACCAAGGTTGTAACTCTCGCTGACATATTCCATAAAACTATATCAAGTTTTACAGCAACATTTTCAAGGTAGGTGGTTGTAGGGATTACATGGTCGTAATGTACGGTATATAAGTCATTTCCAACTGCCCTTTCGGGTTGATGTTCCCAGGATTTGTTGCTACATTGAATGTATAATTGTTTACAGATGGTCCAGTGGAGGTATTTACAAACACCAGCATGTCTCGCTGCGTAGTAGCCATACCCCAAAAGAACATTGCATCATGATACAAATGACTCACATGTTCCGATTCCGTGTGGCAGAATAAAAAAAAAACGGAGTGCGTGATAAAAGAATTATTCTAAAAACATGGAACATACTTAATTATGTAGTACTACAGCACTTCTTGTAAAGTAATTAGGAAAGCGGAAAAAGAACTGCGTCTTTGTAATAAAGTACACATAAATAAATGAAACGACGGAGAATGAAATAAATAATTGACACGGCGGAGGAAATAAGCAATAAATAACTAATAAACTAAGAATAATTTAAGTTCAAGTTAGAAAGGCATGAGAAAAAAATAAATAATTAAAGCAAAAGGAATAATGAAATTATTAAGGGTATAATCATCTAGAAAAAAAAAACAAGAAATAAAAACAAGGAGAACAGCAAAAAACTAAGAAAAATGTTAAGCTGCCTAACTTTAAATGTAGATTCCATGAACAAAGCTTCTTTCGAGCTGACTACAATATGGCTGTCTTCAAGTCAAACGTAAACAAGTTCTTGATGAGCCGTCCCACTTGTTAACAAATTTACCGAATTTCCATTACTAACAATTACTATATTGTCCGATTTCTACTGCATACTTTAACCCTTATCCTCGAGTGGCCCCTTGGCCTTGATGTGGTGATGATTATGTAAAAAAAACCAAAAAAATGGGGAAACAAGCATATATATATATATATATATATATATATATATATAAATGATGGTTCACACAAATGAAGCGCTAAAAAAAAACTTCTGCGTTTCCCTGCAGAAATTTTACTACACAAATAATTGCAGGCGATATGGAGAATACGATTAAAAATACCCTTTCACTAACTCATGTTACAAACATGTTGTTCTAATTTTTACTCCATATTTCGAGTGCTATCTAGAAAAGAAACATTTTATATTTCTTTCTTTATTTTATTCAAACTCAACCAGCCCTTTTATCAAGGAACACAAACCCTAACATGAATTCCGCGTGACCAACGTACCGTTCCGACATTTAAAAAGACTAAAAAACTACAATCGGATTTGTACTGATTCTATGCGCCAACAACAACATGGCAAAAAAAAAGAAATAAAGACATACTGATGATAAAGTATATCTTCGAAATATATTTATAAATTTTAATATAATATTCAAACAAAAAAAATATCTGTTTATTTTTGTATAATGTGTTATTTTGGCCTCAAATGTATCTAATACGTATTGATTTTATTCAAACTCAACCAGCGCTTCTAACAAGGAACACAAACCCTAATATATGTATATATATATATATATATATATATATATATATATATATATATATACTAGCAGTTTTGCTGTTATTAATTTTGTGTGCATATGTATATATTAATGTAATTCCTTTCTATATAATAGACTTCCTTAACTGATATAGAAAAAAGCTGGTAGAGACCGCATACGTTAAATTTTTAAAAACTTTGACTCATATTCTGTCCCCTTATTGCTTATTATTTTCGGCTTAAATTCAATTAACATGTGTGACCCATGCCCAAATAATCTTCATTTAAAATTTCAAGTGTTTAGACCCAAAATTGACAGAGACGTTTCGTAGAGTCTGCAAAGGTCAACTCCTTTAACTTTAACGTCTTAACAGCCAAAGTTTAACCCAAATACAAATTAAAAAGCTTGCTGTGTGTCTGAATACCCTTTATGTAAATTTTCAAATGGTTAGACCCAAACTTGGCTTAATGGTTTGCTAGAGACCGCAAAGGTCAAATATTTGAACTTTAACAGCCAAATTGTGAACAAAACAAAACAATTAAAAAGCTTGATCTATGTCTGAATAAACGATATGTAAATTTTCAAACGTTTAGACCAAAAATTTGCTTAGTAATTTTGTAAAGACAGCATAAAAAAAATTGACCACAATTATTACCCCTTACCATTTATTATTTTGGGCATAAATCGCATTAATAAGTTGTACTCCTGGCCAAGGTACCGATATCTAAAATTTCAAGTGTTTAAACCTAAAATTGGTGGAGGACTTTGGTAGAGTTCCGAAAGTCAAATCGTAAAATTTTGACTCCTTAACGGCCCAAATACTGGCAAAAAGATTCCCAAATCTCACAACCCCTTATTTCAAGCTCCAGTCTGTAGACCGCAAATGGAGAGACTTATTTGGTACACAAACAGACAGACAGACAGACAGACAGACACTTTCACTTTTATAGATTTACTAGCAGTTCCGCCTGTCTTTGCTCGGGACCTATCTTCTGTTCATAACTTTTTGTGCATATGTCTATATTAAAAAGTGTGAATATGTACGGTGATGCCTTTCTATATAATAGGCGTCCTTAACTACAATAGAGAAAAGTTGCTAGAGACTACAGACCTCAAATTTGTTCGGGACCTATGCACTGTTCATAAATTTATGTGCTTATGTATATATTAATGTAATGCCTTCCTATATAATAGACTTCCTTAACTACTATATAAAAAAGTTGGAAGATACCGAAGACGTCAATTTATGAAAAATTGGATCCCAATTTTTACCCCTTAACATTTATTGTTTCGGGCTTAAATTCAATTAAAATGTTGGACGCATGTCCAAATAACCTACATTAAAAAATTTATGTATTTAGACCTAAGATTGGCGGAAGAGTTTGGTAGAATCTGCCAAGGTTAACTCTGTTAAATTGGATCTCTTGCCAGCCAAATATTCGTCCAAGCTTGGTGCTTGTCTGAATACCCGTTATCTAAAATTTCAAATGATTAGACCAAAAATTGGCTGAGTAATTTTGTAGAGATCGCAGAGGTCATTTTTTCTTTAAATTGGCCCCAATAAGTAGCCCTTACAATTTATTGTTTTGGGTTCAAATGAAATTATAAAGATCCATCCATGGCATATATATATATATATATATATATATATATATATATATATATATATATATATATATATATATATATATATATATATACTCGTGAGCAAAAGAAAATGGGCCAAACAAATTTTATACATTTTACTAGCATGCCTGATTGTTTGGAGACGTGTGTTTATCAAAAAAATAAATAAATAAATAAATAAAAGAAAAATAGTAGGAATGCAGGCTCGAATCCGTACAGCGAAAGATGAAAAGACCGGGAAATAAACGTGACGTCTTTGCTGTTACGACCACCGCCAAAGAGGAAGTGACGTAGGTTAAAATTAAGGCTAGACAATCGAAAAGAAGAGATGACTTTCGAAAATATTGGTGAAAAAAGCGACCCCTCCCTGGAGAAAAATGCCCAGTTGAGGGTGAAGAAATTAATGTTTTGTGCCAATTTTTCGGTATTCGTCGTCTGAAGGGTCGAGACTTAAAACGATACGGATCTTGTGAAAATCTGTCCCCTCGGTCGAAAAATTTAGATAGACATGCAAACATACATATATATATATATATATATATATATATATATATATATATATACATGTATATATTGGTAGCTCAAATTTTCGATCCAAACCGATTAAAAAACTTGCTCTATCTCTGAATACCCTCTATGTCAAATTTCAAATGTTTAGACAGAAATTGTCTGAGTAATTTTGTAGAGAGCGCAGAGATCAAAGTTTTTTAAAAATGTGCCCCCTATTATGGTCCCTTAACATTTATCGTTTTGGATTCAAATCAAGTAATTTCGTTAGATCCATGTCCAAGTAATCTATATCTAAAATTTCAATTGTTTATACCCAAACTTAGCGGAGGAGTTTGGTAGATTTCTCAAAGGTCAAATCGTTGAACTTTGATCCCTTAACAGCCAAATTTATGGCCAGAGACGGACTACAACAATTTTACCAAATCATCATACCCTGTATATCAAATTTCGAGTCTGTAGACTGAAAATTGACAGAGTTATTGTGTCGTGAAATGTATACAGACAGACGGACAGACACACACACACACCTTTATAGATATATAGATTGCACTAAAAGCTATAGTGAACAAAGAATAATTTAACAAGGAAACTTAAACGAGACTAATAACACAGAATAAAACATTTAATTGATAAATGCTTAGCATGGAATCGCATTCCCTTTTGATTTAATTAAATGATCAATTCTTTTAGACATGCTCTCAACCAAAGTGGAACACTGTGAAGAGGAGATGCTTTTCCATTCGCGTTGCACAGCTTCTCGCAGTTTGTCGTTGTTCTCAAAAGTTCTTCCCTCCAATGCACGAGGTATTATGGATCAAATATTCTCGACCCGGCCAAAATATCACATCAATTGAATTATCAGAAAGCCATCTTTTGTGATTTTAGCAGGGTGTGCAGGGGCATTATCACGATGGAAAATAATGTTCGTGGATATTCCCAGCTTTTGGATACTTAGTAACAGTCCTGTTTCTAATATTCGAATGCATTCATTTGTATTGATTCTCACATCTAATAAGTTTCCCGCCTCCTGCTGCAATAAAAGTTCTCCATGCCATTATCCCTACATTCCCGTGTTTAACTGTCGTTTCTATGCAAATTATTGAAAATCTTTCTCCAGTTCTTCGATTGCGCCGTTCCGGAGCATCGGGAGCATCACTAACAAGACAAAATCTTGATTCATCTAACCAGAAAGCATTCCTGAACCAGTCTTTATCTTTCTTGCCAGAACGCGAGAAAACTCTCTTTCTATCGTTGATGTTCTTATACAAAAATCGATTCTTTCCACACCTTTTAGAGGAAACCCCCATTTCTTCAATTCGTTTAGATATTGTATATCAAGAAAGAGAATGTCCAGCCCTGTTTCGAATTCTTTGCTATGGTCAACATAAGTTTTCTTTCGATCCTTCAAAACAATTCATTTATGCCTGTGGTCATCCTTCAAAGGGAATGGTCTAGGGCGACCAGGTGCAGATTTCACATTTTCTTTTGTTAAAATATCAAAATTCTGCCTGTAAGTTATTTTGGACTGCCTTAATTTTGCAATTCGGTTTTTTATATCCTCGACAAATTTTTCCATTTATTATTATATGCTATAATGATAATGATCTGCAAAATATAAATTTTCAGTTAAAATTAACTCAAATTCATGGAAAAATATTGAAAAATCGATTTCTCCCTTCTTTTACTCTTGCCCCTGCTTTTTTGCTCATGAGGGTACATATATATATATATATATATATATATATATATATATATATATATATATATACATATATATACGTATATATGTATTTATACACACACACACAAACACGCACACACACATATATACATATATATATAGAGAGAGAGATAGAGAGAGAGAGAGTGAGTGAGAGAGAGAGAGAGAGAGAGAGGGAAAGAATGGATTGGAGGGATTGACTGAGGAATATCTTGTAAAGAAGGCACTTGAAGTCATCCAGGTTGTAGTCAGGTGGAAAGCAGGAAGACGGAACAGAGTTCCACAGACGTGCAGTTCTAAGAAAGAAGCTTTGTTCATGGAATCTACGTTTTGATTTATTCACAGATAAAGAGTGGGGGAAAATTTTTGACTGGTTTCACTAGACGGGTGTTTTTTGTAAAAGATTGGCGAGGAGGGCCAGAGATTGGAGCTCAGGCGAGCACCTGTCATGGAAATAACGATAAAACAAAAATAGGCTCTCAACGTCTCTTCTTTTGGACAGAGGCTGTACGGAAGAGAGAAGGGCATCCCCCACCAGCCCCGAAGTATATTTTGTACCCTGTCAAGGCAAGATAGGCTGTTTTTAGCAGCTCTTGCCCTGTTATGGCAGCACTATTCCATCCTTGGACGTACTTAGCTTTTATACAGATAGAGAATTGCATCAGTAGTAAGATATCTTCTGGAGTGGTAGAACGATCCCACCATCTTTCCAGCGACCTTGGCAACAGAATTGATGTACATGTTCTATTTCATATCATGAGTAAAGGGCAAACCCAGAAGATGGTAAAAACATAGGGCTTCTCCTAGACGAGAGCCATCCATTTCAATTGATGTAAAGATAGGAGTTTGGTTTGAGATGCATTAAAGGTAACCAGCCACGTCTTCCCCCACTGAACCACGCGCTCGAGATCAGAGGAGAGAGAATCAGAGAGAACTTTGTCATTTACAGCCTTTGATGTGTTGCCGTAGATGGTCGTGTCATCAGCATAGATGTCAACGGATGATTTATGCACGTGTTTAGGGAGATCATTGATGTAGATTAGGAAGAGAGTTGGGCCCAGGATGGGCCCCTGAGGGACTCCAGCATTAATACTGCCGGCCTCTGATTTTTACCCATCGACCACTACTCTTATGGGCCTATAAGAGAGAAATGATTTAATGATAGAGAAAACATTTCCAGTTATACCGTAGCTGGAAATCTTGTGAGGGAGGCCTTTATGCCATACCTTGTCGAAGGCCTTTGATATGTCAAGAGCAATTGCCCTGGAAAGGAAGCCTTTGTCAAGAGATTCACCACTCCTATGAGATATAAGCGTTAGCACATCTGCGGTAGATATTGCAGAACGAAAACCATATTTCGTGTCACTAAGAAGGTTTTTGCTGAGGTGGTTGACTATTTCTCTATTTAATATGAATTCCAGCAACTTACTCATGACACAGGAGAGTTATTGGTCAGTACTGAGAGGGAAATGACTTATCACCTGAATTCTTAAATACAGGTCATACTGATGAGGTTTTCCAGGGTGGTGGAAATCACTTCTCTTTAAGGCAACGCTTAAACAGTTTCGTAAGTATGGGAGCAACTTCTGGTTGTAGATTTCATGTTTCGCCGGGCAGGGAACAGAAACGATAAAACTTATTATAAAACGGCTAAACCAAACACTACAAACTAGCGATTGAAGATAAATAAAAAAAAGCTTTGAAAATAAAAACCTTCTACAAAATAACTAGATGCAGCATGAATACTATTTGAAAAATAACTGGATTCAGCATTAAATAACCCCCCAAAAGGTGTATATGCCGTAAAACAACCAAACCAAACTCTACAAATAAATAGTTGAAAATATAAAGAACTTGGAGCAGAAACACTGTTTCCAAAATAACTGGATTCGGCATTAAATAATTCGAAAGGGGTTACCATGCCATAAAACAAAACAACCAAACCAAACCAATATATATATATATATATATATATATATATATATATATATATATATATAAGAACGCATACTCATGAATAAATTATTATTTATTTATTATTATTGTTAATAATAATAATAATAATAATAATAATAATAATAATAATAATAATAATAATAATGTTGTATTCTCCTCCAAGGCCGGACGGGTTGTTTACGTGATATATCTATTGTGACTTATATCCATCTACTTGCGATTATAAATTTGACTCAAGCCTCCCTTCCTCCCATTCACCCCACCACTTTCTTTCCCCCCATAATACCTATTTGTTTCTCCACATACCTATGTCTCTCCGCTAGATAGTAGAGTTTTTTTTTTAAATGAGTTGATGTGTTGTGTATGAAAGAAACCTTCTCTACCACCTATAGCAATGGCCAACAACTCTTTAGCTGAGAGTACGTCTTTCAAGCTCCTTGGCCTAACGTTCACAGGAAACATGAGCTGGAACAATTACATCGAGGGCATTGCCAGGGCCGCTGCGAGGAAGGTGGGCTCTCTCTACCGTGCTAGAAAACTTCTAACACCCGAAAGTATCATGTACCTCTATAAGGCCACTATTCGCCCATGTATGGAGTATTGCTGTCATATTTGGGCCGGTGCATCGGCTACTAGTCTCTCTCTCCTTGACAGGGTTCAAAAGAGAGTCGCAAATCTGATAGGCCCTAAACTGGCATCTAAACTTCAGCCTCTGTCCCATCATCGAAACGTTGCATCCCTCTGCCTGTTCTACAAGTATTATAATGGTGAATGATCTGAAGAACTGCAAGCACTTGTGCCCCCACGACGTGAACACCCTCGACAGACCCGACAAGCTGCAAAATCCCACCCCCACATTGTAGAGATCCCTAGATGTAAAAGATCTTTCTACTCCAGTAATTTCTTCCCCAGAACTGCTAG
This sequence comes from Euprymna scolopes, assembly GCF_053919585.1. Lineage (NCBI taxonomy): Eukaryota > Metazoa > Mollusca > Cephalopoda > Sepiida > Sepiolidae > Euprymna > Euprymna scolopes. Next base: position 60,732,831 of record NC_136486.1, on the reverse strand, counting down.
ACTTTGGATTCCATTCCAGGTCACTGCTTCCCCAACTGTACTGACATGCATAAGTTCAAGTGCAACGTGAACCAACATCTCGCTGCCCTAATCCCTACATAGTGCCCCAGTAGATGTTTCCCCTGATAGTAGCTCCCCTACACCCAAGTGGCAATGTGCCTTGTTTTGGGTGAAAATGTAATAAAAAAAAAATAAAAAAAAAACATGAGGTTATGTTTATTGTCGGACTGTACTGTCTTTGATATATATTTTTTTCATAATAAAACAGGGTTATTTTAATTTTAATTATTTTCTTTTAAATTTATTTTGTTTTTAATGTCATGTGCTCAGACAATTGTATCTGTGAACTGTGTCCAATATCCATTAAGGACTAGACTTTTGTAAAAGCAACATCGCCTGATGATCTCTTTAGTCTTTTTATAACTAGTTGACTGAAACACACTCATAAATTTGTAGCGATATTTTAATGTTTACGTAAAAATAAATATAAAGCTTATATATATGTGTGGGTAGTCATCCACATACAGTACTGTTTCGCAGGTCATCAGTGCGGCTAGGCAGGCAACTACCTCAAGCCAGGATTTAAACCCGACCGTCTAGTTAAGGCTCCTACCAACTATGTTATCGGTGGCTGCTGTGTGATTCATGAGTTTAACCATGTATTGACATCGTCCGAACTACTAAAGTTCGATTTGTTTACACAAAGAACATCGCTTATACGCTAATGGTAATTCGTGTATCACTTTTCAATATGTTCAACTCAAGATGAGGAGCATTATAGTCACCCACATACAGTACTGCCTTTAGCCAGGATTGAAACCCGAATGTCTGTACGACAGTCAAGGCTCCTAACCACTAGTCTATCGGCGGCTGCTGTGTGAGTCATGAGTTTAACGAGGTTTTAACATCGTCCGAACTACTTAGGCTCGATCAGATTACACAAAGAGCATCGCTAATTCGTGTGTGTGTGAGTGTGTGTGTCTGTGTGGAGAAAAAAGAGAAATATAAGAAAGAAAAGAGAGATGGGGAATGAATGTGAGGAAAGCATGCGTGTATCAAATTTATAATAGCAAGTAGGAGGATATAGGCCACAATAGACATATCTCGTAGACAGGCCGTCCGGCCTTGGAGGAGAATATCAACATTAATAATAATAATAATAATAATAATAATAATAATAATAATAATAATAACTAGCGGGACCTGTGGAAATTCCACAGCAGCATTTTTCCTATGTTATATATTGTTGCTGGGCATGATGTGAGTGATCTATTCAACATAAATGAAGGCACAATCATATTATTCTAGTTTTTTTATTATTAAAACTGTACTGTCCCCTTACTACAATAGTAACTTTGATATATTTCCTGGGCTGATTATTCCATTACAAACACACCGATCAATTAACTCACATTTAATCATTTTTCATAATTATTGAATATGTTACTATGTTCGACAATAATTTTGACTAATTTCAACCCACATTATCGCCTCTCCCTTTACTAAAATATTAAATTTGATATATTGTATCGGCTGTTTTTTTATTAAAAAAAACAGAACTATTAATTAACTCACATTTCATCATTTTTAATTATTCTTGGATATAGTACTAATTTTGACAATAATTTTTCATCATTAAAACTCAACATATCGCACACCTTACTAAAATAATAACTTTGATAAATTTTATTGGCTGATTATTTCATTACAAACACACACATCAATCAACTCACATTTCATCATTTTTTCGTAATTCTTCGATATGTTACTAATTTCGACAATATTTTTTATAATTTAAACGAACGGTGTCGCCCAACCTTACTAAAATAATAACTTTTATACATTTGCTGGGTTGATTATTTAATTACAAACACACTAATCAATTAACCTCCATTTCATCATTTTTCATAATTCTTGGGTATGTTACTAATTTCGACAATCATTTTATCATAATTTATGCCCACATTATCGCCCCTACTTAATAAAATAATAGCGTTGAAATATTGTCTGGGCTTATTATTTTATTACAAACACACTAATGCATGAAATCACATTTAATCATTTTTCATAATTTTTGGATATGTTACATATTTCGACAACCATTTTTCATAATTTTAACCCATTTTTTGCCCTTCCTTCTTTACTAAATAATGACTTTGATATGTTGTCTACGCTGATTATTTCCTTACAAACACACCAATCAATCAACTCAAATTTCATCATTTTTTCGTAATTCTTGGATATGTTACTAATTCCGACAATATTTTTTCATAATTTAAGCCCTCCTTATCTTCTTCCCCTTTACGTATATAATAACTTTGATATATTGTTTAGGCTGATTATTTCATTATAAACACACCAATCAATTAAATCAGATATCGTCATTTTTCGTAATTATTTAATATCTTACTAATTTTCAAAATTTTAAACAATCCTCGTCGCCCTCTCTTACTAAAAAATTACTTTGATATATTTTCTGGACTGATTATTTCATCAAAAACATAACTATCAATTAACTCACACTTCATCATTTTTCTTAATTCTTTAATATGTTACTCATTTCGACAATTATTTTAAATATTTTTAACCATATCATCAACAACCCACAACAAACATAATAACTTTGAAATATTATCTGGGATGATTATTTCATTTCAAACACACCAATCAATTAACTCACATTTCATCATTTTTCATAATTATTGGATATGTTACTAATGTCGACAATCATTTTTCATCATTATAACCCACATCATCGCCCCACTTACTAAAACAATAACTTTGATATAATGTCCTGGTCTGATTATTTCATTGCAAACACACTAATGCATTAAATAACATATTATCATTTTTCATAATTCCTTGATATGTTACTAATTTTGATAATTATTTTTTTATAATTTAAACCATCCTTATCGCTCTCTCTCTCTCTCTCTCTCTCTCTCTCTCTCTCTCTTACTTACATAATTACTTTGATATATTTGCTGGACTGATTATTTTATTATAAACACACAATCGATTAACTCACATTTAATCTTTGTTCATAATCCTGGATATGTTACTAATTTCGACCATATTTTTACAATTAAAAACCCACATAATGCCTCTCCCTCCTACTTATATAATATATTTGATATATTATCTGGGCTTATCATATCAGTGCAAATACACCAATCAAGTAACTCATAATTCATCATTTTTCACAATTCTTGGATATGCTACTAATGTCGACAATAATTTTCATAACTTTAACCTACTACGTCGCTCCTCCGCACTTAGATATATTGCCTGGGCTGCTTATTTGATTACAACAAATCAATAAATGCTGAGTATTTCAGAGTATATGTGTTTCACCTATCTTATCCAATCCCAGTTCAATTGCATATTCTGCTAATATATGTCGTCAAACAATTTCATTCGATCCCGCGCGACGCTGGGTATTTTGCTATTATGTTTTCCACCTATCTCATTCAATACAGGGCGACGCTTTCTGATAGAATATATTTGCACATCTCATTCAATCCCTGGACTGACTTCATGTCCGCCACCCCATTGTTGAAAAATACACTGCGAAAAAATAGACATGAAATAATGTAATGTCTAAACAGTAAACTGTTTCAGCTATTTCCGGGACCGACTGTATATCCTAACCCCACTGATGAAAATATACATGAAATAATGTAATATCTTAATAGTAAACTGTTTCAGCTATTTTCGGGACTGACTTTATATCCCCGCCCCACGCTTAAAAATATACATGAAATAATGTAATGTCTAAACAGTAGACTATTTCAGCCATTCCCGGGACCGACTTGATATTCCAAACCTTCTGCTAAAAATATACATGAAATAATGTAATGTCTAAATAGTAAACTGTTTCAGCAATTTTCGAGATTGAGTTTATGTCTCCAACCGATTGATAAAAATATGAATGAAATAAAGTAATGTTTAAAACGTAAACTGTTTAAGCCATTTTCGGGACTGACTTTATATCCCTAACCCTTGCTAAAAATATACATGAAATAATGTAAAGTCCAAATAGTAAACTGTTTCAGCAATTTACGGGACTGACTTTATATACCCAACTCACGGTTAAAAATATATATGAAATAATATAATGTCTAAATAGTAAACTAGTTCAGTCATTTCCGTGACCGACTTTGTATCAACAATCCACTGCTAATAATAGACATTAAATAATGTAATGTCTAAATAGTAAACTGGTTCAGCCATTTCCAGAACCAAATTTATATTCAAAGCATAGTGCTAAATATATACATGAAATAATGTAATGTCTATGTAGTACACTGTTTAAGCCATTTCCGGTACCGACTTCATATTGTAAACTTACTGCCAAAAGTATACATGAAATAATGTAAAGTCTAAATAGTAAACTGTTTCATCCATTTCCGTTACCAACTTTATATCCGAAACCTACCGTAGAAAATATACATAATATAATGTAATGTCAAAATAGTAAACTGTTTCAGCCATTTCCCTAACCGACTTTATATCCCAAACCCACGTTTTAATATATACATGAAATAATGAAATATCTAAATAGTAAACTGTTTCAGCTATTTTCGGGTCCGACTTTATATTCCAAACCCACTGTTGAAAATATACATTAAATAATGCAATGTCTAAATAGTAAACTCTTTCAGCCATTTCCGGGACCGACTTTATATCCCCAAGCCACGGTTAAATGTATACATGATATAATGTAATGTCTAAATAGTAAACTGTTTCAGGCATTTTCGGGAATGACTTTATACCCAAACCCACGCTTAAAAATATAGATGAAATTATTTAATGTCTAAATAGTAAACTGTTTTAGCTATTTCCCGGACTGCTTTTATATCCCAAACCCATTGTTAAGAATATACATGAACTAATGTAGTGTCTAAATAGTAAACTCATTCAGCCATTTCCGGGAGCGACTTTGTATCCCCACCCACTGCTAAAAATATACATGACATAATGCAATGTCTAAATCGTAAACTGTTTCAGCCATTTCCGGAACCGACTTTATATTCAAAACATACTGCTAAAAAAATACATAAAAAAAATTAAATGTCTAAATAGTAAAATGGTTTCAGCCATTTTCGGAACTGACTTTTAATCCCCAACCCACGCTTAAAAATATAGATGAAATGAAGTAATGTTTAAAACGTAAACTGTTTCAGCAATTTCCGGGACCGACTTTATATCCCAAACCCACTGCTAAAATTATACATGCAATAATGTAATGTTTAAATAGTAAACTCTTCAAGCCATTTTCGTGACCGACTTTATATCCCAAACACACTGTCGAAAATATACATAAAATAATTTAATGTTAAATAGTAAACTGTTTCAGCTATATCCGAAACCGACTTCATATGCCAAACCCAGTGTTGAAAATATGCATGAAATAATTTAATGTCTAAATCGTAAACTGTTTAACCCATTTCCGAAACCGACTTTATATTACAAAACATACTGCTAAAAATATACATGAAAAAATTAAATGTCTACATAGTAAACTGTTTCAGCCATTTTCGGGACTGACTTTTAATCTCCAACCCACGTTTCAAAATATAGATGAAATTAAGTAATGTTTAAAACGTAAACTGTTTCAGCCATTTCCGGGACTGGCTTTATATCCCTAACCACGCTTAAAAATATGCATGAAATGATGTAATGTCTATATAGTAAACTGTTTCAGCCATTTCCGGGACCGACTTTATATCCCAAATCCACTGCTAAAATTATACATGCAATAATGTAATGTCTAAATAGTAAACTCTTTTAGCCATTCTGGGACCGACTTTATATACCCAACTGACGTTTAAAAATATACATTAAATAATGCAATGTCTAAATAGTAAACTGTTTCAGCCATTCTTGGACCGACTTTATATCCCAAACCCACTGATAAAAATATACATTAAATAATGTAATGTCTAAATAGTAAACTGTTTCAGCCATTTCCGGGGGTGACTTTATATTCCAAACCCATTTCTAAAAATATACATGAACTAATGTAATGTCTAAATAGTAAACTAATTCAGCCATTTCCGCGACCGACTTTGTATCCCCCACCCACTGCTAAAAATATACATGATGTCTAAATCGTAAACTGTTTAACCCATTTCCGGAACCGACTTTATATTGAAAACATACTGCTAAAAATATACATAAAAAAATTAAATGTCTAAATAGTACAACGGTTTCAGCCATTTTCGGAACAGACTGTAAATCTCCAACCGACGCTTAAAAATATAGATGAAATGAAGTAATGTTTACAATGTAAACTGTTTCAGCCATTTCCGGGACTGACTTTATATCCCCAAGCACGCTTAAAAATATACATGAAATGATGTAATGTCTATATAGTAAACTGTTTAAGCCATTTCCGGGACCGACTTTATATCCCAAACCCACTGCTAAAAGTATACATGCAATAATGTAATGTCTAAATAGTAAACTCTTTTAGCCATTTTCGTGACCGACTTTATATCCCAAACACACTGTTGAAAATATACATAAAATAATTTAATGTCTAAATAGTAAACTGTTTCAGCTATATCCGAAACCGACTTCATATGCCAAACCCAGTGTTGAAAATATGCATGAAATAATGTAATGTCTAAATCGTAAACTGTTTAACCCATTTCCGGAACACACTTTATATTAAAAACATACTGCTGAAAATATACATGAAAAAATTAAATGTCTAAATAGTAAACTGTTTCAGCCATTTTCGGGACTGACTTTTAATCTCCAACCCACGCTGAAAAATATAGATGAAATGAACTAATGTTTAAAACGTAAACTGTTTCAGCCATTTCCGGGACTGGCTTTATATCCCTAACCACGCTTAAAATATACATGAAATGATCTAATGTCTATATAGTAAACTGTTTCAGCCACTTCCGGGACCGACTTTATATCCCAAACCCACTGCTATAAATATACATGAAATAATGTAATATCTAAATAGTAAACTGTTTCAGCCCTTGTCGGGACTGACTTTATATTCCCAACCAACTGTTTAAAATATACATGAAATAAAGTAATGTTTAACATGTAAACTGTGTCAGTCATTTCTGGGACTCACTTTATATCCCCACCCCATTGCTAAAATATACATTAAATAATGTAATGTCTAAATAGTAAACTGTTTCAGCAATTTCCGGGGCTCACTTTATATTCCAAACCCACTGCTAAAAATATACATGAAATAATGTAAACTGTTTCAGCCATTTTGTGTAACTGACTTATAATCCTCAACCCACTGTTGAAAATATACATGAAAATATCATAAACTTTTTCAGCCATTTCCGGTACCGACTTCTTATCTCTCATCCTACTCTTTAAAATAAATAAAGTAATGCCCAAAACGTAAAGGTTGCAGCTATTTCCTGAACCGACTTCATATTTCCCACCCCACTGCTAAAAATATACATTAAATAAAGCAATGTGTAAGGCTTAGCGGTTTTACCCATTTTCGGGACTGATTTAATACCCCTCCCTCCACTGTTAAAAATATACATGAAATAAAGTAATGTTTAAATCGTAAACGGTTTGAGTAATTTCCGGAACTGACTTCATATCCCGTAACCCACTGTTTAAAATATACTTGAAATACAGTAATGCTTAAATCATAAACTGTTTCAGCAGATTTTCGAAAGTAATACATAAATACATTAACACGGTTAGGGTAGAAAACCATTGATTCAACATGAATTTCTGAGTGTACTATCAGTTTCAGCATTCCAGTGACTTGAATCCCCCTTTCTTGGTCTTGGTTAATGGAGGAGAAATCCTTCATTATTGATACAATTCTTATTTTTGTTATCGACCAGAGAGCCCCTATTGGGGAGCTGGTTATCCCCTAAATTTTTAACCGACCTCATGTACAATTCCGACCTTGCGGGGAGACAAGTAAACAAAGAAACAATAATCAGAACGGACATTTCCAGGGCATTTTATGATTAATCAGAAGTAACACTTCCAGGGCATTTTGTAATTAAATCAGAAATAACTTTTTCCAGTTACTGTTTTAATATTAGAACTTTGTTACATTAAACATAGTACTTATTCATAATGCATCGCCACGGGACGGATTTAGAAACTAGGGTCGTTTTTTTAACATTGTAAAAAATTGTCTTAGTCGTAAACGATTTCTCTCCCACCGAGAGGCAAGAAATTGAAATGTCGCGCCTGAAGAACAGATGCTACACTTTGATCTAAGCCAAAAGGCCAAGAAAGACAAATCATTTTTATTAGCTTTTCCTCAACAGCGACACCATGTTTTTTTTTATATTTTAATTTCAAGGGTGACAAACAAGATTTATTCGGAATGTTCCACTTTCCTTTTTTAGGGATGCACAGCATGACAACGGACGGTGCGATAAGCGTAATAATATAATGATAATAAACAATTTATTAGATATTTATTTATTCATAGGTATAAACCTTTTTCTTATTTATATGGTTTGGTTTATATATATATATATATATATATATATATATATATATATATATATACACACACGAGGGGCGTGCAATAAGTAATGCCCCTGACCCACTTCCAATAGCAGTAGAAACCACCCAGATTTATGCATTTCTCCCATCGTTTGATGCAGCTCTGGAGACCGTTTTTGCAGAGCACCCCAGGTTGGTCCTCCAATCACAACGTGACTTCAGAAATCAAAGCTGCATCATCTGGGAAACGCTTTCCTTTCAAAAACAACTTCATGGCTGGGAAGAGGTGAAAGTCAGAGGGTGCAAGGTCAGGAGAGTAGGGAGGAGGAGGAAGGATTTCATAACCACACGCTCGTGCTTCTGATCTGGCGACATGCGAGTTATGGACCGCAGCGTTGTCATGCAGGAGGAGGATACCTTCGCTGATCTTGCCCCGCTTCTGGATTTTGATAGATTCCCTTAATTTCCTCAAAAGTGAAGCATAATATACTCCTATAATTGTGGTACTCTTTGCCAGGAAATATGTCATCACTACTCCGTCCTGATCCCAAAAGGTCGTGAGCATGACCTTGCCAACGGAGGACTGTACCCTTGCCTTCTTTGGAGGTGATTAGTCCAAGTGTTTCCACTGCAGTGACTGGGCTTTGGTCTCTGGATCATAGTGATGGACCCAGGTTACATCCTGCGTAATCAGTCTTTTGAAAAACATTGACTCATCTTCTTGGCACATCTCCAAATTCATCCTCGACCACTCGAGACGTTCTCGCTTCTGTATTTGTGTGAGCAACCTGAGAAATCATCTGGCAGACACCTTATGAAAATGGCCATAAATTATAGTTTCCACATACCCTGTACTAATCTTGGGCTATTTGGCGAATAGTAATGTGCCGATCTTCCAAAATGGCAGCCTCAACTACACGGATAGATGTCTCATCAATGGCAAAACGGGGGGGGGGGGCGACCAGGTCTGGGAGCTGTTTCCACAGACTTCCGGTCATGTTTGATTCGCGATGCCAGCGTTTTACAAGGTCATATGATAGGGCATTATTACCATAAGTTTCTTTCATTTCATCAAAAGTCTCCTGTGGTGTGCGTCATTTTAAATACAAAACCCGGATCACTGCTCGATATTCAACAGCCTCCATTTCACACCTGACTCAGTTCAAACACCTGTAAAACAGAACCCACAATTAGTTCAGAGCTGTAATTTGCCAGATAACCCGTAGGGATGTAAGTCATTGCACATGCAAAATTTCAGCCAGATCAGACCACTGGAAGTGGGTCAGGGGCATTACTTATTGCACGCCCCTCGTATATACATATATATGTGTGTATATATATATATTTATTCATTTATATATATATATATATATATATACATATATATATATATATATATATATATATATATACATATATATATATATATATATATATATATATATATATATATATATATATATATATATATATATATATATATATATATATCGCTAGCATAGAACAGCGTAAATGAATAGATTCTGTCAACTCGCCACGGAATTGAAAATTCTTGACTAGCCGGAATTAGACAGACAGTAAATAAAAAATTAACTACCTTCGCAAAAATTAAACTAGGAAGCAATTAGCATTTTATTTATATCTCATGGCGTCTGTGTATATCGTGAATTCTCTTTATTCCTGAATTATTTCAACGGTTTCGCAGAAAAAAATTGAAAGAAGAGACAATAACAAGACACATATATCGTCATATGATCTCTTCGACTGTGGATTTTTATCCTCTGCGAAAAAAATCCTTGAAATTATCTGATGCCTGTGTATTGCGGCGTAAGGCTGATTTTTTGCAGTTCTAGAAGGTCCACCCCTCCAAACTTTTATCACCTCTCTTTAAAAAGGGGTTAGTTTATTGCTAATCGATTACGGTGGAATATCGTGTTGCCCAGACACTATTTGCATGCCAGAGTTCTTCTCCTGGGGTGCTGACTACTCAATCCTACTTTCCGACCTTGGCGTTACAGTTCTTTCAGTGGGAGAGAATTAAATACCTGCTTCCTTAGACTTACTTTTAAGTCAACCGTAAAACCCGACGAAGACAGAGACAAAACGAAAAAGAGAAAGAGAGGCAAAACAGAAACCGTGAACAAAAGCTTTTAATAATTAAAGGTTATTGACATCTTTCACCCAAGAAATGATATGAAGGAAATATTTAATTGAAATTTCGTTTCATAATTTGTATTTTTAAATTGTTATTCTCTCATTTTCACTATTAATATTAACTACCTTATAATTGATTTGGAAGACGATCGTAAATATTAATCACATAGACCATTACATGAAAATACAACATTCATAGCTATTTCTTTCTATGGTTGGTTTTTGTTTTACAGCATATTAATCCTATCCAGGTTATCTAATGCCGACTCCCGTGATTTTGAAGAAATTTTTTTGATAGAATATATTTGTTTTGTTCTTTGAAGTCGGTTTCTATTTAACCAATAGTTGGGACCCTAACAGGTACTACCACTCCAGGTCAGAGTGGACCTAGATGCAATAGCAATTAAGGGGGTGCTCCACACTCCCCAAAGCCCGCAAGCCGGGGCCTCACCATCGGATAAAGTTTAAGTATTTCTTTCTAAACTTATGATTTCATACATATAACTACGTATATCGATAATGTTAAAATTATATTTTTTTATAATAAATATTTAAATACTTTCGGTATATTTATATATATATATATATATATATATATATATGTGTGTGTGTGTGTGTGTGTGTGTGTGTGTGTATGTGTGTGTGTACGGATATATACGAAGATTCTTCCAAAAAGGTAATGCCTCCTATTGTTTATTGTGGTCGAATGGATAAGAAACGATTGAAAGTCGGATTCTTATGATAGAGAGTGGGACAGATTTCTTAGCCATAACTCTGCATTTTCTTATTCTCCTTATAATTCCTTCTTCATTCGTTTGCTGCGAGGTGTTTATCTGTCTTAGCCTTGTGGATTTAGGAGTAAAAACTCCTACTTGAACTTTTATCCAATGTCCCTATCTTTGACCTCGATCTTTTCGCATTAAGTAAACCTAAGATAATAAATTTATGAATGTACCCGTTCGATAAACACATGAAAAAAACTAAACTATGCAATTATTGTATATATATATATATGAATAAATATATTGTATTATATTATATATGTAAAAAATTAGAATTAAATTCTGTAAGTTAAAATGTTAAATAACTTAGTTTTTCGAAGAGAAATACAAAGATTTATATATTTCTTATTCCGTGGAGTTTAAATCAGTGGCTCATATCCTCAGAGGAAACGTAGTGTTACTGATTTGTTCCGAGTCTAGGAATAACGGAACACCGCAAACATATAGATATCGGCCTTTGATTTTACTATTAAATTCACGATACATGGATATTATTTCATGTAAGATACACCGCAAACATATCAATAATATTAATAATTATTTTTATTATATTTTTATTTTTATTATATGTTATTATTTGGATAATTAACATTATCATTTTTGTAATAAATCATAATTTCTTCATATCAAAAGTGAAACATATATCATTCCATGACCCCCCTCCAAAGGAAAAGTTTTGATATCTAGATATCCAAACTTTCAATCGTAGGAGCCGATCTGTGTTGTGGTTGGCAATATTGAATGTGCAAATAAACATAAAAAGAAGATACAATATAAAGTAATTAAACATGCAAAATTTTTTGGTTGTTTTAAAGTTTTTATCATTTTTGTTCATTTGTTCCTGAAAATGAGAAATGTGGATGATAATATTTTTAATACATATACATTTGTTAATTTTATTATTATATTTTTGGGTTGTGTGTGTATTTTTTATTTTATTTTTTAATGTATTTGTGTATTTTTGTGAAAAACAAGATTATGTCCTAGATAGAGCATCAGTAATAATGGTGTCTATACCTTTTATGTATTCGATTATGATGCTATATTCCATCTCATTAGGCTTTGATGTTTAGTAACCATTTTATGTAAGAAGGTAAGTGGGTTATGATCAGTACGAGCTAAAACAGGGTGTACAGTTACATTGAGAAAGACGTCAGTGTTTTATGGCTGATATTAAAGCTAAACTTTATTTTTAATAGTGGTATAATTCTTTTGGTATTTGTTGAATTTTCTCTTTAGAAATAACCAATAGCTTTATCTAAGCATTCTTCATCTTGTTTGATGAGAATTTCACCCATGCCCACATCACTGGCATCAAATTGTAATTTAAACTGTTTGGAGAAGCTGGAGTTGCAAGAGCTGGACTTCCAATAAGAGTTGATTCGATGTCATTGAAAGCTTTATGGCAGGAATCAGTCCATTTGTATTTTCATCCTCTTTAGGAGATTGGTGAAAGGGTTAGTGTTAGGGTTAGGGTTAATGTAGAAAAGTTTATACAAAATCTTCTATAAAATCCAGCAATACCGAGAAATCTCATTAGTTGTTTTTTTTCATTTGTTGAGACGGGATATTTTATTATAGCATTAACTTTTGCCAAGATAGGTGTTACTTGACCCTGACCCACAGTATGACCCTAATAGTCACTTTTGCTTGACCGAAACAACTGGCAAGTTAGCATTTTGTAGTTTTAAAAAATAATCTCTTTATAATATCTAAATATTCTTCCCAGGTGTTATTGTAAACTTCACATCCATGAATATCCTGTAGTAAGGAAGGCATCGTTCTTTGAAATGATGCTAGAGCATTTTTCAATAATTTTTCGAAAGTCTGTTACAGATCTGTTGTTGCATAGAGTGTTAATTTTAGAAGGTACCACTTGTGCGTATATTACGCGTGTTCTTATTTAGTGTTCATATTTGTGAGAGTCTTAGTGAGAGATTAGAGTCTTAGAAGTGTTCATGTTGATTGTTCATATGTCTTAAGATGTTCATGTTGTAAGAGATGGAGACATTGGTGAGATATAGAGACAGAGTACATATAAAGCGAGAGACAGTTCTGTATATATATAACAGACAGTGTACATGTTACTACAAGAGAACCAATTCAATAAGAAGATTTATGAATATCTTGATAGAGAGACCGAGAGATAGTGGGTTTGACATTTACGTTTTGACAGTAGTGCATATAATATAGACACGTTACCTTTCTCGGTGTAATGATAAACACAGAAGACGCAGATACACAAAGATGATGATATCCTTTATTCCATGACCGGTCCATGATTTCGCTTGAGAAATTCAAAGTTTCTTTACATGGTTATTTCTAAAACCCTCTCACTTCTAGAGGTTGTCTTAATTCTAACGGAGAATCGGTCTGAACCTCTCTGCTTCTCCCCGACTCTTTTCCTAGACTCCCCGACTGCATCTAAAAACTCCACCTATATTGAGAACTCGTCACGTCATCGCATGATTAAACATGTGCTAATGAAGCACGTTGGTGACATGCGTCACGTTGCCAAACTTGACATGACCCCGAGTTCAGTTACCTATTTTCAAATAACATTTTTACAAAATATGTTTACAATTTCAATAGACGATTAAATTCATTAAGAGAAACAAATTTCATTATTACATTCCTTTTCCATATACAGATATGTAAGCTAAATAATTGCAATTCCTTATTTCAATAACATTCTGTATTTATTTTAACTTATGATTGGAATTTTCAATTCCAAATCTAGCTTCGCAAGTTCGAATCATTGACTATCCTATTTCATATTTACATTTAACTAATTCCCTATGTTTTCTTACATGTAACATGTATCATGTAACACTGTAAGTTCCGTCTTGATTAGGCACGAGAATGCATGGTGAATTAACATCTGGAAAAAGAGATTTCTGAACTTATTTACCAAAGCATATATATCTTTTATATGTTATTTAAGTTTAAAAGGAGTTCTGAGCTTCTTAATTGAATGCTGTGACCTATCTCTTTCTCTTTAGTTTGTTTCTATTGTCTAAGTGTCCCGTTTAATAATATCTGTAAGAGATTTTAATGTAAATGCTTGCTTTGTTTTATTTTTATACGTATCGGCCGAGGCCTCTTACGATAATATGTTTATGCTTGTTACGGATTGACGAGCCCATACATTAATATGTTACGGATTTTTTCCTAGTCTAGTTTACAAAGAAAAAGAAGACACAAAATCAAAAAATAGTAAAGAAAACAAATGTCTTATAAGATATTTATAATCAACAGTATAAGAGAAGTAATTTTTTTTTCTAGTTATTTCTCTTTTTATAGAAGTAAATGTTTTTAGTAATGTTTGTTATAGATTTTTTAGACAGAAATGCTTTTGGTCAAATATAATTCAGAAAAATCTATATTTACCAGTTTTTGATGAAAGAGATTTTTTCTCTGTATCTTGTTTGGTTAACCTGTTATTTTAACGACTCAAGTTTTCTTGTGCTTTCCTTTGGTGGGAGTTATAAAAGGTGATCTCCTCTCATTGCGTCACACCGCATGTTATGAATGATTATAATTTACGGTCGTCCGCTATTTATAGTTATCGCTAGAGACGCTTCCAGAAAGAACAACAAAAAATAATACTTTTTGCTCCATCTTTTGAAAGTCTCCAGAGACGTTAAAAAACGTTTTTCATTCAAATTCTTAAGTAATACTTTTTATATTATTTTACATAATCTTTTATGGTTATTTCCTTTTAATTAACTAATTTATTATTTTTTTATTATTATCATTATATAATATGTTATGTATTTTTATTTTGTTATAATTAATAATAATATTAATAACTTTTTTAATTATTTTTTTAATTTTTATTATATGTTATTATTTGAATAATTGATATTGTCTTTTGTGTAATAAATCATGATTTCTTCATATCAAAAGGAGAATATATATCATTCCATGGCAGTAGTTAGAAAAATAAAATTCATAGGTAGCCGATAATTGTTTCTGTATATATATATATATATATATATGTGTGTGTGTGTGTGTGTGTGTGTGTGTGTGTGTGTGTGTGTGTGTGGTCATATGTGTTTCCAAAAGTATTGCTCCTTTGTTTATTTTGCTCGAATGTATTAGAAGGTTGGAAGTTGCATTGTTATTATGATTACATTCATGCATTCTTTACTCGAATGCCTCATTTCTTTGTTGCTGATATTGACGGTTGGAGACTCTGCAAGCAATTCCTATCATTAGCGTGCGTAAGAAGGAGAAATGCGTCATTGAATTTTTAGCAAACATGCATAAAGAATGATGCTGGCTATGTAGTAAAACAAATCGTAGAACAGACAAGATCGCTCGTTTTAATGCTACTGTTTTCGAGTTCAAAGATTTTTAACTTATTGATTAAAAAAAGTCGGAGACTTTACTTTTGGAACGACTTACATATATATGGAGGCATAGCATAATATCAAAACACCTATAAAAAACTGTATCTAACGGAGTTTTTGACACACGCACACTTATAATAGTTGATTTACGTTAAGCACGGATCAACATTAGTTTAAGTATCTGACAGGAAATAGTATCCATAGAACGTGAATTTAATAGTAAAATCAATGGTCGATATCTATATTTTGTAAAAGTATATGTTATTTGTATAGCTTCCTTTTGTTCTTTCTTCGATTTAATAGGATATACTCGTCTAAAAACAACTTAAAGTTTGCAGACAATAATTTCTACTAAATGTTTTTGAGCCAAGGAAAATCGTTTGAAAACCTAAATTCTACGAGCCGAATCAAACTTAGAAACTCTTATGAAAACGAAGAGAAGATCCTAATTTACCCTATATGTGCTTTAGGGTTGCACTTGCTAACACCACTGCATTTATATTTGCCCTCTATTGGCCCCACAACAGCGGAGTTACTATCTTTAAGAGCATATCTGAGAAAATAGACCACATACTGTCTTCACATCCCTCGGCTAACATCCACATCTGTGGTGACTTCAACGTCCATAACGTGGAATGGCTGACCCATTCAAATAAGACAGATGATGAGGGGAGGTTTTGTCATGATTTTGCCATTGCTTATGACCTCACTCAGATTGTTCGCGAACCCACCCGTGTGCCCGATACACCCAATCAATATGCAAGCCTCTTAGACCTTTTTCTTTCAACTTCCCCTGAGCTATGTTCATGTACCGTTCATTCTCCTTTAGGATCCTCCGACCACTCCGTCGTATCAGTTAAGATAAAAACAAAATGTAAGAAGCCATCAGACGTACCCCTCCACCGTACTGTATACCGATACTCTATGGCTGACTGGGATAGCTTCCGTACATTCATATCTGATTTACCTCTGCACTCCATGTTTAAAAAGGAAGTGTCCTCTATAGTATCAGATCTGACCGAATGGTTAATTGTAGGCATAGACCAATTTATACCATCAAAAAAATTCCAACAAAAACCTAACAGCCAGCCATGGTTCTCCCCAGAATGTGCTGCTGCTATCGCGCACAGAAATCACTTTTTCCATAACTACCAACGTAATAGATGCACTGAGACTAAAGCTGCTTTCAGGACTGCCAGCAACCACTGCAAAAGAGTAATAAAAAATGCAAGAGAGCTATATGCCCAGTCTGTTAAATCCAAGGTAGCTGATCAGCGGCTTGGTTCCCACCAGTTTTGGCAGATAACAAATAGGATCCTGAACAGAAGTGTGCGTTCTATCCCAACCATTATCAATGGACCAGAGGTTATCTCGTCAGCGTCAGACAAGGCCAAACTATTTGCAAAGAACTTTGCAGCTAATTCTACCCTATGCGACGAAGGCCATCAACTCCCCATATTTCCTCCTATAACACAGAACAAGCTAGGTAATATACAAATATCCGTGCATGAGGTCGCCAAGCTAATAAAAAACCTAGATTCCAGTAAAGCAACTGGCCCTGATGGCATCCCAATTATAGTGTTAAAAAAGCTTCAACCAGAACTTGCTCCCATACTTACGAAACTATTTAAGCGCTGCCTTAAGGAGAAGTGCTTTCCGACCCCCTGGAAGACCTCATCAGTTTGCCCTGTATTTAAGAATTCAGGTGATAAGTCATCTCCCTCTCAATACAGACCAATAAGTCTTCTCTGTGTTATGAGTAAGTTACTGGAATCAATATTAAATAGAGAAATAGTCAACCACCTCAGCAGAAACAACCTTCTTAGTGACACACAATATGGTTTCCGCTCTGCAAGATCTACCGCAGATGTGCTGACGGTTATATCCCACAGGATTAGTGAATCTCTTGACAAAGGCTTCCTTTCTAGGGCAATTGCTCTTGACATATCAAAGGCCTTTGACAAAGTATGGCATAAGAGTCTACTTCACAAGATTTCCAGCTACGGTATAACTGGAAATGTTTTCTCAATCATTAAATCATTTCTCTCCGATAGGCTCATAAGAGTAGTGGTAAATGGACAAAAATCGGAGGCCTGCAATATAAATGCTGGAGTCCCTCAGGGGTCAATCCTCGGCCCAACTCTCTTCCTGATCTACATCAATGACCTCCCTAAACACATACTTAAATCATTCGTTGATATCTATGCTGATGACACGACCATCTACGGCAACACATCAAAGGCTGTAAATGACGAAGTTCTCTCGGATTCTCTCTCCTCTGATCTCGAGCGCGTGGTTCAGTGGGGGAAGATGTGGCTAGTTACCTTTAATGCATCTAAAACCAAACTCCTATCCTTACATCATCAACGCTCTGATCCCCAGCTGGCATCAATTGTGATGGATGGCTCTCGTCTGGGTGAGGCCCAGTGTTTTGACAAGCTTCTGGGTTTGACCTTTACTCCTGATCTGAAATGGAACACGTACATCAAGTCTGTTGCCAAGGTCGCAGGAAAGATGGTGGGATCTTTCTACCGCTCCAGAAGATATCTCACTACTGATGCAATTCTCTATCTATATAAAAGCCAAGTACGGCCAAGGATGGAATACTGTTGCCATATCTGGGCAGGAGCTGCTAAAAACAGCCTATCATGCCTTGACAGAGTACAAAATAGACTTCGTGGTTTAGTGGGGGATGCCCTTTTCTCTACCCTGCAACCCCTCGCCCACAGAAGAGACGTTGCGAGCCTATCCTTGTTTTATCGTTATTTTCATGGCAGGTGCTCGTCTGAACTCCAATCCCTGGTCCCCCCTCGCCAAACTTTCACGAAAATCACCCGTCTAGCTGAATCCACTGTGAAAAATTTCCCCCACTCTATATCTGTGCCTAAATCAAAACGCGGATTTCATGAGCAAAGCTTCTTTCTTAGAACTGCACGCCTGTGGAACTCTGTTCCGTCTGCCTGCTTCCCTCCGGACTACAACTTGGATGTCTTCAAGTCTAATGTTAACAAATTCCTAATGAACCGCCCCCCCTAATTAAACACTTCATAAAATCTCCTCACTAACGTGATGTACTTGCAATAACCCTTATCCCTGAGTGGCTTCCGGGCCTTGATAAGTGGTGATCACTGTGTAAAAAAAAAAAAAAAAAGAACTAATAAAAGATTAACTAGAGATATAAAACTTTAGAGAATGCTCAACCCGTTATTCTATTTAGTATTAGTCCGGTTGAAGTAACAGGAGAGGGACACTTCAAGAATCGCGGACAATTCTTATTTACTTAGACACAGGTACGCACGTACTAACAGATAAGGTAAACAAGCACGCGCACAACACAATACTACCTAATGCTCACAGACGCATATTACTCTAACATGCAAATATAAAGACATAAACATCCTTAGCCATCCTGTTTGATATTAACGGATCATACTTGTACAACAATTTGTATAAACTTTTTACAAATTATCATTTTTTAATGTAAATGCGTTTTCTGTTCGTGTAAACGCGTTGTACCGTAATTAGCTGATGATTTAATTATGCTTTCTTTAATTTTCTATTCATCAAAATCTGTTCATGTTAAGAAAGCACTATACATATATACCGCATAATCAACTTGTAACGCTGGTTCTCGTCGGATCACAAAAGCTAAACCACAATTAGTACCAAATTGTAACCATTTGTAAAAAAAAAAAGAATCTGCATGTAAGGCGACATTGACAGCACCTTGCAAAAAATTGCAAACCCTAACGTCATCTTTTTCTTTGACAAAGATAGTCATACAAATGGGGGCACCTTGTGAATTTAATATTCCCCCAATATTTCCTCCTTCGTAAGAAAGGCGATTGAACCTGCGTAGAACGTCGGATTATACTTTCTTCCTAGTGTAATTTTTAAACAAATTGTATTGTCGGCGTGATGGTTGGCAAACTCAAAAAAAAATGACATCAAGAAGGTCCCACCAAGTCCGTGACCATGCCACAAGTTATGGGAAGTGCTCGTGACCATGCCACAAGTTATGGGAAGTGCTCGGGATGTTATATAACAACAGTGAAGAATACTTGATTAGAGGATCAACCCCATATTAATTTGACTAAAAAAGACAAATGGAAATAGAAGAGCTGTTCAGATTATAATAAGCAGTGAATAATACGTCTAATTAGAGAGCGTAGCATTTGTAACACTTGTGTGAATAATGAAGACTTTGACGACGTTTCAGAAGATCATGCTGGCTTAATAGAGACCCGAATAAAGAGTGAGAGGACAAAACTTTCAGCGCAAATGCAACGAGAAAAAACAGAATCGAACAGGAGTCTTGACTAAGGAATATAATTTTACATATCAAATAAACAATTGTGAGAGTTAAAATACGACAAAGTTATGGCTTGAGTTCTTGAAATGGCCTGACAGTATCTATCATACCCGTAACAAACGGACTTGAATGGTAAACCTCAAAAATCGTTCATAGCCGTATCACCTGGAGAGTTTACAAACCATACTTCAGTGACGATGTTAATTTTAGAGTTACTAAATAGTATTTGAAACGTATCGTTTAAAATCCAGAGACAATAAAATGTGTAAAATTAAGCAGAATACTATAAGAGGAGGATAGACGGATACGATAACGATTTCTCTTATAGAATTGTCTACCAGAAAAAAGCATATAATATATATTTGAACGTGACAAACGTGTAAAACAACCACGCTAGAGACTAGCTTTGATCAGTAAAGTCAGAAAGCGTGCACGACCTTGGACGGTACAAACAACGAGTCTGAAGGGGTTATGAACTCGTATCCGAATCGCATCGAGTTCAGGAACCACGATAATGTTTAAGAGTAAAATAACGTAAGTTCTATGAAATTAAAATACAAGATACTACCATAGCAGGTGTCTACTAAAAGTAGAACATACATTAAGATGAGCTTACTCTACTAATCCTTGTCAAATAATTTGGATGACGGGTTCTCAGAAGAGATTACGGTATGTATGAGCAAAAACAAGTCAAGAGCATCCATGACTGACCAGAATGTGATAGAAAAGAAAAGTATATAGTCCAATAACCTATGCAATATAGTAGAAATAAAAACAATTGTGAAAGGTGCCCTCTTAGCAGTGCCTCTCAGACAACCGGTGATACATTGAAAAAATAGATCACACATCAATTATTTTTTAGTATTACACCTGGTCAGGAAGTGTTCGTCAGTCAGAACTAAACAGATGTTCAGTTTAGCAGGCAAGTTATTAAAAATAATAAGGCGTTCTATATGTTAGGTATAACCGACATTCAAAACATTCATAAGAATCGACCACTCTTCTAAAACATAGGAAAATCGATTGAAATTGATTATTACATTAGGAGGCGCGTGTGTTTTTAAATCATTGATAGGAACAGATCAATCACCATAAACGTATCGTGTTTTCAAATTGTGTTTTTAACGAAGACAATCTTCATTGAAGAGACGTATATAAAATACATATAGTTAAAAGCATTGATCAAGGGCAGGGAGGTGGACACATTATCAATGCCACAGTTATACGCGTTGCTAGGTAACAAAGCAGTTGAAGCCAGCCGGAGCTTAAATCGATACAAGAACACAGTGTTTATAGACGAGAAGGGAAGGGGGTTTAAGTTTTGAGAAACTAACAGTTGCTATAACAATTGGGACTGAGCGTGATAAGTTTAC
The DNA here is from genome assembly GCF_053919585.1 of Euprymna scolopes. Taxonomy (NCBI): domain Eukaryota; kingdom Metazoa; phylum Mollusca; class Cephalopoda; order Sepiida; family Sepiolidae; genus Euprymna; species Euprymna scolopes. The sequence goes on along the minus strand of NC_136486.1, from coordinate 60,711,383 downwards.
AAGTGAAAAGTAGAAACTAAATCCTGTCACTTAAAGATGCGAGATATAGGAAACATATAACATTAGATAACAGAAGTTATGGATCCATCTGAGTTACTCTTTGTTGGGTGATCATTTGCAAAACAGCAGGCACTTTATGTAGGAGGAAGTTGACAATTTTGTTGCAAAAACTTAAAATTCTAACGTCGTCATCTTCCTTGGCCGTGATATTTATGCAACTGAGTACCACTTGTGAATTTAATATTCGCATAGCACTTCTTCCTTTGGAGGATGCTGATTCGACCGGCTTAGTGTTGATATCACTAGCTTATAGTTTTTTTTTTCTTTCGCTATGTCATAATTTTATTTAAGAAATATATTTATTGTTAGTGTGTTTATTCGCAAACCTACAGGAAGAATCGTCGTCCCAAATGGTTCGAGAAGTCCAGTAATAACGCCATAAGTTATCGGAAGTAACCGAACGTTAATGCGAGAACAACAAAAGGAGGATACATTAAATTTGACGTAAACGAGGGGCACTGATAAACACAAGTTTTCTAACTAGTATTATTAAACAAATAAATGCTAAACGGAATGAAAAATGAAAACTGATAAAAATTGTGAGACAAGGAAGCTGGGACGAAATACGACAAGAAATGTGCTATATATGCAATATAGCAATGGCATCTTGAGAGTAACTTATTAACGACATGCAATCTCGGGTAACATGAGAATTTTTAACATCAATAGTGACTTACCAAACAGCAAAGAAAAACTATCCTAAAAATATTCTAATCGCTTTAACTTATACTTGCAATGAAAGAAATCTTCGATAAGGTCAGAAATAAACTCTAGTTAGAGAACGTGAGTTCGTCAGAGTAAAACTAGTGTTGAGTTTAGCTGGCACCCGAAGAATAAAGAGAGCAACATGTTAGTTTTATGTTTTTAGCAAAATACTAGATTTGTGGGCGTAGCCCCAGGAATATCTACAAGGACTTTTGATAAAAAAAAATGTGCTTGTGTATAATTTTATTTTGGTACCCTCTTTTTTAACACTTATCATATCGTGATAATTCAGTTTCAATATACGTTCTAAGGGGTTTTGGCCTTCGGACCAGGATCAAAGTGAAAATTTTATGTTTATAAATTTATTTTATTGCTTATAAGAAATAGATTTAAAAGTAAATATATAAAATAAAAAAATAAACAAACATACATAATATGATTTGGGAATCTTAGGTAAGATTACCCCCGGTGTGCTTGAGGTATTTCGATGAACGAGACATTTAGCTAGGATAAAGCATATACTAGCAAATGTACAGTGACGACGATGACCATAGACACCCTCTCCCCAATTTTTGAGTGGCCTTGTGCCTAATCTTTTGTTTGTTTCTGTTTTGTGTGCAAACTTTCAGAGGGAATAAAAATATATAACTCAAAGTGTAGTGTCGTTTCTGATGAGGCACTTCGCCATTTTCACTTCACTTTTTTGCCTCGGTTAGTGGTGGAGAAACCGTTCATGACTCATACATATTTTTTTTATTTTTGTTACTAGAGTGCCCTTTTTGGGGAGCTGGTTTCCCCTGCATTAAAAATAGAGCTTGTGTCTAACTCTGCCGTCGAAGGGAGGCAAGTAAATTTTACATTATATGTTCTAATTTATGAAGTATATGGTATTTATTTTAAATTACACTTGATTAGAAACAAAAACAGATAAAATTTTTTATGATGTAAGATGTGTCATCTTTATTTTATGACCAAAGGCTGGACACAAATATATGATAACTACGATGTACTCATCCGCTATGTACCTAAAAGTCATGTACTTGAGAAATATTTCAGAAAAGAAGACCCTATTCTCATTATTTTCCGTAGGGGAGTTGAAACCCTGCAAAGGTTCTCTAGATGTACATAGAACTTGTATCCATTTGGCGGGATCCTTCTACCGCTCCAGAAGATATCTCACTACTGATGCAATTCTCTATCTATATAAAAGCCAAGTACGTCTAAGGATGGAATATTGTTGCCATATCTGGGCAGGAGCTGCTAAAAACAGCCTATCCTGCCTTGACAGAGTACAAAATAGACTTCGTGGCTTAGTGGGGGATGCCCTTTTCTCTACCCTGCAACCTCTCTCCCACAGAAGAGACGTTGCAAGCCTATCCATGTTTTATCGTTATTTCCATGGCAGGTGTTCGTCTGAACTCCAATCTCTGGTGCCCCCTCGCCAATCTTTCACGAAAAACACCCGTCTAGCTGAATCCACTGTGAAAAATTTCCCCCACTCTATATCTGTGCCTAAATCAAAACGCGGATTCCATGAACAAAGCTTCTTTCTTAGAACTGCACGCCTGTGGAACTCTGTTCCGTATGCCTGCTTCCCACCGGACTACAACTTGGATGTCTTCAAGTCCAACGTAAACAAATTCCTAATGTACCACCCACTTAAGTAAACACTTCATCAAATCACCACACTAACATAATGTACTTTCAATAACCCTTGTCCCTGAGTGGCTTCCGGGCCTTGATATGTGGTGATCACTGTGTAAAAAAAAAAAATTTCAAAAATGTCCTTTAGTACATTTACGTGCAACAGAAAAATATCAATTTATAAACTATGTACTGCATGACTGATTTCATTATACAAACATTTCAGCATAGCCATCGAACAAATGACTTTCTTTTAATTATGATAGATCAAAAGGAATATATATATTTTTTGCTGCAACCTGATTAATTCAAATACACAATGGAATTCGTTCGATAAATCATTGATATTTGTTTTTGGCTGAGCCGACAATCTAGATTTTATAAAAGATATTGTTTTTGCATCATTCGGTCTGGTTGCACAACGTTCTCCCTCGGGATATTGTCTGGCGATGGATGTGCGAACTCGGACAAAAATTAATTTCTCGAACTACCGATATTACCATTGATTCAAGCATTATTTAGTTAATATTTTCACACAAAAAATTATAGCAGAAATATTTCTACTTTTTTATTAAATTACAGGTTTCGCATAATTTTATCTGCAATGGTTACTGTTGTGGTTGCAAGGTTGAACAATAATTAGTAAGGAAATACAATGAAGACGCAAACAACAAGATAACGCAATAATAAGTGTATTAAAGAAAAGGTATATTTACAATATGTACAAATGACGGTGTCGAGTCAGAGAGTCTTAGTGGGAGGACATGTACGCTCTTCGGCGTCACTTCCGGTGGCATTTGAGTAAGACACACCAAGGCCAACCTAGGCTTGCCATTTATAGTGTTATGTTATTCGCATATGCAAATAAGTGGTTGCCACCACAACACCCCCCTCTCAAGATTTGAAGTCACACAGATTTCAATATATTTTTCTATTTGGGTTTACCATTAATGGTTCATTCACTTTTCTTTTTCTACCTGATCTTCGGGGTTCAGGTGCATTTTGAGGCGGTTCCAAATTAAAAGATTCGTCTATGATATCTATGGTGTCCCCCTCTTCGACTGTTGTCGTATCATCATCATCTTGGATATGACGTTTTTTTTATCTGATTTAGGTGCCTTTTATGTATATTCTGTGGACCTTTAATCATGTATGTACAATCACCAATGCGTTTATCCACTACTCCACATTCCCAGTAAGATGTGTTATTTCTGTATCACTTAAAATATACTCGATCTCCCGAGTTATATTTCTTTCTTCTCGTGTGTGTTGTGTTTCGGATAATTGCCTGCCTTGGCAATAGTTTGTCAAACGCTGATTTTACCTTTCTGGCAAACATTAGATCAGCTGGTGATATGTTTGATGGTGTACTAGGATGTGGTGTAATCCTATATACTTGCAAGAATTGTTGCAAAGCTTTTTCTGTTGGTGTTCCAATGGATTTCTTTAACGCTCGTTTTAGCGTGTCCACGAACCTTTCCGCGAGGCCGTTCGAACTTGGATGATACGGCGGAGTCGTGATATGCTTCACTCGGAACGTGTCGCAAAATTCCTTAAACTCTGCAGATGTGAACTGCGTTCTGTTGTCAGTGACCAGTGTGTCTGGTACACTAAATCTTGCAAACAACTCGTGTAGGAACCCTATTGAGTTGTTCGTTGTTGGATTCCTGCAACGCATTACCTCCGGCCATTTTGTGAAACTATCCACTACAATTAAATAGTAGTTATCACTTACTGGACCAGCGAAGCCCATGTGGATTCTCGACCATGGTTGGTCGGTTTTCGGCCAAGGTTTGTGTACTATAGGTGGAGATTTTGCCGCTAACTGGCATCCTTTACATTTATCAATTGTTGTCGCTATGTCAGTGTCCATGTTACGCAAGTACACGTAGCTTCTCATTAACGACTTCATTCGATTTATCCCCGGATGTCCTGTGTGGAAATCTCTTAAAATCCTATTCTGCAATGTTTTGGGTATTACCACTCTCTCGCTGTACAGTAACACATCGTCACATATGGAGAAAACTTCCTGCACCTTTGCGTCCGTTATAATTTTCTCTTTTATGTCCTTTATATATTCGTCTTTCTCGGCTTCCCTTTTAATGTCCGACAAAGTTACGGGTAGTTCCTTAATGATGTTTGCTACCATATTTTTTACTTCAACATTTGTCCGAATTGCTGCAATGACTGATTCTTCCAGATTGTGTTTCTGTGGTATCAGTCTTGACAGTCCATCAGCATGGCAAATCTTTTTTGATGCTAGATGTTGTAGCTGGAAATCGTAATAAGTAGTATTGTACCCCAGCGCAGCAATCTATTTGCGGTGTATACCGGCAATCCTTTTTTTTTTTTTTTTGATCCATAGATCGTGACTAACGGTTTATGGTCGGTTTCAAGTATGAATTGTCTACCATATAAATATCGGTGAAATTTAATCACGGCAAAGATTATGCTCAACGCTTCTTTTTCGATTTGTGAATATGCCCTTTCGGCTGGTATCAGCGTTCTCGAAGCGTGCGCTATTGGTTTTTTAGACCCATCCGGCATAATATGTTGAATGCATGCTCCTAAGCCGTAGGAGCTAGCGTCACTAGCGACGACTATTTTTAAGTTTTGTCAAAGTGCGTTAAGAATAATTCGGATGTTAGTGCGCTCTTTATTTTGTCAAAAGCGGTTTGACATTCTTGCGTCCAGTTCCACGGTGTATCCTTTTTAAGCAGATTATTTAAGGGGGCTCGCAAGTTATGCATTCCTTCAATAAAAGATTGGTAATAATTTGCGAGTCCCAAGAAACTCTGCAAGGTTGTTACATTATCGGGTGCTGGCATATTTTTTATTGCCGCAGATCTGTCTGGGTCTGGACGTCGTCCATGTTTGTTTCTTATATGTCCAAGATACTTAATCTCGCTCATACAAAAGTCACATTTACTTTCTTTTACTTTAAAGCCGAATTCTTGTATTCGAGTAAATACTTTTTTCAAATGTTCCTTATGTTCTTCTAGGGATTTGCTCCTGACAACAATGTCGTCCAGGTATGCACATGCGCACTCAATACCACTTAGCATGGTGTCCATCGCTTGCTGAAAGATGGCAGGCGCTACTTTGATGCCAAAAGGCAATCGGTTGTATTTGTATAATCCCTTATGCGTATTGATGCATAGTATTTTTGAGCAATTCTCCTCGACCGGTATTTGCAAATACGCGTCGCTACAAGTCTATCTTGGAGAAGATATTACCCCCATTCAACTCCGTGAATATTTCCTCTGGGCTTGGTAGGCGGTAATGGTGATCTTTTAATAGGGAGTTGACCCCGGTCGAAAAGTCTGCGCACACTCTAACTTCGTCATTCTTTTTCTTTACGTATACGGTGGGGGCTGCCTACTCGTTGTGTTCTATTTTTGATAGAATTCCCGTCTGTTCCAATCTATTTAATTCTTTATCAATCTTTTCCAACCCAGCGGAACATTTCGTTTTTTTTCAAAAAATTGGGCTGGCGTTTTCTTTAAGTTCAAACGAGGCCTTGAATTTACTGCAGCGGCCTAAGTTAGTCGTGAATGCCTCAGGAAATAATTCTTTTAAATCGTCTTTTATATTTAATGTTGTTGGAGAAGAACATTCTAATTTTTTACAGAATGTATTGATTGGCTTATCCCATAGTCCGAATTTCTCAATTAAATCTATTCCAAACAGATTTTCACTATTTTTTAGTATGAATATTTTTGATTTCTTCGAAATCCCTTTCAATTTTATCGGGAGGACAACTTCTCCTTCAAATTTTATACCACCACCAGTTACCGTCCGGGCTGCTTTACTAGTTTTCATCATGGCCGGTTTTCCCAACTTTTTCCACGTATTAAGGTTTATTATAGAAACATCGGAGCCGGAGTCGAGTTGTAACTTTATTGATGTTTTAAATATTTCCACTTTTACGTATTTTCGCCGATCTTTGTCTAATTTTGTATTTGATTTTGTTTGCTGTACTCTCTTTCTGGTGTAATCTTTATATCTGCAGCAATCGCTTTTGTGTCCCACCTTCTTACAAATGTAGCATTTTTCTTCTCATAAGGACAATCTGATTCCCAATGCTTTTCTGCACATCTCTTACAGTTATATCTAGGAAGAGGCGTGTTATATTCTGTACTATATTTATGGTTATTATCTTTGGAATATCCCGTTCCATTTTGATTGCTTTTCTTTGTAAAGTTCTTGGTTGGTGCGTATGATTTTCTAACTTTTCTTACATATGCCACTCCGGATTCTTCTATATTTTTTAAATCCTTTTTTAATGTAATGGCCCTTTCACAGTCCTCTGCTAGTTTCTGGAGTGTTAAATCTTGCTCGGATTCCAGCTTAGACAACACTCGTCTGCATATTTCTGCATTTTTCGTGGAAACTAACCCTTGAGCGAAGATTAGACATTTAAAATATTCTACCGTTAGTTCTGCAAGCTTAAAATTATCGCAGTTTTTATTGACCACTGATGCGTATGTCAAATAATCGTGGTTGTCCATCTTTCTTAGATTCATGCACAGCCATCTTTTATGAAAAATAGATATATTTGGATTAAATAATTCTTTTAGTTATTTTACAGCTTCCATGAACTCTAATTCCGCAGTTTTTTTTAGGTAATATGTAATCTACGGATTTGCTGTGTTCTGATGTACCCAATTTTCTGAGTAAGAGGCTCACTTTCTGACTATTTGGCCAATTTTTACAGTTAAGTTGAAAAACATCCTCGTATCTTGTGTAGTATGCTTCAAAATTCTTCTCTTCCTCAGGCACATAATGAAATGTGTCCATGCTATTAAAAATAGTTGTATGGGAGAAATTAACACTGTCGACATTTTCTCAATTACTCTTTAGTAGTTCCAGTGTTTTAGCAAAACGTTCATCTTGTCTTTCTTCATATTCCAATTGTAGTTTCTTATGCCTTTCTTCCTGTTCTAATTGCAGTTTTTTCTGCTTTAATTGTGCCATTTTCTGCTTTTCTTCTTGTTCCTGCTGTCATTTCAATAATCTGTCCTCTCTCTTTTCCTCGCGGTCAGCGTGTGCCTGTATTTGTGTTTGCAAAAGCTCGTTTTGTGTAGCTTGTCTGCGTTCATCCCGCTCAGCCTGTGCTTTTAAAAATTGCATGAACATTTTTGATAAGTCTACCACGTTTTTTTTTGTTTTTTTTTTTAGTGTGTAGTTAAAAAAATATTGTACCATGTACAATATACACCGGTTTGGGTTACAACAAAAAAGCAAATTGCTGTAAGCTCCTGTTTTCAATAATAATATCGCTGCTTGCAATAATATATTCTGTTGGCGAGTCACGCTGCAAAAAAAAATCAAACAGGTTTATCTGGAATCACGAAATGGAATTGACTTTCCGTTTTTTAGGCACTTACTAATAAGTAACTCTTTCCACAAAATAAAAGTTTGGGTTTTGTTTTTTTTTGTTTTTTTTAGTCGAGTCACAATTGAATAAATGTATGCAGTACATTTAGTTCTTTGAGTTTTTTTCTCTTGTATTTTAGTAATTAAAATACCTCTTAAATTGAGATTACCTTTTTTCCGTGACGTTTTACTGTATTATCCGTTATTCAGTGACAACTTCAAGAAAAAAAAATCCTTTCCTTGAATTTTAGTTTTAGCTGTGGTATTTCCTTTTAGTACCGACGTCAACCAAAACATTAATTAAAAAGTCCTTTAGTTGTTGTTTTGTTTACGGGGAACAGTAATTAGAATCCACTGGTGAATTTTTTCGTAGGTTACTTCCTTCCTTTTCGTAATACGGGTCTTACCTGTCGTTTTCTTTGCGACAGAACAAAGTTCGCTTTTCGTTTGCAAGTTGGTCCTTTAGTAAGATTTGTCGTGTAGCGACAAAACAAAAATTCACTTTTACATTCGTTTGCAACTCGGATTCCCAGAAAACAGCGTAAATTGTCGCTTTTTCCACGTTAGAGTTTTCTTTTTCACTTGAGTTGAAACTTCTCTTTAGTGTAAAATCCGTTAGCTCGTCAAAACTTTGCATTCCTTAAAAAAAATGGGCAACCTTTGCGTTGTACTTTTTTTAAATAGTTCTTCGTCAAACTGTTATATTTGACGCTTCATATCTCGTCGCCAACTGTTGTGGTTGCAAGGTTGAACAATAATTAGTAAGGAAATACAATGAAGACGCAAACAACAAGATATCGCAATGATAAGTGTATTAAAGAAAAGGTATATTTACAATATGTACAAATGACGGTGTCGAGTCAGAGAGTCTTGGTGGGAGGACATGTACGCTCTTCGGCGTCACTTCCGGTGGCATTTGAGTAAGACACACCAAGGCCAACCTAGGCTTGCCATTTATAGTGCTATCTTATTCGCATATGCAAATAAGTGGTTGCCACCACAACAGTTACCTTGCTTGCAAAAATGTGAAATTTCGGCATAACATAATTTTTATATAATATTGAACAATAATTAAAAAATTTAATTAATAAAAATTAAAAATAATTAAATTAAAAAATGTAAAAATTTATACAAACGTTCAAAATAGGAATGTACGGATGCACGTCTGGGGAATAGATAACTATCACACGCCTTTATTTCGACTGCTTAAAATTTTGGGCCTTCGTATATTCCGCGTTTACAAAATTTTAGTTTGTTGTGTTTTGCAAACGGTAGAATCACGCGGTTTGGGGGCTGATTAATTAATGGTTTGTACAAACAAGGTGTTTTTCATTTAATTCAACATCTTAGGACTTTACTAATTATCTTTGAAATAGATTAAAAAAACAATTTTATAATGGATTTATTTAACTTCAAAATTTAGGTAAGTTGGTTAGCTCGCTGTGAAAAAAATTTCCATAATTTTTTTTCACGTGTACCAATTTTTTTTTTCCTTTTAGGAATTAAGTTTAGTCCTTAATCTTTTAAATACAATCAAGAGATAGTCGGAAACCTACGAAAAATGATGATGAATCGGCTTTCAAAACTAGATCCCCCTATCTTTGTCCGCCCGTTTTTGCCCGTACCTAGATAAAGATGAGGTTCTTGTTTTTATTGTCCGTTTTTTTTTTATGTTCCCTTTTCTTTATCGTTCCTTCTTTATTCTCACGCTTATATTCAACTTAAATGCTGTATGACTAACAGTATTTTTTATTAAAAAAAAGTTGAACATGTAGCACGGTGAATCTTTACACAAACATCTTTTGGGATCTTTAGTCTTTGAAACGGTCCTAAGTGTTCCCACATGTTCTTCCTATTTTTGTTTTAATAACTGCACCAATTCACTATTAAAACAACTATCTGCTCAGTATTAGAACATTATTAGCTTACTAGTGTTTTAAGTATGACTTAAGATTGCATTGTAAATTATTAATACATTTTCTGATGTCGCTATATTCCGCGTTTAAACACCCGATGATTATTATAACCTTCTAAAGTATATAACTTTTTTCGTATCTTTAATATATATACACACATATATATATATATATATATATATATATATATATATATATATATGTATATATATATATATATATATATATATCTGAGAAGTAAAATCTAAAAGGCAGTCAATAAGTGTCTATGCAACGTTCCCTACTTCCACTCGTTTGAAAAATCTTGAAAATTTGCTGTCAACGCCCGGATTTAGCTTTTATAAGTTATTAATTCCTTTTATTTTGGCTTATTGGGTGGCATTGACCTTATAGAATGTAAAAAAAACTCCTACTTTTAAGATATCAATTCGACCATAGCTCTAACACCTCTTGTTTGAGACGATATAAGTAGATTCCATAGTCGTATTCCGCCGCAGTTTTCTTGATCGCTTAAGTTAATAGACTTTTTGAGTATGGCGCGGTGGCTCACGCAAAAGAGTATTCGCCTCGCATCTAAGTTCTTCAGATTTCGAATCTCGAATTAAAATGCGTTTGACTGATGAGTCCAGATAAAAGCAAAACTTGAGTGTTTTTTGTTCATTTATATAGCCTAATAAGCACTACACTTGAATACTTTCCAACTTACAGATAAAAATCTTTCAGCCTTCACCTCTTAAAAAAAAAAAAAACAAACAAAAAATGCAGCATAAACGGACAAAGAAACCAAATAGGTTGAACTCCCCCCCTTAATTAAATACATGATGTCTAAGCAGGTCATCCATTGTCCCTAATTTTCCTTTTAAAATGTCAACTGAAGCTTATCCAGAGAAGACGAGAAGTCGCAAGTCATCTTGTTTTTCTGCATAAAGGTTAACAAATAGCAATCATAAATAGTTACAGGAAACCACTTAGAATTTATTACTGGCTGAAGATGATGGAAGCAAATATTAAAAGTATTTCTATCTGAAAATATCTATTTATGAAAAAAAAATCAGGCTTTTATCGTTATAGATGAACCAAATAACCTATAATTGCTTTCCATCTCTCTAGGACATTAGCCCAATCTAATTATAGTTCCTGCAATCACTTATGTATAAAAATCACACATATTTACAGATGGCCCAAATAACCTAAAAGTGTTCTCCATCTCTCTAGAACACTAGGCCAGTCTAATTGTAATCCTAGAAACTTATTTGTGGAAATTAGACTTTACAATAACTATTATTAGGATTGATATTATTATTATTACCATTACATAAACAAATAATTTCTTGAAAAAGGTTCATGATTGCTTGATTTGCTTTTGTTCCAATGTTTATTTAACCACTGTGGGATCATTTAGAACCAAGGTTATATTTACGATCTTTCTTTTGGTGAGAGTGTTTTCGAAGTGTGAAATTTTTTGGGATATTTATTCACAATATGGGAGTGCTTTTTTTTTGTTCAAGAGAGACACCACTCATCAAGGTCTGAAGGCCACTCGAGGATAAGGGTTAATGAGTGCACAGTGGTCTCCGAGAAAACAGTATAGTAATCGCTAGTGGTTGAAATGTATAGTGAAATCATAGAAAATTTTCAAGAATTTACAAATTTACAAATTGAAATTGAAACTATTACGTGAAAACGCTCACGCGCAGTAAGGAAGCTTTGACTTTTTTGTGATATTTTTTACGATAAAATTAATTATATGAGATTTTATTTTAAAAAGTTTTACTTTTCTTTAAGAAAAATCTTTCCTAAACACAATGAGCTAAAAAAATTTTGAAAATTATTAGTTTTAAACATTTTATTTGCTGTTTGAAATTGAGGGGTGTTAAATTTAGGAAGGGTGCTAGAGTTACAGAATTGTTCAGTGGTCAGAATATGAATACAAGATAAGGAATATTTGCCTTTCAAATTCTTGAAATTGTACTTTTAATTTTCAAGCTCGTAACTGGGATTAGAAGAGATGAGCAATTTCGATCATCTTCATACTAAACAAAATGGTATGATTGGAGGAATACGTGGATGAAATATTTTTTTTAAATTGTGAATGCCACGCACGAATAGGATCCTAGCTCGAGCTAATCAAAACCTTTAGACTTTTTCTGGGACACCCTGTACATAATTTTTCTCCACAATTTTTATTAAAATGTATCCTGGTTCTCCCACAGCAAAGGCAAGAATAATTTGTTTGGTATTTTATATATATCATAATTGATGTTTACGTAATTAGGCCTATTTATATTTTCAGAATACCCCTGCTGTTAGATATGACTGAAAAGAAAAGAAAACTTGATCATCGCCCATTTCAAGACAATTGGACAATAGAATATGGATTTGTGGAACAAAAGGATCGTGCTGTTTGTGCTTTCTGTTGCGAAAGTGTTGTGTGTCGCACATCTAGTGTACAAAGGCACTTTCAAACCAAACATCAATCTAAGTTTAAAACTTCAGAAGAAAAAGGTGAAGCCATCAAAAAAGCTATTTCTGGTTTCAAAAAACAAACTGTTATTTTGAGCCAAGCTGTTGGAATGAAGAGTAAAGCTACTGAATGTAGTTACAAAATAGCCCAGTGTGTGGCTTTAAATGGTAAACCTTTTACAGATGGTGAATACATCAAAGAAGCTTTTTTGAGTGGTGCTGAAGTTTTGTTTCGTGATTTAAAAAATAAGGACATTATACTCTCTCGAATTAGAGAAATACCAGTCTCTGCAAGATCAGTTGAGAGGCGCATATCTGACTTGGCTGAAAATGTGACAACTAAGCAAACAACTGGATTAAAGCAATCCCTTGTATTTAGTGTCGCTCTTGATGAAAGCACCGATGTAAACGATGCGTCTCGCCTAGCAGTGGTTGCAAGATATCTCGAGAATAATCACATTTATGAGGAGTTGTGTTGTTTATTACCCCTTCATGATACAACCAAAGCAGAAGATATTTTGTGTGCATTTACTGGTTATTTTTCTAAACAAGACATTAACTTGAACAAATTATTCTGCGTAACAACCGATGGTGCTGCTGCAATGGTTGGCAAGAAGAAAGGATTTGTAAAACTTCTGGAAAATCATGTTGGACGCAAACTGTTAAGTTTTCATTGTATTATACATCAGGAGGGCTTATGTGCAAAGACCTCGTCTTTGGATTTGGTCTCTGTGATGAAAACTGTTGTTGAGATAATCAACTTTCTTATTTCTCGCTCTTCATTGGTTCACAGGCAATTCAAATCGCTTCTACAAGAAGTTGAGCGTGAATATGGAGATCTTCTGTTATACAACAATGTTCGCTGGCTTAGTCGAGGCAAAGTTTTAGCTAGATTTGTTTGTTGTCTTGAGGCTATTAAGATGTTTCTTGATGAAAAACAGAAACGATTCCCTCAGCTGAATGATGAAAGCTGGTTGTTGAAGTTGATGTTTATGACCGACATAAACACACATTTGAATGAGCTTAATTTGAAATTACAAGGACAGGGACAAACAGTCCTTGATCTTTTCAGCTATTGGAAAGCGTTTACAATGAAACTTGACATTTTTACCCGTGACATCAACATCAAAGCATTTAAGTACTTTCCAAATGTGAAAAATCATGCAAATCAATTCGAAGTGAACACAGATGAGCTTCAGGAGTACGTGAAAGCACTCAAAGCAGAATTCGAAAAACGAAGCCAGGACTTCTACATTCATGGATCCTTATTTTCATATCTGATTAAGCCCGACATGCTTGATTTGACAAATGCCCAACTGGAACTTTTTAGCTGGATGGACATTGATGATTTTGAAATGCAACAGATTGAATTTAGGTCTTCAGAAATATGGACATAAAAATTTGCTGAACTAAGAAAGTCTCTGGAAGATGAAAATTTTGAAAAGTCTGGTGCTATTCTGAACTGTTGGATCTCCCTCCCAAGCTCATTCATCTGTTTGAAGAAAATTACTTTTGCTCTTCTCTCAGCTTTTGGTTCAACTTATTCTTGTGAGCAAATTTTCTCTCACATGAAAGCAGTGTTGTCTCCACGTCGAAGTCGTCTAACACCTGAACATTCAGAAAACTGTGTTAAGCTCAAAGTTACAAAGTATGTTCCCGACATTGAGGAATTGGCAAAGACCATGCAAGGACAAGGGTCCCATTAATAATAAAAACTTTTCAGAAACAGTTTTTTCACATTATTTATAAACTTTGACATTATTATATATTTTATGAAATAAATATAGAGAACAGGTATATTGACCTTGATCGTTATAAATAATAAATGTTGGCACGCTGAATAATTTGAAACCCTAAGTCGGCACACGCTAAACAAAAGGTTGCCGACCCCTGGTCTGGAGGATAAGAAAATTCCCTATTCAATTAAATAGACTATATACTGGAAAAAATGAGATCATACACCACATGGGTCAATTTTGTTATCTTTGTATATCTGAAGCAGTTAACATTATCACCTTCCCTAATTATATAATAAATGCTAAGAACGAACTAACGTCTAGATGTAAACACAAGACAAAATTTAAATACAGCTAACTTAAAATAAAATAACATACATTTTCTGTAACCCTGTAAATGTGTGAAAACATAACACTAAATACATATAACAAATACTTATAACTTTTTAACTAAAAACTAAATTATATGTCATGGTGTTTTTTTGTCAGTTAAGTATTATTATTAATATTATGTTATTTTTTCAGTAAAGTATTATTATTAATATTATAATATTTATAACACATTTTATTAATACGCCTAGTATTACTTTTGCAGATTACTTTCACAGATTATTATAGTTACTAATTTTCAGTTTAATATTGTCATATAAAGGATATTGTCAATACATATAAATTAGCAAGACTTTTACTGTTTATATAAGATAAGATAATTTTGAGTTGAATTGATTTGAATTTATTTAAGCTGGAATTTCTACTTGACATGGAATGATTTTGATTTTGCGTTCTTTTTTCTCCTCTCTTTCTGCATGTGCGCTCTGACCTACTTTCGCCATCTGCCCTATTTTCGCGGCCTGTTATTTTATCTTAGTTTTCTTAGTTCCTCTTAATCTGTCTCTATTTCTACTCCCTCTATTTCTTATCTTTTTCATTATCATTCTCAAATTTCTATCTCTCCCTATTCCTTAATCTATTCCTTCCCCTTTATTTAATTTTATCTTCTCTTCTATTGGCTAACTTTTCACGCGTAAGCATTTTCTTTTCTTTTCTTTCTTTTACTTTTATTTGTATTTTTATTTTTATTTTATTTTATTTATTTATTTATTTTATTTATCCTTTTCATTTTTCATTTTATTTTTATTTTATTTTATTTTTATTTTTAATTTTTGATTTTTAAATTGAAAATTTTTCATTTTTCTTTCATTATATCAGTTCAGTTTTCCTCCTTTCTCTCTGCATATGCCTGGACGCTCTGACCTACTTCCGCTATCTAACCTATTTTCGCGAACTGTCATTTTATCTTATAAAGGTTTGTTGACTTCGTTTTCTTAGTTCTTCTTACTCTGTTTTTATTTCTACCTCCTCTATTTCTTATCGTTTTATTATTATTCTCAAATTTCTATCTCTCCCTGTTCCTTAATTTCCTTCCCGTTTATTTGATTTTATCTCCTCTTCTATTCGCCAACTTATTACGCGTAAGCATTCTCTTTTCTTTTTTTTACTTTTATCTTTTTTTTATTTTATTTTATTTATTTATTTTATGTATTTATTCTTTTCATTTTTCATTTTATTTATTTTTTAATTTTTAATTTTTAATTTTTTCAATTTAAAATTGGTCTTTTTTCATTTTTCTTTTATCTTTCAATTCAGTTTCTCTTAATTTGTGTAGCCTGTCTATTGAAAGCGGTTTTATTTTATTTTATTTACAATTTGAAGTTATTTTGGAATGGAATTTGAATCCATATAATTATCAAAATATTATATATATATATATATATATATATATATATATATATATATATATATATATATATATTAAAGTATATGTTTACTAATAAACAGATCAACCAGACCTATATACATGTTTTTTACCGGACTCGTTAGATAAACAAAGAAAATTTCTCCATGAAAATGCCTACTTCATACTATTACCTTGTGATGTGGATTACTCAAAATACAAATTGGATTATTTTACCACACTGCTATTAAACACATTGACTTCGGATTTTACCATGCAACTAGGATGTGAATTTTTATATCCTTTTCATTAACTTGCTTTACTCTGATATTTAAACACTTAAAATAACTTTTAATTATCATTGTCTATTTTGCACTGACTTAAGCAAATAAGGTGTAAATCAGTATAAATATTTGCTACTACTTACTCCTCTGGAGAGATGGAAGACATAGAAATCCTATAGGATTAAATGAACAGCAGTAACTTTTACTGCAGCACATAGACGTACGGTTAGTGCGTGCAACCGGCTTAAAGAAGGACTAGCGAATTTACCACCAAACCAGGCGAGTGTAAGCAAATTTAATCGTCTATCGAATTTTAGACAGTCTCTAATTAAAACAGTAAGAACGAGCATGCAAAGGGGAGACAAAAAATTCAATATCAAATAATGAGGATGTCGGAAGTAGAAATATAGTTTATGTATTTTTTATATGGGTTTTATTTATCTTTTTTTTTGTATAAAATCAAATAAACAAACACACAAACAGACAAACAAAAAATAACCCAGGATTGAAAATGGCAAAAGAAAAGAGTTCATAATGGAGAAGTAAAAGCGGTCGCCTTTAAGTCCACAGGAAAAAGGGGGTGTAGTTACGAGATGGGGTCAACAGTTCGTTTAAAGGTTCTCCCGCACAGTAAATTCCGGTCGAGTATCTGCCGGAATACACAACACAAAAGTTTGTTTGGTGGGAGATAGAAGAGGAGGAATTCACAAATCTGTTTCTCGTATAAGTCCGAATCGAGGATTCTTATTATTTCCATTTCGGGGTAATATGTCACATTTCTTTGTTTTCTTCTATTTTCATTGTGCTCTCCGTTCGTTTTCCTTTTGGACGCCAGTAAAAAAGAGGGAAAACATTCGTCGTTCTTCGTGTCTAAGATTACACCGCATAACGTTTTTCCCTTATTAAGGTATCGTTAGCTTTTTCTCCTCTCATTCTACGAGCCAAGAAACGGAAAAAAATCGCCGTCCTCCTTGGAGTATCATGTTTGTTCTCCCGGCCTCCTCCGGGATTCGGACCGCGACAATATATACATAAAAAATGTAGACTATCTAGAACATATGCTGTAGTAGGGCAGGTCGATTTTGGAACCCCGGTGAGGCAATGGTGATGATAGTTGGGGTTTGACATAGAAAAGACCTACACAAAATATTTTTCTCAAAATCGATATCTTTTCTTGAGGAAATTACTTTAAAATTTGAAAAATTGAAGCGATTAAAAGTATTTCGGTTAATTATCACGAACATCCCGTCATCAAAACAATCCGTACTGTTAAGAAAATGGAATCATTATTTAGAATATATTTTAAACTACATTTCTAAATAAAATGAGTGAGGATAAATAATTAATAAAATATGTATTAAGTGTAAAGGCAAAATTATGCTTTGTAAATAATAACGACCAAACTTCGCTTTTTCATTCAGGAAGTTTTGGGGGTGGAAACATTTTAGATTTCACCGTCGCAAAACACGCTCGTTATTGATATTGAACATTGACGTTAGTTTATTATTTAATTTGAAAACATTACGATTTAGGCTAAATTATTTCGAAAGGAAAAACGAAAAAGACTTGTTTAAAATATATTTAATTACATTTGAAGTGTCTGCAGTGAATTTAAACATAGTTATTTTATCTTTTTAATTTGTTTTTCTATTAGGTTGGTGCAAAAGTAATGGCAGTTTTTGACGTTCAAATGCACGTCAGAAATATTACTCTGCACCACCCTAATATTTCACATCAAATTCTATTTGAATTTTTTATCAAAATATAGTAATACTCCAGTTTTATATTAAAACAAAACAAATAAAAAATAGTCCATACAATTTTATTCTACACATTCTTTACGAAACATAACCACGTAAATTTTCAAGTTTTTCTACTTAATAAAAAATGCTTTGCAGAAAATTAGTGCCAATTTTTTATTATTTTTTTATTTTTATGGAGGATTCGTTTTTAAGCCGTATTTTTCTTCTAAAATTATAGTTTTAAAATCAGATAACACACAAAGATTAATACACGTAAATACGGAAACTCTTTTAAAGGCTTTTCGTAATTTGGGCACCTATGTTATTGTGCTCAAATACCTTTGTTATTTAGAAATCCATTCTTAATATGGGAAAGAGGTTGTATTGTAACTATTCTGTACTTTAACCTAAAAAATTTATAAACAAAAATTTCATAAAAATTAAATTAAATTTGAAAATACTATTAAAAATAGCATAGTAACATATATGCACAAGCACTGGCTTTTCAAACTCTAGACACTCGTTTAAAATTGCACAACTACAGCAAGAATGAATCTCTTTATGGATAAATTCATGGTGTCGAAGGAGGAGCTAAAATCTGCTAAAAAAGTCTAAACTAAACACTACTATGCCTCTGATTTGGTTTGATCCTCTTTCTTCAATACATCTAATTCAACTCTACAAGTTTTTCATTATTTCTTATGAAGTAGCACTTATATTCTTACGTATGAAACTGGAAGATAGCCTAATATAATTTCCATCAG
This sequence comes from Euprymna scolopes, assembly GCF_053919585.1. NCBI lineage: Eukaryota > Metazoa > Mollusca > Cephalopoda > Sepiida > Sepiolidae > Euprymna > Euprymna scolopes. Next base: position 60,692,955 of record NC_136486.1, on the reverse strand, counting down.
TTATAATCTATTTATTTTACTTTTCATATTAGAATGTCAGTAAAAGCACGACGTTCAGTTTTAACCCGTGGTTCACAAAATTTGCTGGTCCACCTTGTCATTTGTATGAAACAGTACCCCTAACTTCACGACAAGTCATCCAGTTTAGTTATTTCCTCGTAAACAGTTATCCCCACTTAAAAATAGTGAGATTTCTAAGTTAATTACGAGGGAAATAATTAGTATTCGGCAAACAGTCAATCCACAATTTTCCTTGTTAAAATAACATTATATAGGACAGAAGGTCAATATATTTTGTTATAAGATGGCCAAACAGATTGACAGGAAATATCTTTCAGCAATCAAAGTGAAAAGAATGAAGGAACAGCTAGACAGATGGTTTAATATATTTTCTTGTAGCTGTAAATTTCCTGTCTTGAGATGTGATAGCTTTGCAGTAAAGTGAAAGACAGAAAACTGTTAAACAAGGCACATGATCTGCACTTGTCCTCTTAACAAGGAGGTAATATTAATTCTATAGATTCTCCTGCAATTATGTTCCTTTTTTTGTGGAAAATAAAATAATGTATTGGTATGTATTATGTAATCTGGCTCTATTACATGCACATTTTCAATTTTCAGGTTTCACTAGAAGAACTACCATTCACATCAATGTTTAAATTAATTGATGAAACAACAAAAAGCCTAACAACATTTACTCGTCCTTTGGGTAAACTTTGTATCAATAATTATCAAGATTTGCCTCAAATAGAATTCTAAAAAATTAGTGTCCCTCCTGATCATCATTATCTGACAACAGAAGAAACAAATAATTTAAGTGTGAAGACCAGAGAATACTTTTTGAGTATGCTGTTGGCATTTCTTGTGGAGAAGTTCACTTAGAAAATTGGGACCTTGAATCAAGGAAGATAGCTAACATAAATCACAAGATTAGTGTAATTATTGACTAGAGTTGTCTATCCTCAAACACTATGATAAATTAAACATTTTGGTCAAATTTATCATCCAAGTGTATGCAGTTAGTTAATTTTAAATCAAAACCGACAATATTTTTTTTAACCAACAAGAGTATATTTTAATATGATTTAGAGAACAAAACAGTTAACTAAAATCCAAATTACTATTTTAAACTGTTCAAAATATAGTGCTTTTGAACTACTTCCGTTAAATATAATATCAATGATAAACTCAGATGAATTGGATGAGAGAGAGCGGGACATTCAAACGATTTTGTCCATTAGGTAAATAAATATTTATCCATTAAATTTTATTAGTTTTCTTAATTTACCCAAACAATAGTTAGTTTTATTCATATTACATAGCAAAAATATAAAAAATAAGTGTTTTAAAGTAATTGTTTTGCTTGTTTTTTCTTGTTTATTTTTCCAGAAATATTGAACAACTGAAAAAATAAAATAAAAATAAAAAAATGAAAAACATTACTGCTATTAATTTTGCAGCCACACACTGGTCAAATTTGATTGATTTTTCTAAAAAAAGTTGTATATGGGCAGGAAACTAGATATAGAAACATTGTGCAAACAAATTAGATTTTCATTTTCCTCAAAAGGAAATTATAAAGAACAATTAAGTTCTATTATAAGTTGCCTCTAATAAAAAATTAAAATACATGGTTCTGTAACCCTAAAGAGAGGCCACATCAGACCTGTAGGGTTGATGTGACGTTTCTTTTGGTTAAAAGTAATTTTTTGTTCCCGGACGATGATCGGGTTGAAGGAATAAAAATTATCATTAATTTTTTTTGTGAATAAATTATGAGCTAAGTCTGTTGTTGAGATGGCGGCTGCAAAAGTGCCTTTGTAGCGAGAGGTTAAATCACATTCTAGACTTCAAAAGCGAAAAAGAATGCATAAAATATTTTAGCCAAAATGCACAGGCGTTTGATCTACAATGGCCGAAATAATAGTTGTGCAGTAGACGGAGGGGTGGGGATTTCACACCCGCAATTGGCAAAACTATGAGCCAAGTTGATCTGTGAATTTGACAAGTTGAAAAGTCGGGTTGTTTTTGATCTGAGAGAAACACACGCAGTGACTTGGTATTATGTTTTAGAACAAAGAATAGGAAAAAATGAATTGTCCGAAATTTCAAAACAATAATATGACCTATCGAGAATTGTCATTTGGTGAATCAGGTCGAACGAAAATTGGAGTTATGAAATATTTTTGCTCGGATGGGAAAATGTGTTGTCCGATAAGTTCAAAGCGACAAATGCATTCTTGGTCTTTTGACGTAAACAAAATGTGTGATATAATGGAATGGCCGACAACCAGAACTTAATTCAAAGATAAACTAAAATTCCTTTGAATTATCAAAGTGAAAAATGAGATCAATAGATAATTTTAAAACAAATAAAATCGCGTGATTTGCTTTAAGTCAAAGGAAAAATAATTTTCCTGGATATGAAAAAAAATTCCATTAGTAAGCCAGGGAGGAGTTAATTAATACAACGTGTAAGTTGGGCGTTAATTAAAGGAGGAGTAAGTCCAATTTTGGAAATGGACCAATGAAAAAGGGCCCTGTCGAAGTATAATCAACCAATCAGAAAAGGCCCCGTCGAATTATAATCAAGCAATTTGATTGGTCGATGATGAACATGGGTGTCGTCATCATTCCATAATTGTATTATAAAAGAAATGAAAAATCAGAGATTAAGTCAGAAGAACAGAACAGAGAAGAAGAGAGAGTCCGGAATCAGAGTCAAAGAGAGCTAAGTCGAGTTATCCGTCTCGGCAGAATCACCTCTCCTCTCTCTCTCCCCCTCGCTTGTTGCCTGATAACTCAACGCTTATAACGTGTCGATCACTTAACGAGAATTAAGCAAAGTCCGCGATACCGACCAGGTATTTCAACAACAGAAGCTCAGTTGTAGAACTAACTGCTTGCTTTAATTAATTGTCAACTATATGTATATGGTGTAAATATTTCTTTTATGAATTTCCGAAATATATATTATATTAACCAACCTCCGGAGTTTTGTTGCTGATGTGCGTTGATCCCTATATTTGTATATTTCTTTATTTGCCATTTGTGACACCGTATCCGTCAACGAACACCCAGAATAACTAGACGATCCACGGAGAACAGGCCTTGAGGACCGAGCATCCGAGAAGAATCCCCAACGCCTTAACGAAGAACTCACTGGGTGACGCGACGTACTAACGGTTGGCAGACCTGGTTGCCCAGTCGACATATCATAACTGTACCGACCAGGGTGCAGATCATAACTGGGCCGCGATCAGGGATCAAGGACGTGTAAGGTCACACGTTCAAAGGTCACAGTTCTGTAACTTGTATCAAGTTGTGATATTGTGTAATATATCCCCACATATCTTTTTGAATTGTGAAACTCAAATGACTTAGTTGCTAATTAGCTTTTTTTATAATTTTAATTTAATCAATGCAGTAAAAGTTGAGATATTTTGCTAGTTTTGATTCATAATCAAAATTATAATTCATGTATGTATTTTTCTTTCAGTGTATTTTATATAAATATATCAATGTTAATTGAATATTTTATAAAAATAGTGGCATTTACAAAGTCATTGTTTTGAAAAAGGCTATGAAAATAAAGGATTTTAAGCGTTTTTCTACGCAATTTTTAAAATTAAATGCTCAATTTTCTGTTCAAGATGGGAATCTAATTTTTGGTATATGTTCCTATCACATCAAATCCCATCTATCATCACCAGTGGCATGTTGATTTTCTGAAAAAAAGTTGCAAATCAATCTGCGCTAATGCTGCAGTAAGGAGAAAAAGAGCCGAAGACCCTAGTGATGTTTTGAATATAATAAACTAGTTATAACAACAGTTTCATTTCATTCGGACAAAACTCTAAGAAACGGGGCCTAATTAGAGTTGGGGCCCGTTTTTATGGGTCACCTTGTATATATATATATATATATATATATATATATATATATATAGCAACTAAATCATTACAAGTATCTGTTCACACTTTGGATGAAGATTTATATTTAGTATTAGATGGTGAGTGTAATTCTAGCAACGTTATCGCCGATGTAACATCGGACATTGTTCAAGTATATCCCACTGAACTCTTCTGCATGGAGGATAATGTACGAGGTAATACCCAGGTCCCAGTGACATTTTTCTGGAGTTTGAATAATTCTAATTGCAAAGTGCTCAGAATATTTACCCGCGCAAGGCTAAAGAAACGAAAGCATGTTTCCTTGTAGATTTACGTTCGAAATTCCGTTCCATGTTCGACAAGGAAATCCCCAAATTTGACAATATACATCTGAAAAAGGTCAGAAGGTTAATTAATCGAAACCTTGCAAAAAAATAGACGTAAGATGAGAAACAATAGCTTCTACAATACAAATAATACAAGGAAGGGTAAAATGTTCCCAGAATTCTTACGAGATTTTTCTGCAAGTTCGTAAAAGAAATACAAATGCTATCGCTGAGACGCACTATGAAAAAGGTAAAATAATTAAAAAATAGGTACACTCTTCGATGACGAATTTGCTTGAAGTTACATGGAGAAGATACCGTTTTATCTGATATCTATAATATAAAGCGGAATGTCTGTGTGTGTATGTGTGTGTGTGTGTGTGTGTGTCTGGTCACGAATAGGCTCCTATATGGTTGAATATTTAAAAAAAAAACTGATTACATATAATGATAGAAGATGTACGAGACACAGAAATGGGTATATTTAATCTGGCAGAACAGTGCTTCATTAAAATTGTGGGATCTGCGTTCGCGCCTCGCCCACAAAGTATGGAAATAAAAAATTTAAAAATTAAAAAAAAAGCGTTTACAAGTGTTTTTAATATAGATGTACAAAAGAATACTTTGATAAGTATGTTTTAACTTTAATAGGGATAGTATAATAAAATTGTGGGGTCTGCGTTCGTGCCTGGCCTTCATAGAATGGAAATAAGCGCAAACTTTAATAAAGACTTTTCATATCTATCTGCGTAAGTATACTTTGATAATTATGTTTCAGTATGAAGAAATATGGTATAATAAAATTATGGGGTGTTCGTTCGCGCCTGACCTCCGTAGAATGGTAATATGTCACAAAGTTTAACAAGGTTTTTTAATATAGATCCACGGAATATTGTGATAAGGGTTTCAGTGTGAACAGGTATGGTATAATAAATTATGGGATTTATCTATTTTATTTTTACTTTCATCATATTTTGCTTTGGTTTTGATACCCTCAAATTCGAAGCTATCTCATTACAACCCTTCCTTTTCATAACCTATCATATTTTCATAAATCAGAGTCCATTTTCTGTACGCTGTTTTAGAACCCAGTCAACGACGGGTACCTTTGCTAGTTTTAATATATTCCCTGTAGAGCAATATGTATATTGACATTCCTGGCAGATGATCATTTTCCGTATCAGTACGATACAGCAGGTCATCGTATAGAAAACAAATAAGAAAATAGGTTTCATAAACTAACAAGAAAAGGCCAAGCAGCAAGATATTTTGCAAGAATATTGCGTGGTCAGCTTTCAAAAAATATCTATTAGCAGCGTCTTTTTTTTTTAATTTTCTTCCTTTGAATATTGTAACGATGGTATGAGACAGCCAAACCAGCTGCCAACATTGCCCTGTTTTTTTTATTGAAACCAACCGAGAGCTCTTTTTATTATCCTCGTTGTTCCCTTAAGTGCAATTGTTTGGATCTCTTTAGCACTTGGTTCGACAGGAATATTAGTTAGATAGGACTTTTAGTTCTTTTTCATAAGCCCTGTGGCACCCATAATAAATGGTATGATTGATATCTCTCTAAGATTCCAGTGTCTTTTCATATCATACATGAGACATTGATATTTGGTCCATTTCTCCCTTTCAGCTCTGTTCAGACCTTCATCATTAGGGGCACTCACTTTAACCAAGGTTGTAACTCTCGCTGACATATTCCATAAAACTATATCAAGTTTTACAGCAACATTTTCAAGGTAGGTGGTTGTAGGGATTACATGGTCGTAATGTACGGTATATAAGTCATTTCCAACTGCCCTTTCGGGTTGATGTTCCCAGGATTTGTTGCTACATTGAATGTATAATTGTTTACAGATGGTCCAGTGGAGGTATTTACAAACACCAGCATGTCTCGCTGCGTAGTAGCCATACCCCAAAAGAACATTGCATCATGATACAAATGACTCACATGTTCCGATTCCGTGTGGCAGAATAAAAAAAAAACGGAGTGCGTGATAAAAGAATTATTCTAAAAACATGGAACATACTTAATTATGTAGTACTACAGCACTTCTTGTAAAGTAATTAGGAAAGCGGAAAAAGAACTGCGTCTTTGTAATAAAGTACACATAAATAAATGAAACGACGGAGAATGAAATAAATAATTGACACGGCGGAGGAAATAAGCAATAAATAACTAATAAACTAAGAATAATTTAAGTTCAAGTTAGAAAGGCATGAGAAAAAAATAAATAATTAAAGCAAAAGGAATAATGAAATTATTAAGGGTATAATCATCTAGAAAAAAAAACAAGAAATAAAAACAAGGAGAACAGCAAAAAACTAAGAAAAATGTTAAGCTGCCTAACTTTAAATGTAGATTCCATGAACAAAGCTTCTTTCGAGCTGACTACAATATGGCTGTCTTCAAGTCAAACGTAAACAAGTTCTTGATGAGCCGTCCCACTTGTTAACAAATTTACCGAATTTCCATTACTAACAATTACTATATTGTCCGATTTCTACTGCATACTTTAACCCTTATCCTCGAGTGGCCCCTTGGCCTTGATGTGGTGATGATTATGTAAAAAAAACCAAAAAAATGGGGAAACAAGCATATATATATATATATATATATATATATATATATATAAATGATGGTTCACACAAATGAAGCGCTAAAAAAAAACTTCTGCGTTTCCCTGCAGAAATTTTACTACACAAATAATTGCAGGCGATATGGAGAATACGATTAAAAATACCCTTTCACTAACTCATGTTACAAACATGTTGTTCTAATTTTTACTCCATATTTCGAGTGCTATCTAGAAAAGAAACATTTTATATTTCTTTCTTTATTTTATTCAAACTCAACCAGCCCTTTTATCAAGGAACACAAACCCTAACATGAATTCCGCGTGACCAACGTACCGTTCCGACATTTAAAAAGACTAAAAAACTACAATCGGATTTGTACTGATTCTATGCGCCAACAACAACATGGCAAAAAAAAAGAAATAAAGACATACTGATGATAAAGTATATCTTCGAAATATATTTATAAATTTTAATATAATATTCAAACAAAAAAAATATCTGTTTATTTTTGTATAATGTGTTATTTTGGCCTCAAATGTATCTAATACGTATTGATTTTATTCAAACTCAACCAGCGCTTCTAACAAGGAACACAAACCCTAATATATATATATATATATATATATATATATATATATATATATATACTAGCAGTTTTGCTGTTATTAATTTTGTGTGCATATGTATATATTAATGTAATTCCTTTCTATATAATAGACTTCCTTAACTGATATAGAAAAAAGCTGGTAGAGACCGCATACGTTAAATTTTTAAAAACTTTGACTCATATTCTGTCCCCTTATTGCTTATTATTTTCGGCTTAAATTCAATTAACATGTGTGACCCATGCCCAAATAATCTTCATTTAAAATTTCAAGTGTTTAGACCCAAAATTGACGGAGACGTTTCGTAGAGTCTGCAAAGGTCAACTCCTTTAACTTTAACGTCTTAACAGCCAAAGTTTAACCCAAATACAAATTAAAAAGCTTGCTGTGTGTCTGAATACCCTTTATGTAAATTTTCAAATGGTTAGACCCAAACTTGGCTTAATGGTTTGCTAGAGACCGCAAAGGTCAAATATTTGAACTTTAACAGCCAAATTGTGAACAAAACAAAACAATTAAAAAGCTTGATCTATGTCTGAATAAACGATATGTAAATTTTCAAACGTTTAGACCAAAAATTTGCTTAGTAATTTTGTAAAGACAGCATAAAAAAAATTGACCACAATTATTACCCCTTACCATTTATTATTTTGGGCATAAATCGCATTAATAAGTTGTACTCCTGGCCAAGGTACCGATATCTAAAATTTCAAGTGTTTAAACCTAAAATTGGTGGAGGACTTTGGTAGAGTTCCGAAAGTCAAATCGTAAAATTTTGACTCCTTAACGGCCCAAATACTGGCAAAAAGATTCCCAAATCTCACAACCCCTTATTTCAAGTTCCAGTCTGTAGACCGCAAATGGAGAGACTTATTTGGTACACAAACAGACAGACAGACAGACAGACACTTTCACTTTTATAGATTTACTAGCAGTTCCGCCTGTCTTTGCTCGGGACCTATCTTCTGTTCATAACTTTTTGTGCATATGTCTATATTAAAAAGTGTGAATATGTACGGTGATGCCTTTCTATATAATAGGCGTCCTTAACTACAATAGAGAAAAGTTGCTAGAGACTACAGACCTCAAATTTGTTCGGGACCTATGCACTGTTCATAAATTTATGTGCTTATGTATATATTAATGTAATGCCTTCCTATATAATAGACTTCCTTAACTACTATATAAAAAAGTTGGAAGATACCGAAGACGTCAATTTATGAAAAATTGGATCCCAATTTTTACCCCTTAACATTTATTGTTTCGGGCTTAAATTCAATTAAAATGTTGGACGCATGTCCAAATAACCTACATTAAAAAATTTATGTATTTAGACCTAAGATTGGCGGAAGAGTTTGGTAGAATCTGCCAAGGTTAACTCTGTTAAATTGGATCTCTTGCCAGCCAAATATTCGCCCAAGCTTGGTGCTTGTCTGAATACCCGTTATCTAAAATTTCAAATGATTAGACCAAAAATTGGCTGAGTAATTTTGTAGAGATCGCAGAGGTCATTTTTTCTTTAAATTGGCCCCAATAAGTAGCCCTTACAATTTATTGTTTTGGGTTCAAATGAAATTATAAAGATCCATCCATGGCATATATATATATATATATATATATATATATATATATATATATATATATATATATATATATATATATATATATACTCGTGAGCAAAAGAAAATGGGCCAAACAAATTTTATACATTTTACTAGCATGCCTGATTGTTTGGAGACGTGTGTTTATCAAAAAAATAAATAAATAAATAAATAAAAGAAAAATAGTAGGAATGCAGGCTCGAATCCGTACAGCGAAAGATGAAAAGACCGGGAAATAAACGTGACGTCTTTGCTGTTACGACCACCGCCAAAGAGGAAGTGACGTAGGTTAAAATTAAGGCTAGACAATCGAAAAGAAGAGATGACTTTCGAAAATATTGGTGAAAAAAGCGACCCCTCCCTGGAGAAAAATGCCCAGTTGAGGGTGAAGAAATTAATGTTTTGTGCCAATTTTTCGGTATTCGTCGTCTGAAGGGTCGAGACTTAAAACGATACGGATCTTGTGAAAATCTGTCCCCTCGGTCGAAAAATTTAGATAGACATGCAAACATACATATATATATATATATATATATATATATATATACATGTATATATTGGTAGCTCAAATTTTCGATCCAAACCGATTAAAAAACTTGCTCTATCTCTGAATACCCTCTATGTCAAATTTCAAATGTTTAGACAGAAATTGTCTGAGTAATTTTGTAGAGAGCGCAGAGATCAAAGTTTTTTAAAAATGTGCCCCCTATTATGGTCCCTTAACATTTATCGTTTTGGATTCAAATCAAGTAATTTCGTTAGATCCATGTCCAAGTAATCTATATCTAAAATTTCAATTGTTTATACCCAAACTTAGCGGAGGAGTTTGGTAGATTTCTCAAAGGTCAAATCGTTGAACTTTGATCCCTTAACAGCCAAATTTATGGCCAGAGACGGACTACAACAATTTTACCAAATCATCATACCCTGTATATCAAATTTCGAGTCTGTAGACTGAAAATTGACAGAGTTATTGTGTCGTGAAATGTATACAGACAGACGGACAGACACACACACACACCTTTATAGATATATAGATTGCACTAAAAGCTATAGTGAACAAAGAATAATTTAACAAGGAAACTTAAACGAGACTAATAACACAGAATAAAACATTTAATTGATAAATGCTTAGCATGGAATCGCATTCCCTTTTGATTTAATTAAATGATCAATTCTTTTAGACATGCTCTCAACCAAAGTGGAACACTGTGAAGAGGAGATGCTTTTCCATTCGCGTTGCACAGCTTCTCGCAGTTTGTCGTTGTTCTCAAAAGTTCTTCCCTCCAATGCACGAGGTATTATGGATCAAATATTCTCGACCCGGCCAAAATATCACATCAATTGAATTATCAGAAAGCCATCTTTTGTGATTTTAGCAGGGTGTGCAGGGGCATTATCACGATGGAAAATAATGTTCGTGGATATTCCCAGCTTTTGGATACTTAGTAACAGTCCTGTTTCTAATATTCGAATGCATTCATTTGTATTGATTCTCACATCTAATAAGTTTCCCGCCTCCTGCTGCAATAAAAGTTCTCCATGCCATTATCCCTACATTCCCGTGTTTAACTGTCGTTTCTATGCAAATTATTGAAAATCTTTCTCCAGTTCTTCGATTGCGCCGTTCCGGAGCATCGGGAGCATCACTAACAAGACAAAATCTTGATTCATCTAACCAGAAAGCATTCCTGAACCAGTCTTTATCTTTCTTGCCAGAACGCGAGAAAACTCTCTTTCTATCGTTGATGTTCTTATACAAAAATCGATTCTTTCCACACCTTTTAGAGGAAACCCCCATTTCTTCAATTCGTTTAGATATTGTATATCAAGAAAGAGAATGTCCAGCCCTGTTTCGAATTCTTTGCTATGGTCAACATAAGTTTTCTTTCGATCCTTCAAAACAATTCATTTATGCCTGTGGTCATCCTTCAAAGGGAATGGTCTAGGGCGACCAGGTGCAGATTTCACATTTTCTTTTGTTAAAATATCAAAATTCTGCCTGTAAGTTATTTTGGACTGCCTTAATTTTGCAATTCGGTTTTTTATATCCTCGACAAATTTTTCCATTTATTATTATATGCTATAATGATAATGATCTGCAAAATATAAATTTTCAGTTAAAATTAACTCAAATTCATGGAAAAATATTGAAAAATCGATTTCTCCCTTCTTTTACTCTTGCCCCTGCTTTTTTGCTCATGAGGGTACATATATATATATATATATATATATATATATATATATATATATATATATACATATATATACGTATATATGTATTTATACACACACACACAAACACGCACACACACATATATACATATATATATAGAGAGAGAGATATAGAGAGAGAGAGTGAGTGAGAGAGAGAGAGAGAGAGAGAGAGAGGGAAAGAATGGATTGGAGGGATTGACTGAGGAATATCTTGTAAAGAAGGCACTTGAAGTCATCCAGGTTGTAGTCAGGTGGAAAGCAGGAAGACGGAACAGAGTTCCACAGACGTGCAGTTCTAAGAAAGAAGCTTTGTTCATGGAATCTACGTTTTGATTTATTCACAGATAAAGAGTGGGGGAAAATTTTTGACTGGTTTCACTAGACGGGTGTTTTTTGTAAAAGATTGGCGAGGAGGGCCAGAGATTGGAGCTCAGGCGAGCACCTGTCATGGAAATAACGATAAAACAAAAATAGGCTCTCAACGTCTCTTCTTTTGGACAGAGGCTGTACGGAAGAGAGAAGGGCATCCCCCACCAGCCCCGAAGTATATTTTGTACCCTGTCAAGGCAAGATAGGCTGTTTTTAGCAGCTCTTGCCCTGTTATGGCAGCACTATTCCATCCTTGGACGTACTTAGCTTTTATACAGATAGAGAATTGCATCAGTAGTAAGATATGTTCTGGAGTGGTAGAACGATCCCACCATCTTTCCAGCGACCTTGGCAACAGAATTGATGTACATGTTCTATTTCATATCATGAGTAAAGGGCAAACCCAGAAGATGGTAAAAACATAGGGCTTCTCCTAGACGAGAGCCATCCATTTCAATTGATGTAAAGATAGGAGTTTGGTTTGAGATGCATTAAAGGTAACCAGCCACGTCTTCCCCCACTGAACCACGCGCTCGAGATCAGAGGAGAGAGAATCAGAGAGAACTTTGTCATTTACAGCCTTTGATGTGTTGCCGTAGATGGTCGTGTCATCAGCATAGATGTCAACGGATGATTTATGCACGTGTTTAGGGAGATCATTGATGTAGATTAGGAAGAGAGTTGGGCCCAGGATGGGCCCCTGAGGGACTCCAGCATTAATACTGCCGGCCTCTGATTTTTACCCATCGACCACTACTCTTATGGGCCTATAAGAGAGAAATGATTTAATGATAGAGAAAACATTTCCAGTTATACCGTAGCTGGAAATCTTGTGAGGGAGGCCTTTATGCCATACCTTGTCGAAGGCCTTTGATATGTCAAGAGCAATTGCCCTGGAAAGGAAGCCTTTGTCAAGAGATTCACCACTCCTATGAGATATAAGCGTTAGCACATCTGCGGTAGATATTGCAGAACGAAAACCATATTTCGTGTCACTAAGAAGGTTTTTGCTGAGGTGGTTGACTATTTCTCTATTTAATATGAATTCCAGCAACTTACTCATGACACAGGAGAGTTATTGGTCAGTACTGAGAGGGAAATGACTTATCACCTGAATTCTTAAATACAGGTCATACTGATGAGGTTTTCCAGGGTGGTGGAAATCACTTCTCTTTAAGGCAACGCTTAAACAGTTTCGTAAGTATGGGAGCAACTTCTGGTTGTAGATTTCATGTTTCGCCGGGCAGGGAACAGAAACGATAAAACTTATTATAAAACGGCTAAACCAAACACTACAAACTAGCGATTGAAGATAAATAAAAAAAAGCTTTGAAAATAAAAACCTTCTACAAAATAACTAGATGCAGCATGAATACTATTTGAAAAATAACTGGATTCAGCATTAAATAACCCCCCAAAAGGTGTATATGCCGTAAAACAACCAAACCAAACTCTACAAATAAATAGTTGAAAATATAAAGAACTTGGAGCAGAAACACTGTTTCCAAAATAACTGGATTCGGCATTAAATAATTCGAAAGGGGTTACCATGCCATAAAACAAAACAACCAAACCAAACCAATATATATATATATATATATATATATATATATATATATATATATATATATATATATATATATATATATATATAAGAACGCATACTCATGAATAAATTATTATTTATTTATTATTATTGTTAATAATAATAATAATAATAATAATAATAATAATAATAATAATAATAATAATAATAATAATAATAATAATGTTGTATTCTCCTCCAAGGCCGGACGGGTTGTTTACGTGATATATCTATTGTGACTTATATCCATCTACTTGCGATTATAAATTTGACTCAAGCCTCCCTTCCTCCCATTCACCCCACCACTTTCTTTCCCCCCATAATACCTATTTGTTTCTCCACATACCTATGTCTCTCCGCTAGATAGTAGAGTTTTTTTTTTAAATGAGTTGATGTGTTGTGTATGAAAGAAACCTTCTCTACCACCTATAGCAATGGCCAACAACTCTTTAGCTGAGAGTACGTCTTTCAAGCTCCTTGGCCTAACGTTCACAGGAAACATGAGCTGGAACAATTACATCGAGGGCATTGCCAGGGCCGCTGCGAGGAAGGTGGGCTCTCTCTACCGTGCTAGAAAACTTCTAACACCCGAAAGTATCATGTACCTCTATAAGGCCACTATTCGCCCATGTATGGAGTATTGCTGTCATATTTGGGCCGGTGCATCGGCTACTAGTCTCTCTCTCCTTGACAGGGTTCAAAAGAGAGTCGCAAATCTGATAGGCCCTAAACTGGCATCTAAACTTCAGCCTCTGTCCCATCATCGAAACGTTGCATCCCTCTGCCTGTTCTACAAGTATTATAATGGTGAATGATCTGAAGAACTGCAAGCACTTGTGCCCCCACGACGTGAACACCCTCGACAGACCCGACAAGCTGCAAAATCCCACCCCCACATTGTAGAGATCCCTAGATGTAAAAGATCTTTCTACTCCAGTAATTTCTTCCCCAGAACTGCTAGACTTTGGATTCCATTCCAGGTCACTGCTTCCCCAACTGTACTGACATGCATAAGTTCAAGTGCAACGTGAACCAACATCTCGCTGCCCTAATCCCTACATAGTGCCCCAGTAGATGTTTCCCCTGATAGTAGCTCCCCTACACCCAAGTGGCAATGTGCCTTGTTTTGGGTGAAAATGTAATAAAAAAAAAATAAAAAAAAAACATGAGGTTATGTTTATTGTCGGACTGTACTGTCTTTGATATATATTTTTTTCATAATAAAACAGGGTTATTTTAATTTTAATTATTTTCTTTTAAATTTATTTTGTTTTTAATGTCATGTGCTCAGACAATTGTATCTGTGAACTGTGTCCAATATCCATTAAGGACTAGACTTTTGTAAAAGCAACATCGCCTGATGATCTCTTTAGTCTTTTTATAACTAGTTGACTGAAACACACTCATAAATTTGTAGCGATATTTTAATGTTTACGTAAAAATAAATATAAAGCTTATATATATGTGTGGGTAGTCATCCACATACAGTACTGTTTCGCAGGTCATCAGTGCGGCTAGGCAGGCAACTACCTCAAGCCAGGATTTAAACCCGACCGTCTAGTTAAGGCTCCTACCAACTATGTTATCGGTGGCTGCTGTGTGATTCATGAGTTTAACCATGTATTGACATCGTCCGAACTACTAAAGTTCGATTTGTTTACACAAAGAACATCGCTTATACGCTAATGGTAATTCGTGTATCACTTTTCAATATGTTCAACTCAAGATGAGGAGCATTATAGTCACCCACATACAGTACTGCCTTTAGCCAGGATTGAAACCCGAATGTCTGTACGACAGTCAAGGCTCCTAACCACTAGTCTATCGGCGGCTGCTGTGTGAGTCATGAGTTTAACGAGGTTTTAACATCGTCCGAACTACTTAGGCTCGATCAGATTACACAAAGAGCATCGCTAATTCGTGTGTGTGTGAGTGTGTGTGTCTGTGTGGAGAAAAAAGAGAAATATAAGAAAGAAAAGAGAGATGGGGAATGAATGTGAGGAAAGCATGCGTGTATCAAATTTATAATAGCAAGTAGGAGGATATATGCCACAATAGACATATCTCGTAGACAGGCCGTCCGGCCTTGGAGGAGAATATCAACATTAATAATAATAATAATAATAATAATAATAATAATAATAATAATAATAATAATAACTAGCGGGACCTGTGGAAATTCCACAGCAGCATTTTTCCTATGTTATATATTGTTGCTGGGCATGATGTGAGTGATCTATTCAACATAAATGAAGGCACAATCATATTATTCTAGTTTTTTTTTTATTAAAACTGTACTGTCCCCTTACTACAATAGTAACTTTGATATATTTCCTGGGCTGATTATTCCATTACAAACACACCGATCAATTAACTCACATTTAATCATTTTTCATAATTATTGAATATGTTACTATGTTCGACAATAATTTTGACTAATTTCAACCCACATTATCGCCTCTCCCTTTACTAAAATATTAAATTTGATATATTGTATCGGCTGTTTTTTTATTAAAAAAAACAGAACTATTAATTAACTCACATTTCATCATTTTTAATTATTCTTGGATATAGTACTAATTTTGACAATAATTTTTCATCATTAAAACTCAACATATCGCACACCTTACTAAAATAATAACTTTGATAAATTTTATTGGCTGATTATTTCATTACAAACACACACATCAATCAACTCACATTTCATCATTTTTTCGTAATTCTTCGATATGTTACTAATTTCGACAATATTTTTTATAATTTAAACGAACGGTGTCGCCCAACCTTACTAAAATAATAACTTTTATACATTTGCTGGGTTGATTATTTAATTACAAACACACTAATCAATTAACCTCCATTTCATCATTTTTCATAATTCTTGGGTATGTTACTAATTTCGACAATCATTTTATCATAATTTATGCCCACATTATCGCCCCTACTTAATAAAATAATAGCGTTGAAATATTGTCTGGGCTTATTATTTTATTACAAACACACTAATGCATGAAATCACATTTAATCATTTTTCATAATTTTTGGATATGTTACATATTTCGACAACCATTTTTCATAATTTTAACCCATTTTTTGCCCTTCCTTCTTTACTAAATAATGACTTTGATATGTTGTCTACGCTGATTATTTCCTTACAAACACACCAATCAATCAACTCAAATTTCATCATTTTTTCGTAATTCTTGGATATGTTACTAATTCCGACAATATTTTTTCATAATTTAAGCCCTCCTTATCTTCTTCCCCTTTACGTATATAATAACTTTGATATATTGTTTAGGCTGATTATTTCATTATAAACACACCAATCAATTAAATCAGATATCGTCATTTTTCGTAATTATTTAATATCTTACTAATTTTCAAAATTTTAAACAATCCTCGTCGCCCTCTCTTACTAAAAAATTACTTTGATATATTTTCTGGACTGATTATTTCATCAAAAACATAACTATCAATTAACTCACACTTCATCATTTTTCTTAATTCTTTAATATGTTACTCATTTCGACAATTATTTTAAATATTTTTAACCATATCATCAACAACCCACAACAAACATAATAACTTTGAAATATTATCTGGGATGATTATTTCATTTCAAACACACCAATCAATTAACTCACATTTCATCATTTTTCATAATTATTGGATATGTTACTAATGTCGACAATCATTTTTCATCATTATAACCCACATCATCGCCCCACTTACTAAAACAATAACTTTGATATAATGTCCTGGTCTGATTATTTCATTGCAAACACACTAATGCATTAAATAACATATTATCATTTTTCATAATTCCTTGATATGTTACTAATTTTGATAATTATTTTTTTATAATTTAAACCATCCTTATCGCTCTCTCTCTCTCTCTCTCTCTCTCTCTCTCTCTCTCTCTCTCTCTCTTACTTACATAATTACTTTGATATATTTGCTGGACTGATTATTTTATTATAAACACACAATCGATTAACTCACATTTAATCTTTGTTCATAATCCTGGATATGTTACTAATTTCGACCATATTTTTACAATTAAAAACCCACATAATGCCTCTCCCTCCTACTTATATAATATATTTGATATATTATCTGGGCTTATCATATCAGTGCAAATACACCAATCAAGTAACTCATAATTCATCATTTTTCACAATTCTTGGATATGCTACTAATGTCGACAATAATTTTCATAACTTTAACCTACTACGTCGCTCCTCCGCACTTAGATATATTGCCTGGGCTGCTTATTTGATTACAACAAATCAATAAATGCTGAGTATTTCAGAGTATATGTGTTTCACCTATCTTATCCAATCCCAGTTCAATTGCATATTCTGCTAATATATGTCGTCAAACAATTTCATTCGATCCCGCGCGACGCTGGGTATTTTGCTATTATGTTTTCCACCTATCTCATTCAATACAGGGCGACGCTTTCTGATAGAATATATTTGCACATCTCATTCAATCCCTGGACTGACTTCATGTCCGCCACCCCATTGTTGAAAAATACACTGCGAAAAAATAGACATGAAATAATGTAATGTCTAAACAGTAAACTGTTTCAGCTATTTCCGGGACCGACTGTATATCCTAACCCCACTGATGAAAATATACATGAAATAATGTAATATCTTAATAGTAAACTGTTTCAGCTATTTTCGGGACTGACTTTATATCCCCGCCCCACGCTTAAAAATATACATGAAATAATGTAATGTCTAAACAGTAGACTATTTCAGCCATTCCCGGGACCGACTTGATATTCCAAACCTTCTGCTAAAAATATACATGAAATAATGTAATGTCTAAATAGTAAACTGTTTCAGCAATTTTCGAGATTGAGTTTATGTCTCCAACCGATTGATAAAAATATGAATGAAATAAAGTAATGTTTAAAACGTAAACTGTTTAAGCCATTTTCGGGACTGACTTTATATCCCTAACCCTTGCTAAAAATATACATGAAATAATGTAAAGTCCAAATAGTAAACTGTTTCAGCAATTTACGGGACTGACTTTATATACCCAACTCACGGTTAAAAATATATATGAAATAATATAATGTCTAAATAGTAAACTAGTTCAGTCATTTCCGTGACCGACTTTGTATCAACAATCCACTGCTAATAATAGACATTAAATAATGTAATGTCTAAATAGTAAACTGGTTCAGCCATTTCCAGAACCAAATTTATATTCAAAGCATAGTGCTAAATATATACATGAAATAATGTAATGTCTATGTAGTACACTGTTTAAGCCATTTCCGGTACCGACTTCATATTGTAAACTTACTGCCAAAAGTATACATGAAATAATGTAAAGTCTAAATAGTAAACTGTTTCATCCATTTCCGTTACCAACTTTATATCCGAAACCTACCGTAGAAAATATACATAATATAATGTAATGTCAAAATAGTAAACTGTTTCAGCCATTTCCCTAACCGACTTTATATCCCAAACCCACGTTTTAATATATACATGAAATAATGAAATATCTAAATAGTAAACTGTTTCAGCTATTTTCGGGTCCGACTTTATATTCCAAACCCACTGTTGAAAATATACATTAAATAATGCAATGTCTAAATAGTAAACTCTTTCAGCCATTTCCGGGACCGACTTTATATCCCCAAGCCACGGTTAAATGTATACATGATATAATGTAATGTCTAAATAGTAAACTGTTTCAGGCATTTTCGGGAATGACTTTATACCCAAACCCACGCTTAAAAATATAGATGAAATTATTTAATGTCTAAATAGTAAACTGTTTTAGCTATTTCCCGGACTGCTTTTATATCCCAAACCCATTGTTAAGAATATACATGAACTAATGTAGTGTCTAAATAGTAAACTCATTCAGCCATTTCCGGGAGCGACTTTGTATCCCCACCCACTGCTAAAAATATACATGACATAATGCAATGTCTAAATCGTAAACTGTTTCAGCCATTTCCGGAACCGACTTTATATTCAAAACATACTGCTAAAAAAATACATAAAAAAAATTAAATGTCTAAATAGTAAAATGGTTTCAGCCATTTTCGGAACTGACTTTTAATCCCCAACCCACGCTTAAAAATATAGATGAAATGAAGTAATGTTTAAAACGTAAACTGTTTCAGCAATTTCCGGGACCGACTTTATATCCCAAACCCACTGCTAAAATTATACATGCAATAATGTAATGTTTAAATAGTAAACTCTTCAAGCCATTTTCGTGACCGACTTTATATCCCAAACACACTGTCGAAAATATACATAAAATAATTTAATGTTAAATAGTAAACTGTTTCAGCTATATCCGAAACCGACTTCATATGCCAAACCCAGTGTTGAAAATATGCATGAAATAATTTAATGTCTAAATCGTAAACTGTTTAACCCATTTCCGAAACCGACTTTATATTACAAAACATACTGCTAAAAATATACATGAAAAAATTAAATGTCTACATAGTAAACTGTTTCAGCCATTTTCGGGACTGACTTTTAATCTCCAACCCACGTTTCAAAATATAGATGAAATTAAGTAATGTTTAAAACGTAAACTGTTTCAGCCATTTCCGGGACTGGCTTTATATCCCTAACCACGCTTAAAAATATGCATGAAATGATGTAATGTCTATATAGTAAACTGTTTCAGCCATTTCCGGGACCGACTTTATATCCCAAATCCACTGCTAAAATTATACATGCAATAATGTAATGTCTAAATAGTAAACTCTTTTAGCCATTCTGGGACCGACTTTATATACCCAACTGACGTTTAAAAATATACATTAAATAATGCAATGTCTAAATAGTAAACTGTTTCAGCCATTCTTGGACCGACTTTATATCCCAAACCCACTGATAAAAATATACATTAAATAATGTAATGTCTAAATAGTAAACTGTTTCAGCCATTTCCGGGGGTGACTTTATATTCCAAACCCATTTCTAAAAATATACATGAACTAATGTAATGTCTAAATAGTAAACTAATTCAGCCATTTCCGCGACCGACTTTGTATCCCCCACCCACTGCTAAAAATATACATGATGTCTAAATCGTAAACTGTTTAACCCATTTCCGGAACCGACTTTATATTGAAAACATACTGCTAAAAATATACATAAAAAAATTAAATGTCTAAATAGTACAACGGTTTCAGCCATTTTCGGAACAGACTGTAAATCTCCAACCGACGCTTAAAAATATAGATGAAATGAAGTAATGTTTACAATGTAAACTGTTTCAGCCATTTCCGGGACTGACTTTATATCCCCAAGCACGCTTAAAAATATACATGAAATGATGTAATGTCTATATAGTAAACTGTTTAAGCCATTTCCGGGACCGACTTTATATCCCAAACCCACTGCTAAAAGTATACATGCAATAATGTAATGTCTAAATAGTAAACTCTTTTAGCCATTTTCGTGACCGACTTTATATCCCAAACACACTGTTGAAAATATACATAAAATAATTTAATGTCTAAATAGTAAACTGTTTCAGCTATATCCGAAACCGACTTCATATGCCAAACCCAGTGTTGAAAATATGCATGAAATAATGTAATGTCTAAATCGTAAACTGTTTAACCCATTTCCGGAACACACTTTATATTAAAAACATACTGCTGAAAATATACATGAAAAAATTAAATGTCTAAATAGTAAACTGTTTCAGCCATTTTCGGGACTGACTTTTAATCTCCAACCCACGCTGAAAAATATAGATGAAATGAACTAATGTTTAAAACGTAAACTGTTTCAGCCATTTCCGGGACTGGCTTTATATCCCTAACCACGCTTAAAATATACATGAAATGATCTAATGTCTATATAGTAAACTGTTTCAGCCACTTCCGGGACCGACTTTATATCCCAAACCCACTGCTATAAATATACATGAAATAATGTAATATCTAAATAGTAAACTGTTTCAGCCCTTGTCGGGACTGACTTTATATTCCCAACCAACTGTTTAAAATATACATGAAATAAAGTAATGTTTAACATGTAAACTGTGTCAGTCATTTCTGGGACTCACTTTATATCCCCACCCCATTGCTAAAATATACATTAAATAATGTAATGTCTAAATAGTAAACTGTTTCAGCAATTTCCGGGGCTCACTTTATATTCCAAACCCACTGCTAAAAATATACATGAAATAATGTAAACTGTTTCAGCCATTTTGTGTAACTGACTTATAATCCTCAACCCACTGTTGAAAATATACATGAAAATATCATAAACTTTTTCAGCCATTTCCGGTACCGACTTCTTATCTCTCATCCTACTCTTTAAAATAAATAAAGTAATGCCCAAAACGTAAAGGTTGCAGCTATTTCCTGAACCGACTTCATATTTCCCACCCCACTGCTAAAAATATACATTAAATAAAGCAATGTGTAAGGCTTAGCGGTTTTACCCATTTTCGGGACTGATTTAATACCCCTCCCTCCACTGTTAAAAATATACATGAAATAAAGTAATGTTTAAATCGTAAACGGTTTGAGTAATTTCCGGAACTGACTTCATATCCCGTAACCCACTGTTTAAAATATACTTGAAATACAGTAATGCTTAAATCATAAACTGTTTCAGCAGATTTTCGAAAGTAATACATAAATACATTAACACGGTTAGGGTAGAAAACCATTGATTCAACATGAATTTCTGAGTGTACTATCAGTTTCAGCATTCCAGTGACTTGAATCCCCCTTTCTTGGTCTTGGTTAATGGAGGAGAAATCCTTCATTATTGATACAATTCTTATTTTTGTTATCGACCAGAGAGCCCCTATTGGGGAGCTGGTTATCCCCTAAATTTTTAACCGACCTCATGTACAATTCCGACCTTGCGGGGAGACAAGTAAACAAAGAAACAATAATCAGAACGGACATTTCCAGGGCATTTTATGATTAATCAGAAGTAACACTTCCAGGGCATTTTGTAATTAAATCAGAAATAACTTTTTCCAGTTACTGTTTTAATATTAGAACTTTGTTACATTAAACATAGTACTTATTCATAATGCATCGCCACGGGACGGATTTAGAAACTAGGGTCGTTTTTTTAACATTGTAAAAAATTGTCTTAGTCGTAAACGATTTCTCTCCCACCGAGAGGCAAGAAATTGAAATGTCGCGCCTGAAGAACAGATGCTACACTTTGATCTAAGCCAAAAGGCCAAGAAAGACAAATCATTTTTATTAGCTTTTCCTCAACAGCGACACCATGTTTTTTTTTATATTTTAATTTCAAGGGTGACAAACAAGATTTATTCGGAATGTTCCACTTTCCTTTTTTAGGGATGCACAGCATGACAACGGACGGTGCGATAAGCGTAATAATATAATGATAATAAACAATTTATTAGATATTTATTTATTCATAGGTATAAACCTTTTTCTTATTTATATGGTTTGGTTTATATATATATATATATATATATATATATATATATATATATATATATATATACACACACGAGGGGCGTGCAATAAGTAATGCCCCTGACCCACTTCCAATAGCAGTAGAAACCACCCAGATTTATGCATTTCTCCCATCGTTTGATGCAGCTCTGGAGACCGTTTTTGCAGAGCACCCCAGGTTGGTCCTCCAATCACAACGTGACTTCAGAAATCAAAGCTGCATCATCTGGGAAACGCTTTCCTTTCAAAAACAACTTCATGGCTGGGAAGAGGTGAAAGTCAGAGGGTGCAAGGTCAGGAGAGTAGGGAGGAGGAGGAAGGATTTCATAACCACACGCTCGTGCTTCTGATCTGGCGACATGCGAGTTATGGACCGCAGCGTTGTCATGCAGGAGGAGGATACCTTCGCTGATCTTGCCCCGCTTCTGGATTTTGATAGATTCCCTTAATTTCCTCAAAAGTGAAGCATAATATACTCCTATAATTGTGGTACTCTTTGCCAGGAAATATGTCATCACTACTCCGTCCTGATCCCAAAAGGTCGTGAGCATGACCTTGCCAACGGAGGACTGTACCCTTGCCTTCTTTGGAGGTGATTAGTCCAAGTGTTTCCACTGCAGTGACTGGGCTTTGGTCTCTGGATCATAGTGATGGACCCAGGTTACATCCTGCGTAATCAGTCTTTTGAAAAACATTGACTCATCTTCTTGGCACATCTCCAAATTCA
Organism: Euprymna scolopes; assembly: GCF_053919585.1. Lineage (NCBI taxonomy): Eukaryota > Metazoa > Mollusca > Cephalopoda > Sepiida > Sepiolidae > Euprymna > Euprymna scolopes. The sequence goes on along the minus strand of NC_136486.1, from coordinate 60,669,577 downwards.
TCCTCGACCACTCGAGACGTTCTCGCTTCTGTATTTGTGTGAGCAACCTGAGAAATCATCTGGCAGACACCTTATGAAAATGGCCATAAATTATAGTTTCCACATACCCTGTACTAATCTTGGGCTATTTGGCGAATAGTAATGTGCCGATCTTCCAAAATGGCAGCCTCAACTACACGGATAGATGTCTCATCAATGGCAAAACGGGGGGGGGGCGACCAGGTCTGGGAGCTGTTTCCACAGACTTCCGGTCATGTTTGATTCGCGATGCCAGCGTTTTACAAGGTCATATGATAGGGCATTATTACCATAAGTTTCTTTCATTTCATCAAAAGTCTCCTGTGGTGTGCGTCATTTTAAATACAAAACCCGGATCACTGCTCGATATTCAACAGCCTCCATTTCACACCTGACTCAGTTCAAACACCTGTAAAACAGAACCCACAATTAGTTCAGAGCTGTAATTTGCCAGATAACCCGTAGGGATGTAAGTCATTGCACATGCAAAATTTCAGCCAGATCAGACCACTGGAAGTGGGTCAGGGGCATTACTTATTGCACGCCCCTCGTATATACATATATATGTGTGTATATATATATATTTATTCATTTATATATATATATATATATATACATATATATATATATATATATATATATATATATATATATATATATATATATATATATATATATATATATATATATATATATATCGCTAGCATAGAACAGCGTAAATGAATAGATTCTGTCAACTCGCCACGGAATTGAAAATTCTTGACTAGCCGGAATTAGACAGACAGTAAATAAAAAATTAACTACCTTCGCAAAAATTAAACTAGGAAGCAATTAGCATTTTATTTATATCTCATGGCGTCTGTGTATATCGTGAATTCTCTTTATTCCTGAATTATTTCAACGGTTTCGCAGAAAAAAATTGAAAGAAGAGACAATAACAAGACACATATATCGTCATATGATCTCTTCGACTGTGGATTTTTATCCTCTGCGAAAAAAATCCTTGAAATTATCTGATGCCTGTGTATTGCGGCGTAAGGCTGATTTTTTGCAGTTCTAGAAGGTCCACCCCTCCAAACTTTTATCACCTCTCTTTAAAAAGGGGTTAGTTTATTGCTAATCGATTACGGTGGAATATCGTGTTGCCCAGACACTATTTGCATGCCAGAGTTCTTCTCCTGGGGTGCTGACTACTCAATCCTACTTTCCGACCTTGGCGTTACAGTTCTTTCAGTGGGAGAGAATTAAATACCTGCTTCCTTAGACTTACTTTTAAGTCAACCGTAAAACCCGACGAAGACAGAGACAAAACGAAAAAGAGAAAGAGAGGCAAAACAGAAACCGTGAACAAAAGCTTTTAATAATTAAAGGTTATTGACATCTTTCACCCAAGAAATGATATGAAGGAAATATTTAATTGAAATTTCGTTTCATAATTTGTATTTTTAAATTGTTATTCTCTCATTTTCACTATTAATATTAACTACCTTATAATTGATTTGGAAGACGATCGTAAATATTAATCACATAGACCATTACATGAAAATACAACATTCATAGCTATTTCTTTCTATGGTTGGTTTTTGTTTTACAGCATATTAATCCTATCCAGGTTATCTAATGCCGACTCCCGTGATTTTGAAGAATTTTTTTTGATAGAATATATTTGTTTTGTTCTTTGAAGTCGGTTTCTATTTAACCAATAGTTGGGACCCTAACAGGTACTACCACTCCAGGTCAGAGTGGACCTAGATGCAATAGCAATTAAGGGGGTGCTCCACACTCCCCAAAGCCCGCAAGCCGGGGCCTCACCATCGGATAAAGTTTAAGTATTTCTTTCTAAACTTATGATTTCATACATATAACTACGTATATCGATAATGTTAAAATTATATTTTTTTATAATAAATATTTAAATACTTTCGGTATATTTATATATATATATATATATATGTGTGTGTGTGTGTGTGTGTGTGTGTGTGTGTATGTGTGTGTGTACGGATATATACGAAGATTCTTCCAAAAAGGTAATGCCTCCTATTGTTTATTGTGGTCGAATGGATAAGAAACGATTGAAAGTCGGATTCTTATGATAGAGAGTGGGACAGATTTCTTAGCCATAACTCTGCATTTTCTTATTCTCCTTATAATTCCTTCTTCATTCGTTTGCTGCGAGGTGTTTATCTGTCTTAGCCTTGTGGATTTAGGAGTAAAAACTCCTACTTGAACTTTTATCCAATGTCCCTATCTTTGACCTCGATCTTTTCGCATTAAGTAAACCTAAGATAATAAATTTATGAATGTACCCGTTCGATAAACACATGAAAAAAACTAAACTATGCAATTATTGTATATATATATATATGAATAAATATATTGTATTATATTATATATGTAAAAAATTAGAATTAAATTCTGTAAGTTAAAATGTTAAATAACTTAGTTTTTCGAAGAGAAATACAAAGATTTATATATTTCTTATTCCGTGGAGTTTAAATCAGTGGCTCATATCCTCAGAGGAAACGTAGTGTTACTGATTTGTTCCGAGTCTAGGAATAACGGAACACCGCAAACATATAGATATCGGCCTTTGATTTTACTATTAAATTCACGATACATGGATATTATTTCATGTAAGATACACCGCAAACATATCAATAATATTAATAATTATTTTTATTATATTTTTATTTTTATTATATGTTATTATTTGGATAATTAACATTATCATTTTTGTAATAAATCATAATTTCTTCATATCAAAAGTGAAACATATATCATTCCATGACCCCCCTCCAAAGGAAAAGTTTTGATATCTAGATATCCAAACTTTCAATCGTAGGAGCCGATCTGTGTTGTGGTTGGCAATATTGAATGTGCAAATAAACATAAAAAGAAGATACAATATAAAGTAATTAAACATGCAAAATTTTTTGGTTGTTTTAAAGTTTTTATCATTTTTGTTCATTTGTTCCTGAAAATGAGAAATGTGGATGATAATATTTTTAATACATATACATTTGTTAATTTTATTATTATATTTTTGGGTTGTGTGTGTATTTTTTATTTTATTTTTTAATGTATTTGTGTATTTTTGTGAAAAACAAGATTATGTCCTAGATAGAGCATCAGTAATAATGGTGTCTATACCTTTTATGTATTCGATTATGATGCTATATTCCATCTCATTAGGCTTTGATGTTTAGTAACCATTTTATGTAAGAAGGTAAGTGGGTTATGATCAGTACGAGCTAAAACAGGGTGTACAGTTACATTGAGAAAGACGTCAGTGTTTTATGGCTGATATTAAAGCTAAACTTTATTTTTAATAGTGGTATAATTCTTTTGGTATTTGTTGAATTTTCTCTTTAGAAATAACCAATAGCTTTATCTAAGCATTCTTCATCTTGTTTGATGAGAATTTCACCCATGCCCACATCACTGGCATCAAATTGTAATTTAAACTGTTTGGAGAAGCTGGAGTTGCAAGAGCTGGACTTCCAATAAGAGTTGATTCGATGTCATTGAAAGCTTTATGGCAGGAATCAGTCCATTTGTATTTTCATCCTCTTTAGGAGATTGGTGAAAGGGTTAGTGTTAGGGTTAGGGTTAATGTAGAAAAGTTTATACAAAATCTTCTATAAAATCCAGCAATACCGAGAAATCTCATTAGTTGTTTTTTTTCATTTGTTGAGACGGGATATTTTATTATAGCATTAACTTTTGCCAAGATAGGTGTTACTTGACCCTGACCCACAGTATGACCCTAATAGTCACTTTTGCTTGACCGAAACAACTGGCAAGTTAGCATTTTGTAGTTTTAAAAAATAATCTCTTTATAATATCTAAATATTCTTCCCAGGTGTTATTGTAAACTTCACATCCATGAATATCCTGTAGTAAGGAAGGCATCGTTCTTTGAAATGATGCTAGAGCATTTTTCAATAATTTTTCGAAAGTCTGTTACAGATCTGTTGTTGCATAGAGTGTTAATTTTAGAAGGTACCACTTGTGCGTATATTACGCGTGTTCTTATTTAGTGTTCATATTTGTGAGAGTCTTAGTGAGAGATTAGAGTCTTAGAAGTGTTCATGTTGATTGTTCATATGTCTTAAGATGTTCATGTTGTAAGAGATGGAGACATTGGTGAGATATAGAGACAGAGTACATATAAAGCGAGAGACAGTTCTGTATATATATAACAGACAGTGTACATGTTACTACAAGAGAACCAATTCAATAAGAAGATTTATGAATATCTTGATAGAGAGACCGAGAGATAGTGGGTTTGACATTTACGTTTTGACAGTAGTGCATATAATATAGACACGTTACCTTTCTCGGTGTAATGATAAACACAGAAGACGCAGATACACAAAGATGATGATATCCTTTATTCCATGACCGGTCCATGATTTCGCTTGAGAAATTCAAAGTTTCTTTACATGGTTATTTCTAAAACCCTCTCACTTCTAGAGGTTGTCTTAATTCTAACGGAGAATCGGTCTGAACCTCTCTGCTTCTCCCCGACTCTTTTCCTAGACTCCCCGACTGCATCTAAAAACTCCACCTATATTGAGAACTCGTCACGTCATCGCATGATTAAACATGTGCTAATGAAGCACGTTGGTGACATGCGTCACGTTGCCAAACTTGACATGACCCCGAGTTCAGTTACCTATTTTCAAATAACATTTTTACAAAATATGTTTACAATTTCAATAGACGATTAAATTCATTAAGAGAAACAAATTTCATTATTACATTCCTTTTCCATATACAGATATGTAAGCTAAATAATTGCAATTCCTTATTTCAATAACATTCTGTATTTATTTTAACTTATGATTGGAATTTTCAATTCCAAATCTAGCTTCGCAAGTTCGAATCATTGACTATCCTATTTCATATTTACATTTAACTAATTCCCTATGTTTTCTTACATGTAACATGTATCATGTAACACTGTAAGTTCCGTCTTGATTAGGCACGAGAATGCATGGTGAATTAACATCTGGAAAAAGAGATTTCTGAACTTATTTACCAAAGCATATATATCTTTTATATGTTATTTAAGTTTAAAAGGAGTTCTGAGCTTCTTAATTGAATGCTGTGACCTATCTCTTTCTCTTTAGTTTGTTTCTATTGTCTAAGTGTCCCGTTTAATAATATCTGTAAGAGATTTTAATGTAAATGCTTGCTTTGTTTTATTTTTATACGTATCGGCCGAGGCCTCTTACGATAATATGTTTATGCTTGTTACGGATTGACGAGCCCATACATTAATATGTTACGGATTTTTTCCTAGTCTAGTTTACAAAGAAAAAGAAGACACAAAATCAAAAAATAGTAAAGAAAACAAATGTCTTATAAGATATTTATAATCAACAGTATAAGAGAAGTAATTTTTTTTTCTAGTTATTTCTCTTTTTATAGAAGTAAATGTTTTTAGTAATGTTTGTTATAGATTTTTTAGACAGAAATGCTTTTGGTCAAATATAATTCAGAAAAATCTATATTTACCAGTTTTTGATGAAAGAGATTTTTTCTCTGTATCTTGTTTGGTTAACCTGTTATTTTAACGACTCAAGTTTTCTTGTGCTTTCCTTTGGTGGGAGTTATAAAAGGTGATCTCCTCTCATTGCGTCACACCGCATGTTATGAATGATTATAATTTACGGTCGTCCGCTATTTATAGTTATCGCTAGAGACGCTTCCAGAAAGAACAACAAAAAATAATACTTTTTGCTCCATCTTTTGAAAGTCTCCAGAGACGTTAAAAAACGTTTTTCATTCAAATTCTTAAGTAATACTTTTTATATTATTTTACATAATCTTTTATGGTTATTTCCTTTTAATTAACTAATTTATTATTTTTTTATTATTATCATTATATAATATGTTATGTATTTTTATTTTGTTATAATTAATAATAATATTAATAACTTTTTTAATTATTTTTTTAATTTTTATTATATGTTATTATTTGAATAATTGATATTGTCTTTTGTGTAATAAATCATGATTTCTTCATATCAAAAGGAGAATATATATCATTCCATGGCAGTAGTTAGAAAAATAAAATTCATAGGTAGCCGATAATTGTTTCTGTATATATATATATATATATATATGTGTGTGTGTGTGTGTGTGTGTGTGTGTGTGTGTGTGTGTGTGTGTGGTCATATGTGTTTCCAAAAGTATTGCTCCTTTGTTTATTTTGCTCGAATGTATTAGAAGGTTGGAAGTTGCATTGTTATTATGATTACATTCATGCATTCTTTACTCGAATGCCTCATTTCTTTGTTGCTGATATTGACGGTTGGAGACTCTGCAAGCAATTCCTATCATTAGCGTGCGTAAGAAGGAGAAATGCGTCATTGAATTTTTAGCAAACATGCATAAAGAATGATGCTGGCTATGTAGTAAAACAAATCGTAGAACAGACAAGATCGCTCGTTTTAATGCTACTGTTTTCGAGTTCAAAGATTTTTAACTTATTGATTAAAAAAAGTCGGAGACTTTACTTTTGGAACGACTTACATATATATGGAGGCATAGCATAATATCAAAACACCTATAAAAAACTGTATCTAACGGAGTTTTTGACACACGCACACTTATAATAGTTGATTTACGTTAAGCACGGATCAACATTAGTTTAAGTATCTGACAGGAAATAGTATCCATAGAACGTGAATTTAATAGTAAAATCAATGGTCGATATCTATATTTTGTAAAAGTATATGTTATTTGTATAGCTTCCTTTTGTTCTTTCTTCGATTTAATAGGATATACTCGTCTAAAAACAACTTAAAGTTTGCAGACAATAATTTCTACTAAATGTTTTTGAGCCAAGGAAAATCGTTTGAAAACCTAAATTCTACGAGCCGAATCAAACTTAGAAACTCTTATGAAAACGAAGAGAAGATCCTAATTTACCCTATATGTGCTTTAGGGTTGCACTTGCTAACACCACTGCATTTATATTTGCCCTCTATTGGCCCCACAACAGCGGAGTTACTATCTTTAAGAGCATATCTGAGAAAATAGACCACATACTGTCTTCACATCCCTCGGCTAACATCCACATCTGTGGTGACTTCAACGTCCATAACGTGGAATGGCTGACCCATTCAAATAAGACAGATGATGAGGGGAGGTTTTGTCATGATTTTGCCATTGCTTATGACCTCACTCAGATTGTTCGCGAACCCACCCGTGTGCCCGATACACCCAATCAATATGCAAGCCTCTTAGACCTTTTTCTTTCAACTTCCCCTGAGCTATGTTCATGTACCGTTCATTCTCCTTTAGGATCCTCCGACCACTCCGTCGTATCAGTTAAGATAAAAACAAAATGTAAGAAGCCATCAGACGTACCCCTCCACCGTACTGTATACCGATACTCTATGGCTGACTGGGATAGCTTCCGTACATTCATATCTGATTTACCTCTGCACTCCATGTTTAAAAAGGAAGTGTCCTCTATAGTATCAGATCTGACCGAATGGTTAATTGTAGGCATAGACCAATTTATACCATCAAAAAAATTCCAACAAAAACCTAACAGCCAGCCATGGTTCTCCCCAGAATGTGCTGCTGCTATCGCGCACAGAAATCACTTTTTCCATAACTACCAACGTAATAGATGCACTGAGACTAAAGCTGCTTTCAGGACTGCCAGCAACCACTGCAAAAGAGTAATAAAAAATGCAAGAGAGCTATATGCCCAGTCTGTTAAATCCAAGGTAGCTGATCAGCGGCTTGGTTCCCACCAGTTTTGGCAGATAACAAATAGGATCCTGAACAGAAGTGTGCGTTCTATCCCAACCATTATCAATGGACCAGAGGTTATCTCGTCAGCGTCAGACAAGGCCAAACTATTTGCAAAGAACTTTGCAGCTAATTCTACCCTATGCGACGAAGGCCATCAACTCCCCATATTTCCTCCTATAACACAGAACAAGCTAGGTAATATACAAATATCCGTGCATGAGGTCGCCAAGCTAATAAAAAACCTAGATTCCAGTAAAGCAACTGGCCCTGATGGCATCCCAATTATAGTGTTAAAAAAGCTTCAACCAGAACTTGCTCCCATACTTACGAAACTATTTAAGCGCTGCCTTAAGGAGAAGTGCTTTCCGACCCCCTGGAAGACCTCATCAGTTTGCCCTGTATTTAAGAATTCAGGTGATAAGTCATCTCCCTCTCAATACAGACCAATAAGTCTTCTCTGTGTTATGAGTAAGTTACTGGAATCAATATTAAATAGAGAAATAGTCAACCACCTCAGCAGAAACAACCTTCTTAGTGACACACAATATGGTTTCCGCTCTGCAAGATCTACCGCAGATGTGCTGACGGTTATATCCCACAGGATTAGTGAATCTCTTGACAAAGGCTTCCTTTCTAGGGCAATTGCTCTTGACATATCAAAGGCCTTTGACAAAGTATGGCATAAGAGTCTACTTCACAAGATTTCCAGCTACGGTATAACTGGAAATGTTTTCTCAATCATTAAATCATTTCTCTCCGATAGGCTCATAAGAGTAGTGGTAAATGGACAAAAATCGGAGGCCTGCAATATAAATGCTGGAGTCCCTCAGGGGTCAATCCTCGGCCCAACTCTCTTCCTGATCTACATCAATGACCTCCCTAAACACATACTTAAATCATTCGTTGATATCTATGCTGATGACACGACCATCTACGGCAACACATCAAAGGCTGTAAATGACGAAGTTCTCTCGGATTCTCTCTCCTCTGATCTCGAGCGCGTGGTTCAGTGGGGGAAGATGTGGCTAGTTACCTTTAATGCATCTAAAACCAAACTCCTATCCTTACATCATCAACGCTCTGATCCCCAGCTGGCATCAATTGTGATGGATGGCTCTCGTCTGGGTGAGGCCCAGTGTTTTGACAAGCTTCTGGGTTTGACCTTTACTCCTGATCTGAAATGGAACACGTACATCAAGTCTGTTGCCAAGGTCGCAGGAAAGATGGTGGGATCTTTCTACCGCTCCAGAAGATATCTCACTACTGATGCAATTCTCTATCTATATAAAAGCCAAGTACGGCCAAGGATGGAATACTGTTGCCATATCTGGGCAGGAGCTGCTAAAAACAGCCTATCATGCCTTGACAGAGTACAAAATAGACTTCGTGGTTTAGTGGGGGATGCCCTTTTCTCTACCCTGCAACCCCTCGCCCACAGAAGAGACGTTGCGAGCCTATCCTTGTTTTATCGTTATTTTCATGGCAGGTGCTCGTCTGAACTCCAATCCCTGGTCCCCCCTCGCCAAACTTTCACGAAAATCACCCGTCTAGCTGAATCCACTGTGAAAAATTTCCCCCACTCTATATCTGTGCCTAAATCAAAACGCGGATTTCATGAGCAAAGCTTCTTTCTTAGAACTGCACGCCTGTGGAACTCTGTTCCGTCTGCCTGCTTCCCTCCGGACTACAACTTGGATGTCTTCAAGTCTAATGTTAACAAATTCCTAATGAACCGCCCCCCCCTAATTAAACACTTCATAAAATCTCCTCACTAACGTGATGTACTTGCAATAACCCTTATCCCTGAGTGGCTTCCGGGCCTTGATAAGTGGTGATCACTGTGTAAAAAAAAAAAAAAAAGAACTAATAAAAGATTAACTAGAGATATAAAACTTTAGAGAATGCTCAACCCGTTATTCTATTTAGTATTAGTCCGGTTGAAGTAACAGGAGAGGGACACTTCAAGAATCGCGGACAATTCTTATTTACTTAGACACAGGTACGCACGTACTAACAGATAAGGTAAACAAGCACGCGCACAACACAATACTACCTAATGCTCACAGACGCATATTACTCTAACATGCAAATATAAAGACATAAACATCCTTAGCCATCCTGTTTGATATTAACGGATCATACTTGTACAACAATTTGTATAAACTTTTTACAAATTATCATTTTTTAATGTAAATGCGTTTTCTGTTCGTGTAAACGCGTTGTACCGTAATTAGCTGATGATTTAATTATGCTTTCTTTAATTTTCTATTCATCAAAATCTGTTCATGTTAAGAAAGCACTATACATATATACCGCATAATCAACTTGTAACGCTGGTTCTCGTCGGATCACAAAAGCTAAACCACAATTAGTACCAAATTGTAACCATTTGTAAAAAAAAAAAGAATCTGCATGTAAGGCGACATTGACAGCACCTTGCAAAAAATTGCAAACCCTAACGTCATCTTTTTCTTTGACAAAGATAGTCATACAAATGGGGGCACCTTGTGAATTTAATATTCCCCCAATATTTCCTCCTTCGTAAGAAAGGCGATTGAACCTGCGTAGAACGTCGGATTATACTTTCTTCCTAGTGTAATTTTTAAACAAATTGTATTGTCGGCGTGATGGTTGGCAAACTCAAAAAAAAAATGACATCAAGAAGGTCCCACCAAGTCCGTGACCATGCCACAAGTTATGGGAAGTGCTCGTGACCATGCCACAAGTTATGGGAAGTGCTCGGGATGTTATATAACAACAGTGAAGAATACTTGATTAGAGGATCAACCCCATATTAATTTGACTAAAAAAGACAAATGGAAATAGAAGAGCTGTTCAGATTATAATAAGCAGTGAATAATACGTCTAATTAGAGAGCGTAGCATTTGTAACACTTGTGTGAATAATGAAGACTTTGACGACGTTTCAGAAGATCATGCTGGCTTAATAGAGACCCGAATAAAGAGTGAGAGGACAAAACTTTCAGCGCAAATGCAACGAGAAAAAACAGAATCGAACAGGAGTCTTGACTAAGGAATATAATTTTACATATCAAATAAACAATTGTGAGAGTTAAAATACGACAAAGTTATGGCTTGAGTTCTTGAAATGGCCTGACAGTATCTATCATACCCGTAACAAACGGACTTGAATGGTAAACCTCAAAAATCGTTCATAGCCGTATCACCTGGAGAGTTTACAAACCATACTTCAGTGACGATGTTAATTTTAGAGTTACTAAATAGTATTTGAAACGTATCGTTTAAAATCCAGAGACAATAAAATGTGTAAAATTAAGCAGAATACTATAAGAGGAGGATAGACGGATACGATAACGATTTCTCTTATAGAATTGTCTACCAGAAAAAAGCATATAATATATATTTGAACGTGACAAACGTGTAAAACAACCACGCTAGAGACTAGCTTTGATCAGTAAAGTCAGAAAGCGTGCACGACCTTGGACGGTACAAACAACGAGTCTGAAGGGGTTATGAACTCGTATCCGAATCGCATCGAGTTCAGGAACCACGATAATGTTTAAGAGTAAAATAACGTAAGTTCTATGAAATTAAAATACAAGATACTACCATAGCAGGTGTCTACTAAAAGTAGAACATACATTAAGATGAGCTTACTCTACTAATCCTTGTCAAATAATTTGGATGACGGGTTCTCAGAAGAGATTACGGTATGTATGAGCAAAAACAAGTCAAGAGCATCCATGACTGACCAGAATGTGATAGAAAAGAAAAGTATATAGTCCAATAACCTATGCAATATAGTAGAAATAAAAACAATTGTGAAAGGTGCCCTCTTAGCAGTGCCTCTCAGACAACCGGTGATACATTGAAAAAATAGATCACACATCAATTATTTTTTAGTATTACACCTGGTCAGGAAGTGTTCGTCAGTCAGAACTAAACAGATGTTCAGTTTAGCAGGCAAGTTATTAAAAATAATAAGGCGTTCTATATGTTAGGTATAACCGACATTCAAAACATTCATAAGAATCGACCACTCTTCTAAAACATAGGAAAATCGATTGAAATTGATTATTACATTAGGAGGCGCGTGTGTTTTTAAATCATTGATAGGAACAGATCAATCACCATAAACGTATCGTGTTTTCAAATTGTGTTTTTAACGAAGACAATCTTCATTGAAGAGACGTATATAAAATACATATAGTTAAAAGCATTGATCAAGGGCAGGGAGGTGGACACATTATCAATGCCACAGTTATACGCGTTGCTAGGTAACAAAGCAGTTGAAGCCAGCCGGAGCTTAAATCGATACAAGAACACAGTGTTTATAGACGAGAAGGGAAGGGGGTTTAAGTTTTGAGAAACTAACAGTTGCTATAACAATTGGGACTGAGCGTGATAAGTTTACAAGTGAAAAGTAGAAACTAAATCCTGTCACTTAAAGATGCGAGATATAGGAAACATATAACATTAGATAACAGAAGTTATGGATCCATCTGAGTTACTCTTTGTTGGGTGATCATTTGCAAAACAGCAGGCACTTTATGTAGGAGGAAGTTGACAATTTTGTTGCAAAAGCTTAAAATTCTAACGTCGTCATCTTCCTTGGCCGTGATATTTATGCAACTGAGTACCACTTGTGAATTTAATATTCGCATAGCACTTCTTCCTTTGGAGGATGCTGATTCGACCGGCTTAGTGTTGATATCACTAGCTTATAGTTTTTTTTTTCTTTCGCTATGTCATAATTTTATTTAAGAAATATATTTATTGTTAGTGTGTTTATTCGCAAACCTACAGGAAGAATCGTCGTCCCAAATGGTTCGAGAAGTCCAGTAATAACGCCATAAGTTATCGGAAGTAACCGAACGTTAATGCGAGAACAACAAAAGGAGGATACATTAAATTTGACGTAAACGAGGGGCACTGATAAACACAAGTTTTCTAACTAGTATTATTAAACAAATAAATGCTAAACGGAATGAAAAATGAAAACTGATAAAAATTGTGAGACAAGGAAGCTGGGACGAAATACGACAAGAAATGTGCTATATATGCAATATAGCAATGGCATCTTGAGAGTAACTTATTAACGACATGCAATCTCGGGTAACATGAGAATTTTTAACATCAATAGTGACTTACCAAACAGCAAAGAAAAACTATCCTAAAAATATTCTAATCGCTTTAACTTATACTTGCAATGAAAGAAATCTTCGATAAGGTCAGAAATAAACTCTAGTTAGAGAACGTGAGTTCGTCAGAGTAAAACTAGTGTTGAGTTTAGCTGGCACCCGAAGAATAAAGAGAGCAACATGTTAGTTTTATGTTTTTAGCAAAATACTAGATTTGTGGGCGTAGCCCCAGGAATATCTACAAGGACTTTTGATAAAAAAAAATGTGCTTGTGTATAATTTTATTTTGGTACCCTCTTTTTTAACACTTATCATATCGTGATAATTCAGTTTCAATATACGTTCTAAGGGGTTTTGGCCTTCGGACCAGGATCAAAGTGAAAATTTTATGTTTATAAATTTATTTTATTGCTTATAAGAAATAGATTTAAAAGTAAATATATAAAATAAAAAAATAAACAAACATACATAATATGATTTGGGAATCTTAGGTAAGATTACCCCCGGTGTGCTTGAGGTATTTCGATGAACGAGACATTTAGCTAGGATAAAGCATATACTAGCAAATGTACAAGGCCCAACGATGACCATAGACACCCTCTCCCCAATTTTTGAGTGGCCTTGTGCCTAATCTTTTGTTTGTTTCTGTTTTGTGTGCAAACTTTCAGAGGGAATAAAAATATATAACTCAAAGTGTAGTGTCGTTTCTGATGAGGCACTTCGCCATTTTCACTTCACTTTTTTGCCTCGGTTAGTGGTGGAGAAACCGTTCATGACTCATACATATTTTTTTTATTTTTGTTACTAGAGTGCCCTTTTTGGGGAGCTGGTTTCCCCTGCATTAAAAATAGAGCTTGTGTCTAACTCTGCCGTCGAAGGGAGGCAAGTAAATTTTACATTATATGTTCTAATTTATGAAGTATATGGTATTTATTTTAAATTACACTTGATTAGAAACAAAAACAGATAAAATTTTTTATGATGTAAGATGTGTCATCTTTATTTTATGACCAAAGGCTGGACACAAATATATGATAACTACGATGTACTCATCCGCTATGTACCTAAAAGTCATGTACTTGAGAAATATTTCAGAAAAGAAGACCCTATTCTCATTATTTTCCGTAGGGGAGTTGAAACCCTGCAAAGGTTCTCTAGATGTACATAGAACTTGTATCCATTTGGCGGGATCCTTCTACCGCTCCAGAAGATATCTCACTACTGATGCAATTCTCTATCTATATAAAAGCCAAGTACGTCTAAGGATGGAATATTGTTGCCATATCTGGGCAGGAGCTGCTAAAAACAGCCTATCCTGCCTTGACAGAGTACAAAATAGACTTCGTGGCTTAGTGGGGGATGCCCTTTTCTCTACCCTGCAACCTCTCTCCCACAGAAGAGACGTTGCAAGCCTATCCATGTTTTATCGTTATTTCCATGGCAGGTGTTCGTCTGAACTCCAATCTCTGGTGCCCCCTCGCCAATCTTTCACGAAAAACACCCGTCTAGCTGAATCCACTGTGAAAAATTTCCCCCACTCTATATCTGTGCCTAAATCAAAACGCGGATTCCATGAACAAAGCTTCTTTCTTAGAACTGCACGCCTGTGGAACTCTGTTCCGTATGCCTGCTTCCCACCGGACTACAACTTGGATGTCTTCAAGTCCAACGTAAACAAATTCCTAATGTACCACCCACTTAAGTAAACACTTCATCAAATCACCACACGAACATAATGTACTTTCAATAACCCTTGTCCCTGAGTGGCTTCCGGGCCTTGATATGTGGTGATCACTGTGTAAAAAAAAAAAATTTCAAAAATGTCCTTTAGTACATTTACGTGCAACAGAAAAATATCAATTTATAAACTATGTACTGCATGACTGATTTCATTATACAAACATTTCAGCATAGCCATCGAACAAATGACTTTCTTTTAATTATGATAGATCAAAAGGAATATATATATTTTTTGCTGCAACCTGATTAATTCAAATACACAATGGAATTCGTTCGATAAATCATTGATATTTGTTTTTGGCTGAGCCGACAATCTAGATTTTATAAAAGATATTGTTTTTGCATCATTCGGTCTGGTTGCACAACGTTCTCCCTCGGGATATTGTCTGGCGATGGATGTGCGAACTCGGACAAAAATTAATTTCTCGAACTACCGATATTACCATTGATTCAAGCATTATTTAGTTAATATTTTCACACAAAAAATTATAGCAGAAATATTTCTACTTTTTTATTAAATTACAGGTTTCGCATAATTTTATCTGCAATGGTTACTGTTGTGGTTGCAAGGTTGAACAATAATTAGTAAGGAAATACAATGAAGACGCAAACAACAAGATAACGCAATAATAAGTGTATTAAAGAAAAGGTATATTTACAATATGTACAAATGACGGTGTCGAGTCAGAGAGTCTTAGTGGGAGGACATGTACGCTCTTCGGCGTCACTTCCGGTGGCATTTGAGTAAGACACACCAAGGCCAACCTAGGCTTGCCATTTATAGTGTTATGTTATTCGCATATGCAAATAAGTGGTTGCCACCACAACACCCCCCTCTCAAGATTTGAAGTCACACAGATTTCAATATATTTTTCTATTTGGGTTTACCATTAATGGTTCATTCACTTTTCTTTTTCTACCTGATCTTCGGGGTTCAGGTGCATTTTGAGGCGGTTCCAAATTAAAAGATTCGTCTATGATATCTATGGTGTCCCCCTCTTCGACTGTTGTCGTATCATCATCATCTTGGATATGACGTTTTTTTTATCTGATTTAGGTGCCTTTTATGTATATTCTGTGGACCTTTAATCATGTATGTACAATCACCAATGCGTTTATCCACTACTCCACATTCCCAGTAAGATGTGTTATTTCTGTATCACTTAAAATATACTCGATCTCCCGAGTTATATTTCTTTCTTCTCGTGTGTGTTGTGTTTCGGATAATTGCCTGCCTTGGCAATAGTTTGTCAAACGCTGATTTTACCTTTCTGGCAAACATTAGATCAGCTGGTGATATGTTTGATGGTGTACTAGGATGTGGTGTAATCCTATATACTTGCAAGAATTGTTGCAAAGCTTTTTCTGTTGGTGTTCCAATGGATTTCTTTAACGCTCGTTTTAGCGTGTCCACGAACCTTTCCGCGAGGCCGTTCGAACTTGGATGATACGGCGGAGTCGTGATATGCTTCACTCGGAACGTGTCGCAAAATTCCTTAAACTCTGCAGATGTGAACTGCGTTCTGTTGTCAGTGACCAGTGTGTCTGGTACACTAAATCTTGCAAACAACTCGTGTAGGAACCCTATTGAGTTGTTCGTTGTTGGATTCCTGCAACGCATTACCTCCGGCCATTTTGTGAAACTATCCACTACAATTAAATAGTAGTTATCACTTACTGGACCAGCGAAGCCCATGTGGATTCTCGACCATGGTTGGTCGGTTTTCGGCCAAGGTTTGTGTACTATAGGTGGAGATTTTGCCGCTAACTGGCATCCTTTACATTTATCAATTGTTGTCGCTATGTCAGTGTCCATGTTACGCAAGTACACGTAGCTTCTCATTAACGACTTCATTCGATTTATCCCCGGATGTCCTGTGTGGAAATCTCTTAAAATCCTATTCTGCAATGTTTTGGGTATTACCACTCTCTCGCTGTACAGTAACACATCGTCACATATGGAGAAAACTTCCTGCACCTTTGCGTCCGTTATAATTTTCTCTTTTATGTCCTTTATATATTCGTCTTTCTCGGCTTCCCTTTTAATGTCCGACAAAGTTACGGGTAGTTCCTTAATGATGTTTGCTACCATATTTTTTACTTCAACATTTGTCCGAATTGCTGCAATGACTGATTCTTCCAGATTGTGTTTCTGTGGTATCAGTCTTGACAGTCCATCAGCATGGCAAATCTTTTTTGATGCTAGATGTTGTAGCTGGAAATCGTAATAAGTAGTATTGTACCCCAGCGCAGCAATCTATTTGCGGTGTATACCGGCAATCCTTTTTTTTTTTTTTTGATCCATAGATCGTGACTAACGGTTTATGGTCGGTTTCAAGTATGAATTGTCTACCATATAAATATCGGTGAAATTTAATCACGGCAAAGATTATGCTCAACGCTTCTTTTTCGATTTGTGAATATGCCCTTTCGGCTGGTATCAGCGTTCTCGAAGCGTGCGCTATTGGTTTTTTAGACCCATCCGGCATAATATGTTGAATGCATGCTCCTAAGCCGTAGGAGCTAGCGTCACTAGCGACGACTATTTTTAAGTTTTGTCAAAGTGCGTTAAGAATAATTCGGATGTTAGTGCGCTCTTTATTTTGTCAAAAGCGGTTTGACATTCTTGCGTCCAGTTCCACGGTGTATCCTTTTTAAGCAGATTATTTAAGGGGGCTCGCAAGTTATGCATTCCTTCAATAAAAGATTGGTAATAATTTGCGAGTCCCAAGAAACTCTGCAAGGTTGTTACATTATCGGGTGCTGGCATATTTTTTATTGCCGCAGATCTGTCTGGGTCTGGACGTCGTCCATGTTTGTTTCTTATATGTCCAAGATACTTAATCTCGCTCATACAAAAGTCACATTTACTTTCTTTTACTTTAAAGCCGAATTCTTGTATTCGAGTAAATACTTTTTTCAAATGTTCCTTATGTTCTTCTAGGGATTTGCTCCTGACAACAATGTCGTCCAGGTATGCACATGCGCACTCAATACCACTTAGCATGGTGTCCATCGCTTGCTGAAAGATGGCAGGCGCTACTTTGATGCCAAAAGGCAATCGGTTGTATTTGTATAATCCCTTATGCGTATTGATGCATAGTATTTTTGAGCAATTCTCCTCGACCGGTATTTGCAAATACGCGTCGCTACAAGTCTATCTTGGAGAAGATATTACCCCCATTCAACTCCGTGAATATTTCCTCTGGGCTTGGTAGGCGGTAATGGTGATCTTTTAATAGGGAGTTGACCCCGGTCGAAAAGTCTGCGCACACTCTAACTTCGTCATTCTTTTTCTTTACGTATACGGTGGGGGCTGCCTACTCGTTGTGTTCTATTTTTGATAGAATTCCCGTCTGTTCCAATCTATTTAATTCTTTATCAATCTTTTCCAACCCAGCGGAACATTTCGTTTTTTTTCAAAAAATTGGGCTGGCGTTTTCTTTAAGTTCAAACGAGGCCTTGAATTTACTGCAGCGGCCTAAGTTAGTCGTGAATGCCTCAGGAAATAATTCTTTTAAATCGTCTTTTATATTTAATGTTGTTGGAGAAGAACATTCTAATTTTTTACAGAATGTATTGATTGGCTTATCCCATAGTCCGAATTTCTCAATTAAATCTATTCCAAACAGATTTTCACTATTTTTTAGTATGAATATTTTTGATTTCTTCGAAATCCCTTTCAATTTTATCGGGAGGACAACTTCTCCTTCAAATTTTATACCACCACCAGTTACCGTCCGGGCTGCTTTACTAGTTTTCATCATGGCCGGTTTTCCCAACTTTTTCCACGTATTAAGGTTTATTATAGAAACATCGGAGCCGGAGTCGAGTTGTAACTTTATTGATGTTTTAAATATTTCCACTTTTACGTATTTTCGCCGATCTTTGTCTAATTTTGTATTTGATTTTGTTTGCTGTACTCTCTTTCTGGTGTAATCTTTATATCTGCAGCAATCGCTTTTGTGTCCCACCTTCTTACAAATGTAGCATTTTTCTTCTCATAAGGACAATCTGATTCCCAATGCTTTTCTGCACATCTCTTACAGTTATATCTAGGAAGAGGCGTGTTATATTCTGTACTATATTTATGGTTATTATCTTTGGAATATCCCGTTCCATTTTGATTGCTTTTCTTTGTAAAGTTCTTGGTTGGTGCGTATGATTTTCTAACTTTTCTTACATATGCCACTCCGGATTCTTCTATATTTTTTAAATCCTTTTTTAATGTAATGGCCCTTTCACAGTCCTCTGCTAGTTTCTGGAGTGTTAAATCTTGCTCGGATTCCAGCTTAGACAACACTCGTCTGCATATTTCTGCATTTTTCGTGGAAACTAACCCTTGAGCGAAGATTAGACATTTAAAATATTCTACCGTTAGTTCTGCAAGCTTAAAATTATCGCAGTTTTTATTGACCACTGATGCGTATGTCAAATAATCGTGGTTGTCCATCTTTCTTAGATTCATGCACAGCCATCTTTTATGAAAAATAGATATATTTGGATTAAATAATTCTTTTAGTTATTTTACAGCTTCCATGAACTCTAATTCCGCAGTTTTTTTTAGGTAATATGTAATCTACGGATTTGCTGTGTTCTGATGTACCCAATTTTCTGAGTAAGAGGCTCACTTTCTGACTATTTGGCCAATTTTTACAGTTAAGTTGAAAAACATCCTCGTATCTTGTGTAGTATGCTTCAAAATTCTTCTCTTCCTCAGGCACATAATGAAATGTGTCCATGCTATTAAAAATAGTTGTATGGGAGAAATTAACACTGTCGACATTTTCTCAATTACTCTTTAGTAGTTCCAGTGTTTTAGCAAAACGTTCATCTTGTCTTTCTTCATATTCCAATTGTAGTTTCTTATGCCTTTCTTCCTGTTCTAATTGCAGTTTTTTCTGCTTTAATTGTGCCATTTTCTGCTTTTCTTCTTGTTCCTGCTGTCATTTCAATAATCTGTCCTCTCTCTTTTCCTCGCGGTCAGCGTGTGCCTGTATTTGTGTTTGCAAAAGCTCGTTTTGTGTAGCTTGTCTGCGTTCATCCCGCTCAGCCTGTGCTTTTAAAAATTGCATGAACATTTTTGATAAGTCTACCACGTTTTTTTTTGTTTTTTTTTTTAGTGTGTAGTTAAAAAAATATTGTACCATGTACAATATACACCGGTTTGGGTTACAACAAAAAAGCAAATTGCTGTAAGCTCCTGTTTTCAATAATAATATCGCTGCTTGCAATAATATATTCTGTTGGCGAGTCACGCTGCAAAAAAAAATCAAACAGGTTTATCTGGAATCACGAAATGGAATTGACTTTCCGTTTTTTAGGCACTTACTAATAAGTAACTCTTTCCACAAAATAAAAGTTTGGGTTTTGTTTTTTTTTGTTTTTTTTTAGTCGAGTCACAATTGAATAAATGTATGCAGTACATTTAGTTCTTTGAGTTTTTTTCTCTTGTATTTTAGTAATTAAAATACCTCTTAAATTGAGATTACCTTTTTTCCGTGACGTTTTACTGTATTATCCGTTATTCAGTGACAACTTCAAGAAAAAAAAATCCTTTCCTTGAATTTTAGTTTTAGCTGTGGTATTTCCTTTTAGTACCGACGTCAACCAAAACATTAATTAAAAAGTCCTTTAGTTGTTGTTTTGTTTACGGGGAACAGTAATTAGAATCCACTGGTGAATTTTTTCGTAGGTTACTTCCTTCCTTTTCGTAATACGGGTCTTACCTGTCGTTTTCTTTGCGACAGAACAAAGTTCGCTTTTCGTTTGCAAGTTGGTCCTTTAGTAAGATTTGTCGTGTAGCGACAAAACAAAAATTCACTTTTACATTCGTTTGCAACTCGGATTCCCAGAAAACAGCGTAAATTGTCGCTTTTTCCACGTTAGAGTTTTCTTTTTCACTTGAGTTGAAACTTCTCTTTAGTGTAAAATCCGTTAGCTCGTCAAAACTTTGCATTCCTTAAAAAAAATGGGCAACCTTTGCGTTGTACTTTTTTTAAATAGTTCTTCGTCAAACTGTTATATTTGACGCTTCATATCTCGTCGCCAACTGTTGTGGTTGCAAGGTTGAACAATAATTAGTAAGGAAATACAATGAAGACGCAAACAACAAGATATCGCAATGATAAGTGTATTAAAGAAAAGGTATATTTACAATATGTACAAATGACGGTGTCGAGTCAGAGAGTCTTGGTGGGAGGACATGTACGCTCTTCGGCGTCACTTCCGGTGGCATTTGAGTAAGACACACCAAGGCCAACCTAGGCTTGCCATTTATAGTGCTATCTTATTCGCATATGCAAATAAGTGGTTGCCACCACAACAGTTACCTTGCTTGCAAAAATGTGAAATTTCGGCATAACATAATTTTTATATAATATTGAACAATAATTAAAAAATTTAATTAATAAAAATTAAAAATAATTAAATTAAAAAATGTAAAAATTTATACAAACGTTCAGAATAGGAATGTACGGATGCACGTCTGGGGAATAGATAACTATCACACGCCTTTATTTCGACTGCTTAAAATTTTGGGCCTTCGTATATTCCGCGTTTACAAAATTTTAGTTTGTTGTGTTTTGCAAACGGTAGAATCACGCGGTTTGGGGGCTGATTAATTAATGGTTTGTACAAACAAGGTGTTTTTCATTTAATTCAACATCTTAGGACTTTACTAATTATCTTTGAAATAGATTAAAAAAAAAATTTTATAATGGATTTATTTAACTTCAAAATTTAGGTAAGTTGGTTAGCTCGCTGTGAAAAAAATTTCCATAATTTTTTTTCACGTGTACCAATTTTTTTTTTCCTTTTAGGAATTAAGTTTAGTCCTTAATCTTTTAAATACAATCAAGAGATAGTCGGAAACCTACGAAAAATGATGATGAATCGGCTTTCAAAACTAGATCCCCCTATCTTTGTCCGCCCGTTTTTGCCCGTACCTAGATAAAGATGAGGTTCTTGTTTTTATTGTCCGTTTTTTTTTTATGTTCCCTTTTCTTTATCGTTCCTTCTTTATTCTCACGCTTATATTCAACTTAAATGCTGTATGACTAACAGTATTTTTTATTAAAAAAAAGTTGAACATGTAGCACGGTGAATCTTTACACAAACATCTTTTGGGATCTTTAGTCTTTGAAACGGTCCTAAGTGTTCCCACATGTTCTTCCTATTTTTGTTTTAATAACTGCACCAATTCACTATTAAAACAACTATCTGCTCAGTATTAGAACATTATTAGCTTACTAGTGTTTTAAGTATGACTTAAGATTGCATTGTAAATTATTAATACATTTTCTGATGTCGCTATATTCCGCGTTTAAACACCCGATGATTATTATAACCTTCTAAAGTATATAACTTTTTTCGTATCTTTAATATATATACACACATATATATATATATATATATATATATATATATATATATATATGTATATATATATATATATATATATATATCTGAGAAGTAAAATCTAAAAGGCAGTCAATAAGTGTCTATGCAACGTTCCCTACTTCCACTCGTTTGAAAAATCTTGAAAATTTGCTGTCAACGCCCGGATTTAGCTTTTATAAGTTATTAATTCCTTTTATTTTGGCTTATTGGGTGGCATTGACCTTATAGAATGTAAAAAAAACTCCTACTTTTAAGATATCAATTCGACCATAGCTCTAACACCTCTTGTTTGAGACGATATAAGTAGATTCCATAGTCGTATTCCGCCGCAGTTTTCTTGATCGCTTAAGTTAATAGACTTTTTGAGTATGGCGCGGTGGCTCACGCAAAAGAGTATTCGCCTCGCATCTAAGTTCTTCAGATTTCGAATCTCGAATTAAAATGCGTTTGACTGATGAGTCCAGATAAAAGCAAAACTTGAGTGTTTTTTGTTCATTTATATAGCCTAATAAGCACTACACTTGAATACTTTCCAACTTACAGATAAAAATCTTTCAGCCTTCACCTCTTAAAAAAAAAAAAAACAAACAAAAAATGCAGCATAAACGGACAAAGAAACCAAATAGGTTGAACTCCCCCCCTTAATTAAATACATGATGTCTAAGCAGGTCATCCATTGTCCCTAATTTTCCTTTTAAAATGTCAACTGAAGCTTATCCAGAGAAGACGAGAAGTCGCAAGTCATCTTGTTTTTCTGCATAAAGGTTAACAAATAGCAATCATAAATAGTTACAGGAAACCACTTAGAATTTATTACTGGCTGAAGATGATGGAAGCAAATATTAAAAGTATTTCTATCTGAAAATATCTATTTATGAAAAAAAAATCAGGCTTTTATCGTTATAGATGAACCAAATAACCTATAATTGCTTTCCATCTCTCTAGGACATTAGCCCAATCTAATTATAGTTCCTGCAATCACTTATGTATAAAAATCACACATATTTACAGATGGCCCAAATAACCTAAAAGTGTTCTCCATCTCTCTAGAACACTAGGCCAGTCTAATTGTAATCCTAGAAACTTATTTGTGGAAATTAGACTTTACAATAACTATTATTAGGATTGATATTATTATTATTACCATTACATAAACAAATAATTTCTTGAAAAAGGTTCATGATTGCTTGATTTGCTTTTGTTCCAATGTTTATTTAACCACTGTGGGATCATTTAGAACCAAGGTTATATTTACGATCTTTCTTTTGGTGAGAGTGTTTTAGAAGTGTGAAATTTTTTGGGATATTTATTCACAATATGGGAGTGCTTTTTTTTTGTTCAAGAGAGACACCACTCATCAAGGTCTGAAGGCCACTCGAGGATAAGGGTTAATGAGTGCACAGTGGTCTCCGAGAAAACAGTATAGTAATCGCTAGTGGTTGAAATGTATAGTGAAATCATAGAAAATTTTCAAGAATTTACAAATTTACAAATTGAAATTGAAACTATTACGTGAAAACGCTCACGCGCAGTAAGGAAGCTTTGACTTTTTTGTGATATTTTTTACGATAAAATTAATTATATGAGATTTTATTTTAAAAAGTTTTACTTTTCTTTAAGAAAAATCTTTCCTAAACACAATGAGCTAAAAAAATTTTGAAAATTATTAGTTTTAAACATTTTATTTGCTGTTTGAAATTGAGGGGTGTTAAATTTAGGAAGGGTGCTAGAGTTACAGAATTGTTCAGTGGTCAGAATATGAATACAAGATAAGGAATATTTGCCTTTCAAATTCTTGAAATTGTACTTTTAATTTTCAAGCTCGTAACTGGGATTAGAAGAGATGAGCAATTTCGATCATCTTCATACTAAACAAAATGGTATGATTGGAGGAATACGTGGATGAAATATTTTTTTTAAATTGTGAATGCCACGCACGAATAGGATCCTAGCTCGAGCTAATCAAAACCTTTAGACTTTTTCTGGGACACCCTGTACATAATTTTTCTCCACAATTTTTATTAAAATGTATCCTGGTTCTCCCACAGCAAAGGCAAGAATAATTTGTTTGGTATTTTATATATATCATAATTGATGTTTACGTAATTAGGCCTATTTATATTTTCAGAATACCCCTGCTGTTAGATATGACTGAAAAGAAAAGAAAACTTGATCATCGCCCATTTCAAGACAATTGGACAATAGAATATGGATTTGTGGAACAAAAGGATCGTGCTGTTTGTGCTTTCTGTTGCGAAAGTGTTGTGTGTCGCACATCTAGTGTACAAAGGCACTTTCAAACCAAACATCAATCTAAGTTTAAAACTTCAGAAGAAAAAGGTGAAGCCATCAAAAAAGCTATTTCTGGTTTCAAAAAACAAACTGTTATTTTGAGCCAAGCTGTTGGAATGAAGAGTAAAGCTACTGAATGTAGTTACAAAATAGCCCAGTGTGTGGCTTTAAATGGTAAACCTTTTACAGATGGTGAATACATCAAAGAAGCTTTTTTGAGTGGTGCTGAAGTTTTGTTTCGTGATTTAAAAAATAAGGACATTATACTCTCTCGAATTAGAGAAATACCAGTCTCTGCAAGATCAGTTGAGAGGCGCATATCTGACTTGGCTGAAAATGTGACAACTAAGCAAACAACTGGATTAAAGCAATCCCTTGTATTTAGTGTCGCTCTTGATGAAAGCACCGATGTAAACGATGCGTCTCGCCTAGCAGTGGTTGCAAGATATCTCGAGAATAATCACATTTATGAGGAGTTGTGTTGTTTATTACCCCTTCATGATACAACCAAAGCAGAAGATATTTTGTGTGCATTTACTGGTTATTTTTCTAAACAAGACATTAACTTGAACAAATTATTCGGCGTAACAACCGATGGTGCTGCTGCAATGGTTGGCAAGAAGAAAGGATTTGTAAAACTTCTGGAAAATCATGTTGGACGCAAACTGTTAAGTTTTCATTGTATTATACATCAGGAGGGCTTATGTGCAAAGACCTCGTCTTTGGATTTGGTCTCTGTGATGAAAACTGTTGTTGAGATAATCAACTTTCTTATTTCTCGCTCTTCATTGGTTCACAGGCAATTCAAATCGCTTCTACAAGAAGTTGAGCGTGAATATGGAGATCTTCTGTTATACAACAATGTTCGCTGGCTTAGTCGAGGCAAAGTTTTAGCTAGATTTGTTTGTTGTCTTGAGGCTATTAAGATGTTTCTTGATGAAAAACAGAAACGATTCCCTCAGCTGAATGATGAAAGCTGGTTGTTGAAGTTGATGTTTATGACCGACATAAACACACATTTGAATGAGCTTAATTTGAAATTACAAGGACAGGGACAAACAGTCCTTGATCTTTTCAGCTATTGGAAAGCGTTTACAATGAAACTTGACATTTTTACCCGTGACATCAACATCAAAGCATTTAAGTACTTTCCAAATGTGAAAAATCATGCAAATCAATTCGAAGTGAACACAGATGAGCTTCAGGAGTACGTGAAAGCACTCAAAGCAGAATTCGAAAAACGAAGCCAGGACTTCTACATTCATGGATCCTTATTTTCATATCTGATTAAGCCCGACATGCTTGATTTGACAAATGCCCAACTGGAACTTTTTAGCTGGATGGACATTGATGATTTTGAAATGCAACAGATTGAATTTAGGTCTTCAGAAATATGGACATAAAAATTTGCTGAACTAAGAAAGTCTCTGGAAGATGAAAATTTTGAAAAGTCTGGTGCTATTCTGAACTGTTGGATCTCCCTCCCAAGCTCATTCATCTGTTTGAAGAAAATTACTTTTGCTCTTCTCTCAGCTTTTGGTTCAACTTATTCTTGTGAGCAAATTTTCTCTCACATGAAAGCAGTGTTGTCTCCACGTCGAAGTCGTCTAACACCTGAACATTCAGAAAACTGTGTTAAGCTCAAAGTTACAAAGTATGTTCCCGACATTGAGGAATTGGCAAAGACCATGCAAGGACAAGGGTCCCATTAATAATAAAAACTTTTCAGAAACAGTTTTTTCACATTATTTATAAACTTTGACATTATTATATATTTTATGAAATAAATATAGAGAACAGGTATATTGACCTTGATCGTTATAAATAATAAATGTTGGCACGCTGAATAATTTGAAACCCTAAGTCGGCACACGCTAAACAAAAGGTTGCCGACCCCTGGTCTGGAGGATAAGAAAATTCCCTATTCAATTAAATAGACTATATACTGGAAAAAATGAGATCATACACCACATGGGTCAATTTTGTTATCTTTGTATATCTGAAGCAGTTAACATTATCACCTTCCCTAATTATATAATAAATGCTAAGAACGAACTAACGTCTAGATGTAAACACAAGACAAAATTTAAATACAGCTAACTTAAAATAAAATAACATACATTTTCTGTAACCCTGTAAATGTGTGAAAACATAACACTAAATACATATAACAAATACTTATAACTTTTTAACTAAAAACTAAATTATATGTCATGGTGTTTTTTTGTCAGTTAAGTATTATTATTAATATTATGTTATTTTTTCAGTAAAGTATTATTATTAATATTATAATATTTATAACACATTTTATTAATACGCCTAGTATTACTTTTGCAGATTACTTTCACAGATTATTATAGTTACTAATTTTCAGTTTAATATTGTCATATAAAGGATATTGTCAATACATATAAATTAGCAAGACTTTTACTGTTTATATAAGATAAGATAATTTTGAGTTGAATTGATTTGAATTTATTTAAGCTGGAATTTCTACTTGACATGGAATGATTTTGATTTTGCGTTCTTTTTTCTCCTCTCTTTCTGCATGTGCGCTCTGACCTACTTTCGCCATCTGCCCTATTTTCGCGGCCTGTTATTTTATCTTAGTTTTCTTAGTTCCTCTTAATCTGTCTCTATTTCTACTCCCTCTATTTCTTATCTTTTTCATTATCATTCTCAAATTTCTATCTCTCCCTATTCCTTAATCTATTCCTTCCCCTTTATTTAATTTTATCTTCTCTTCTATTGGCTAACTTTTCACGCGTAAGCATTTTCTTTTCTTTTCTTTCTTTTACTTTTATTTGTATTTTTATTTTTATTTTATTTTATTTATTTATTTATTTTATTTATCCTTTTCATTTTTCATTTTATTTTTATTTTATTTTATTTTTATTTTTAATTTTTGATTTTTAAATTGAAAATTTTTCATTTTTCTTTCATTATATCAGTTCAGTTTTCCTCCTTTCTCTCTGCATATGCCTGGACGCTCTGACCTACTTCCGCTATCTAACCTATTTTCGCGAACTGTCATTTTATCTTATAAAGGTTTGTTGACTTCGTTTTCTTAGTTCTTCTTACTCTGTTTTTATTTCTACCTCCTCTATTTCTTATCGTTTTATTATTATTCTCAAATTTCTATCTCTCCCTGTTCCTTAATTTCCTTCCCGTTTATTTGATTTTATCTCCTCTTCTATTCGCCAACTTATTACGCGTAAGCATTCTCTTTTCTTTTTTTTACTTTTATCTTTTTTTATTTTATTTTATTTATTTATTTTATGTATTTATTCTTTTCATTTTTCATTTTATTTATTTTTTAATTTTTAATTTTTAATTTTTTCAATTTAAAATTGGTCTTTTTTCATTTTTCTTTTATCTTTCAATTCAGTTTCTCTTAATTTGTGTAGCCTGTCTATTGAAAGCGGTTTTATTTTATTTTATTTACAATTTGAAGTTATTTTGGAATGGAATTTGAATCCATATAATTATCAAAATATTATATATATATATATATATATATATATATATATATATATATATATATTAAAGTATATGTTTACTAATAAACAGATCAACCAGACCTATATACATGTTTTTTACCGGACTCGTTAGATAAACAAAGAAAATTTCTCCATGAAAATGCCTACTTCATACTATTACCTTGTGATGTGGATTACTCAAAATACAAATTGGATTATTTTACCACACTGCTATTAAACACATTGACTTCGGATTTTACCATGCAACTAGGATGTGAATTTTTATATCCTTTTCATTAACTTGCTTTACTCTGATATTTAAACACTTAAAATAACTTTTAATTATCATTGTCTATTTTGCACTGACTTAAGCAAATAAGGTGTAAATCAGTATAAATATTTGCTACTACTTACTCCTCTGGAGAGATGGAAGACATAGAAATCCTATAGGATTAAATGAACAGCAGTAACTTTTACTGCAGCACATAGACGTACGGTTAGTGCGTGCAACCGGCTTAAAGAAGGACTAGCGAATTTACCACCAAACCAGGCGAGTGTAAGCAAATTTAATCGTCTATCGAATTTTAGACAGTCTCTAATTAAAACAGTAAGAACGAGCATGCAAAGGGGAGACAAAAAATTCAATATCAAATAATGAGGATGTCGGAAGTAGAAATATAGTTTATGTATTTTTTATATGGGTTTTATTTATCTTTTTTTTTGTATAAAATCAAATAAACAAACACACAAACAGACAAACAAAAAATAACCCAGGATTGAAAATGGCAAAAGAAAAGAGTTCATAATGGAGAAGTAAAAGCGGTCGCCTTTAAGTCCACAGGAAAAAGGGGGTGTAGTTACGAGATGGGGTCAACAGTTCGTTTAAAGGTTCTCCCGCACGGTAAATTCCGGTCGAGTATCTGCCGGAATACACAACACAAAAGTTTGTTTGGTGGGAGATAGAAGAGGAGGAATTCACAAATCTGTTTCTCGTATAAGTCCGAATCGAGGATTCTTATTATTTCCATTTCGGGGTAATATGTCACATTTCTTTGTTTTCTTCTATTTTCATTGTGCTCTCCGTTCGTTTTCCTTTTGGACGCCAGTAAAAAAGAGGGAAAACATTCGTCGTTCTTCGTGTCTAAGATTACACCGCATAACGTTTTTCCCTTATTAAGGTATCGTTAGCTTTTTCTCCTCTCATTCTACGAGCCAAGAAACGGAAAAAAATCGCCGTCCTCCTTGGAGTATCATGTTTGTTCTCCCGGCCTCCTCCGGGATTCGGACCGCGACAATATATACATAAAAAATGTAGACTATCTAGAACATATGCTGTAGTAGGGCAGGTCGATTTTGGAACCCCGGTGAGGCAATGGTGATGATAGTTGGGGTTTGACATAGAAAAGACCTACACAAAATATTTTTCTCAAAATCGATATCTTTTCTTGAGGAAATTACTTTAAAATTTGAAAAATTGAAGCGATTAAAAGTATTTCGGTTAATTATCACGAACATCCCGTCATCAAAACAATCCGTACTGTTAAGAAAATGGAATCATTATTTAGAATATATTTTAAACTACATTTCTAAATAAAATGAGTGAGGATAAATAATTAATAAAATATGTATTAAGTGTAAAGGCAAAATTATGCTTTGTAAATAATAACGACCAAACTTCGCTTTTTCATTCAGGAAGTTTTGGGGGTGGAAACATTTTAGATTTCACCGTCGCAAAACACGCTCGTTATTGATATTGAACATTGACGTTAGTTTATTATTTAATTTGAAAACATTACGATTTAGGCTAAATTATTTCGAAAGGAAAAACGAAAAAGACTTGTTTAAAATATATTTAATTACATTTGAAGTGTCTGCAGTGAATTTAAACATAGTTATTTTATCTTTTTAATTTGTTTTTCTATTAGGTTGGTGCAAAAGTAATGGCAGTTTTTGACGTTCAAATGCACGTCAGAAATATTACTCTGCACCACCCTAATATTTCACATCAAATTCTATTTGAATTTTTTATCAAAATATAGTAATACTCCAGTTTTATATTAAAACAAAACAAATAAAAAATAGTCCATACAATTTTATTCTACACATTCTTTACGAAACATAACCACGTAAATTTTCAAGTTTTTCTACTTAATAAAAAATGCTTTGCAGAAAATTAGTGCCAATTTTTTATTATTTTTTTATTTTTATGGAGGATTCGTTTTTAAGCCGTATTTTTCTTCTAAAATTATAGTTTTAAAATCAGATAACACACAAAGATTAATACACGTAAATACGGAAACTCTTTTAAAGGCTTTTCGTAATTTGGGCACCTATGTTATTGTGCTCAAATACCTTTGTTATTTAGAAATCCATTCTTAATATGGGAAAGAGGTTGTATTGTAACTATTCTGTACTTTAACCTAAAAAATTTATAAACAAAAATTTCATAAAAATTAAATTAAATTTGAAAATACTATTAAAAATAGCATAGTAACATATATGCACAAGCACTGGCTTTTCAAACTCTAGACACTCGTTTAAAATTGCACAACTACAGCAAGAATGAATCTCTTTATGGATAAATTCATGGTGTCGAAGGAGGAGCTAAAATCTGCTAAAAAAGTCTAAACTAAACACTACTATGCCTCTGATTTGGTTTGATCCTCTTTCTTCAATACATCTAATTCAACTCTACAAGTTTTTCATTATTTCTTATGAAGTAGCACTTATATTCTTACGTATGAAACTGGAAGATAGCCTAATATAATTTCCATCAGTTATAATCTATTTATTTTACTTTTCATATTAGAATGTCAGTAAAAGCACGACGTTCAGTTTTAACCCGTGGTTCACAAAATTTGCTGGTCCACCTTGTCATTTGTATGAAACAGTACCCCTAACTTCACGACAAGTCATCCAGTTTAGTTATTTCCTCGTAAACAGTTATCCCCACTTAAAAATAGTGAGATTTCTAAGTTAATTACGAGGGAAATAATTAGTATTCGGCAAACAGTCAATCCACAATTTTCCTTGTTAAAATAACATTATATAGGACAGAAGGTCAATATATTTTGTTATAAGATGGCCAAACAGATTGACAGGAAATATCTTTCAGCAATCAAAGTGAAAAGAATGAAGGAACAGCTAGACAGATGGTTTAATATATTTTCTTGTAGCTGTAAATTTCCTGTCTTGAGATGTGATAGCTTTGCAGTAAAGTGAAAGACAGAAAACTGTTAAACAAGGCACATGATCTGCACTTGTCCTCTTAACAAGGAGGTAATATTAATTCTATAGATTCTCCTGCAATTATGTTCCTTTTTTTGTGGAAAATAAAATAATGTATTGGTATGTATTATGTAATCTGGCTCTATTACATGCACATTTTCAATTTTCAGGTTTCACTAGAAGAACTACCATTCACATCAATGTTTAAATTAATTGATGAAACAACAAAAAGCCTAACAACATTTACTCGTCCTTTGGGTAAACTTTGTATCAATAATTATCAAGATTTGCCTCAAATAGAATTCTAAAAAATTAGTGTCCCTCCTGATCATCATTATCTGACAACAGAAGAAACAAATAATTTAAGTGTGAAGACCAGAGAATACTTTTTGAGTATGCTGTTGGCATTTCTTGTGGAGAAGTTCACTTAGAAAATTGGGACCTTGAATCAAGGAAGATAGCTAACATAAATCACAAGATTAGTGTAATTATTGACTAGAGTTGTCTATCCTCAAACACTATGATAAATTAAACATTTTGGTCAAATTTATCATCCAAGTGTATGCAGTTAGTTAATTTTAAATCAAAACCGACAATATTTTTTTTAACCAACAAGAGTATATTTTAATATGATTTAGAGAACAAAACAGTTAACTAAAATCCAAATTACTATTTTAAACTGTTCAAAATATAGTGCTTTTGAACTACTTCCGTTAAATATAATATCAATGATAAACTCAGATGAATTGGATGAGAGAGAGCGGGACATTCAAACGATTTTGTCCATTAGGTAAATAAATATTTATCCATTAAATTTTATTAGTTTTCTTAATTTACCCAAACAATAGTTAGTTTTATTCATATTACATAGCAAAAATATAAAAAATAAGTGTTTTAAAGTAATTGTTTTGCTTGTTTTTTCTTGTTTATTTTTCCAGAAATATTGAACAACTGAAAAAATAAAATAAAAATAAAAAATGAAAAACATTACTGCTATTAATTTTGCAGCCACACACTGGTCAAATTTAATTGATTTTTCTAAAAAAAGTTGTATATGGGCAGGAAACTAGATATAGAAACATTGTGCAAACAAATTAGATTTTCATTTTCCTCAAAAGGAAATTATAAAGAACAATTAAGTTCTATTATAAGTTGCCTCTAATAAAAAATTAAAATACATGGTTCTGTAACCCTAAAGAGAGGCCACATCAGACCTGTAGGGTTGATGTGACGTTTCTTTTGGTTAAAAGTAATTTTTTTGTTCCCGGACGATGATCGGGTTGAAGGAATAAATATTATCATTAATTTTTTTTGTGAATAAATTATGAGCTAAGTCTGTTGTTGAGATGGCGGTTGCAAAAGTGCCTTTGTAGCGAGAGGTTAAATCACATTCTAGACTTCAAAAGCGAAAAAGAATGCATAAAATATTTTAGCCAAAATGCACAGGCGTTTGATCTACAATGGCCGAAATAATAGTTGTGCAGTAGACGGAGGGGTGGGGATTTCACACCCGCAATTGGCAAAACTATGAGCCAAGTTGATCTGTGAATTTGACAAGTTGAAAAGTCGGGTTGTTTTTGATCTGAGAGAAACACACGCAGTGACTTGGTATTATGTTTTAGAACAAAGAATAGGAAAAAATGAATTGTCCGAAATTTCAAAACAGTAATATGACCTATCGAGAATTGTCATTTGGTGAATCAGGTCGAACGAAAATTGGAGTTATGAAATATTTTTGCTCGGATGGGAAAATGTGTTGTCCGATAAGTTCAAAGCGACAAATGCATTCTTGGTCTTTTGACGTAAACAAAATGTGTGATATAATGGAATGGCCGACAACCAGAACTTAATTCAAAGATAAACTAAAATTCCTTTGAATTATCAAAGTGAAAAATGAGATCAATAGATAATTTTAAAACAAATAAAATCGCGTGATTTGCTTTAAGTCAAAGGAAAAATAATTTTCCTGGATATGAAAAAAAATTCCATTAGTAAGCCAGGGAGGAGTTAATTAATACAACGTGTAAGTTGGGCGTTAATTAAAGGAGGAGTAAGTCCAATTTTGGAAATGGACCAATGAAAAAGGGCCCTGTCGAAGTATAATCAACCAATCAGAAAAGGCCCCGTCGAATTATAATCAAGCAATTTGATTGGTCGATGATGAACATGGGTGTCGTCATCATTCCATAATTGTATTATAAAAGAAATGAAAAATCAGAGATTAAGTCAGAAGAACAGAACAGAGAAGAAGAGAGAGTCCGGAATCAGAGTCAAAGAGAGCTAAGTCGAGTTATCCGTCTCGGCAGAATCACCTCTCCTCTCTCTCTCCCCCTCGCTTGTTGCCTGATAACTCAACGCTTATAACGTGTCGATCACTTAACGAGAATTAAGCAAAGTCCGCGATACCGACCAGGTATTTCAACAACAGAAGCTCAGTTGTAGAACTAACTGCTTGCTTTAATTAATTGTCAACTATATGTATATGGTGTAAATATTTCTTTTATGAATTTCCGAAATATATATTATATTAACCAACCTCCGGAGTTTTGTTGCTGATGTGCGTTGATCCCTATATTTGTATATTTCTTTATTTGCCATTTGTGACACCGTATCCGTCAACGAA
Source organism: Euprymna scolopes (assembly GCF_053919585.1). Taxonomy (NCBI): domain Eukaryota; kingdom Metazoa; phylum Mollusca; class Cephalopoda; order Sepiida; family Sepiolidae; genus Euprymna; species Euprymna scolopes. The sequence continues at coordinate 60,635,895 of NC_136486.1, read as the reverse complement.
CACCCAGAATAACTAGACGATCCACGGAGAACAGGCCTTGAGGACCGAGCATCCGAGAAGAATCCCCAACGCCTTAACGAAGAACTCACTGGGTGACGCGACGTACTAACGGTTGGCAGACCTGGTTGCCCAGTCGACATATCATAACTGTACCGACCAGGGTGCAGATCATAACTGGGCCGCGATCAGGGATCAAGGACGTGTAAGGTCACACGTTCAAAGGTCACAGTTCTGTAACTTGTATCAAGTTGTGATATTGTGTAATATATCCCCACATATCTTTTTGAATTGTGAAACTCAAATGACTTAGTTGCTAATTAGCTTTTTTTATAATTTTAATTTAATCAATGCAGTAAAAGTTGAGATATTTTGCTAGTTTTGATTCATAATCAAAATTATAATTCATGTATGTATTTTTCTTTCAGTGTATTTTATATAAATATATCAATGTTAATTGAATATTTTATAAAAATAGTGGCATTTACAAAGTCATTGTTTTGAAAAAGGCTATGAAAATAAAGGATTTTAAGCGTTTTTCTACGCAATTTTTAAAATTAAATGCTCAATTTTCTGTTCAAGATGGGAATCTAATTTTTGGTATATGTTCCTATCACATCAAATCCCATCTATCATCACCAGTGGCATGTTGATTTTCTGAAAAAAAGTTGCAAATCAATCTGCGCTAATGCTGCAGTAAGGAGAAAAAGAGCCGAAGACCCTAGTGATGTTTTGAATATAATAAACTAGTTATAACAACAGTTTCATTTCATTCGGACAAAACTCTAAGAAACGGGGCCTAATTAGAGTTGGGGCCCGTTTTTATGGGTCACCTTGTATATATATATATATATATATATATATATATATATATATATATAGCAACTAAATCATTACAAGTATCTGTTCACACTTTGGATGAAGATTTATATTTAGTATTAGATGGTGAGTGTAATTCTAGCAACGTTATCGCCGATGTAACATCGGACATTGTTCAAGTATATCCCACTGAACTCTTCTGCATGGAGGATAATGTACGAGGTAATACCCAGGTCCCAGTGACATTTTTCTGGAGTTTGAATAATTCTAATTGCAAAGTGCTCAGAATATTTACCCGCGCAAGGCTAAAGAAACGAAAGCATGTTTCCTTGTAGATTTACGTTCGAAATTCCGTTCCATGTTCGACAAGGAAATCCCCAAATTTGACAATATACATCTGAAAAAGGTCAGAAGGTTAATTAATCGAAACCTTGCAAAAAAATAGACGTAAGATGAGAAACAATAGCTTCTACAATACAAATAATACAAGGAAGGGTAAAATGTTCCCAGAATTCTTACGAGATTTTTCTGCAAGTTCGTAAAAGAAATACAAATGCTATCGCTGAGACGCACTATGAAAAAGGTAAAATAATTAAAAAATAGGTACACTCTTCGATGACGAATTTGCTTGAAGTTACATGGAGAAGATACCGTTTTATCTGATATCTATAATATAAAGCGGAATGTCTGTGTGTGTATGTGTGTGTGTGTGTGTGTGTGTCTGGTCACGAATAGGCTCCTATATGGTTGAATATTTAAAAAAAAAACTGATTACATATAATGATAGAAGATGTACGAGACACAGAAATGGGTATATTTAATCTGGCAGAACAGTGCTTCATTAAAATTGTGGGATCTGCGTTCGCGCCTCGCCCACAAAGTATGGAAATAAAAAATTTAAAAATTAAAAAAAAAGCGTTTACAAGTGTTTTTAATATAGATGTACAAAAGAATACTTTGATAAGTATGTTTTAACTTTAATAGGGATAGTATAATAAAATTGTGGGGTCTGCGTTCGTGCCTGGCCTTCATAGAATGGAAATAAGCGCAAACTTTAATAAAGACTTTTCATATCTATCTGCGTAAGTATACTTTGATAATTATGTTTCAGTATGAAGAAATATGGTATAATAAAATTATGGGGTGTTCGTTCGCGCCTGACCTCCGTAGAATGGTAATATGTCACAAAGTTTAACAAGGTTTTTTAATATAGATCCACGGAATATTGTGATAAGGGTTTCAGTGTGAACAGGTATGGTATAATAAATTATGGGATTTATCTATTTTATTTTTACTTTCATCATATTTTGCTTTGGTTTTGATACCCTCAAATTCGAAGCTATCTCATTACAACCCTTCCTTTTCATAACCTATCATATTTTCATAAATCAGAGTCCATTTTCTGTACGCTGTTTTAGAACCCAGTCAACGACGGGTACCTTTGCTAGTTTTAATATATTCCCTGTAGAGCAATATGTATATTGACATTCCTGGCAGATGATCATTTTCCGTATCAGTACGATACAGCAGGTCATCGTATAGAAAACAAATAAGAAAATAGGTTTCATAAACTAACAAGAAAAGGCCAAGCAGCAAGATATTTTGCAAGAATATTGCGTGGTCAGCTTTCAAAAAATATCTATTAGCAGCGTCTTTTTTTTTTAATTTTCTTCCTTTGAATATTGTAACGATGGTATGAGACAGCCAAACCAGCTGCCAACATTGCCCTGTTTTTTTTATTGAAACCAACCGAGAGCTCTTTTTATTATCCTCGTTGTTCCCTTAAGTGCAATTGTTTGGATCTCTTTAGCACTTGGTTCGACAGGAATATTAGTTAGATAGGACTTTTAGTTCTTTTTCATAAGCCCTGTGGCACCCATAATAAATGGTATGATTGATATCTCTCTAAGATTCCAGTGTCTTTTCATATCATACATGAGACATTGATATTTGGTCCATTTCTCCCTTTCAGCTCTGTTCAGACCTTCATCATTAGGGGCACTCACTTTAACCAAGGTTGTAACTCTCGCTGACATATTCCATAAAACTATATCAAGTTTTACAGCAACATTTTCAAGGTAGGTGGTTGTAGGGATTACATGGTCGTAATGTACGGTATATAAGTCATTTCCAACTGCCCTTTCGGGTTGATGTTCCCAGGATTTGTTGCTACATTGAATGTATAATTGTTTACAGATGGTCCAGTGGAGGTATTTACAAACACCAGCATGTCTCGCTGCGTAGTAGCCATACCCCAAAAGAACATTGCATCATGATACAAATGACTCACATGTTCCGATTCCGTGTGGCAGAATAAAAAAAAAACGGAGTGCGTGATAAAAGAATTATTCTAAAAACATGGAACATACTTAATTATGTAGTACTACAGCACTTCTTGTAAAGTAATTAGGAAAGCGGAAAAAGAACTGCGTCTTTGTAATAAAGTACACATAAATAAATGAAACGACGGAGAATGAAATAAATAATTGACACGGCGGAGGAAATAAGCAATAAATAACTAATAAACTAAGAATAATTTAAGTTCAAGTTAGAAAGGCATGAGAAAAAAATAAATAATTAAAGCAAAAGGAATAATGAAATTATTAAGGGTATAATCATCTAGAAAAAAAAAACAAGAAATAAAAACAAGGAGAACAGCAAAAAACTAAGAAAAATGTTAAGCTGCCTAACTTTAAATGTAGATTCCATGAACAAAGCTTCTTTCGAGCTGACTACAATATGGCTGTCTTCAAGTCAAACGTAAACAAGTTCTTGATGAGCCGTCCCACTTGTTAACAAATTTACCGAATTTCCATTACTAACAATTACTATATTGTCCGATTTCTACTGCATACTTTAACCCTTATCCTCGAGTGGCCCCTTGGCCTTGATGTGGTGATGATTATGTAAAAAAAACCAAAAAAATGGGGAAACAAGCATATATATATATATATATATATATATATATATATATATATATAAATGATGGTTCACACAAATGAAGCGCTAAAAAAAAACTTCTGCGTTTCCCTGCAGAAATTTTACTACACAAATAATTGCAGGCGATATGGAGAATACGATTAAAAATACCCTTTCACTAACTCATGTTACAAACATGTTGTTCTAATTTTTACTCCATATTTCGAGTGCTATCTAGAAAAGAAACATTTTATATTTCTTTCTTTATTTTATTCAAACTCAACCAGCCCTTTTATCAAGGAACACAAACCCTAACATGAATTCCGCGTGACCAACGTACCGTTCCGACATTTAAAAAGACTAAAAAACTACAATCGGATTTGTACTGATTCTATGCGCCAACAACAACATGGCAAAAAAAAAGAAATAAAGACATACTGATGATAAAGTATATCTTCGAAATATATTTATAAATTTTAATATAATATTCAAACAAAAAAAATATCTGTTTATTTTTGTATAATGTGTTATTTTGGCCTCAAATGTATCTAATACGTATTGATTTTATTCAAACTCAACCAGCGCTTCTAACAAGGAACACAAACCCTAATATATATATATATATATATATATATATATATATATATATATATATATATATACTAGCAGTTTTGCTGTTATTAATTTTGTGTGCATATGTATATATTAATGTAATTCCTTTCTATATAATAGACTTCCTTAACTGATATAGAAAAAAGCTGGTAGAGACCGCATACGTTAAATTTTTAAAAACTTTGACTCATATTCTGTCCCCTTATTGCTTATTATTTTCGGCTTAAATTCAATTAACATGTGTGACCCATGCCCAAATAATCTTCATTTAAAATTTCAAGTGTTTAGACCCAAAATTGACGGAGACGTTTCGTAGAGTCTGCAAAGGTCAACTCCTTTAACTTTAACGTCTTAACAGCCAAAGTTTAACCCAAATACAAATTAAAAAGCTTGCTGTGTGTCTGAATACCCTTTATGTAAATTTTCAAATGGTTAGACCCAAACTTGGCTTAATGGTTTGCTAGAGACCGCAAAGGTCAAATATTTGAACTTTAACAGCCAAATTGTGAACAAAACAAAACAATTAAAAAGCTTGATCTATGTCTGAATAAACGATATGTAAATTTTCAAACGTTTAGACCAAAAATTTGCTTAGTAATTTTGTAAAGACAGCATAAAAAAAATTGACCACAATTATTACCCCTTACCATTTATTATTTTGGGCATAAATCGCATTAATAAGTTGTACTCCTGGCCAAGGTACCGATATCTAAAATTTCAAGTGTTTAAACCTAAAATTGGTGGAGGACTTTGGTAGAGTTCCGAAAGTCAAATCGTAAAATTTTGACTCCTTAACGGCCCAAATACTGGCAAAAAGATTCCCAAATCTCACAACCCCTTATTTCAAGCTCCAGTCTGTAGACCGCAAATGGAGAGACTTATTTGGTACACAAACAGACAGACAGACAGACAGACACTTTCACTTTTATAGATTTACTAGCAGTTCCGCCTGTCTTTGCTCGGGACCTATCTTCTGTTCATAACTTTTTGTGCATATGTCTATATTAAAAAGTGTGAATATGTACGGTGATGCCTTTCTATATAATAGGCGTCCTTAACTACAATAGAGAAAAGTTGCTAGAGACTACAGACCTCAAATTTGTTCGGGACCTATGCACTGTTCATAAATTTATGTGCTTATGTATATATTAATGTAATGCCTTCCTATATAATAGACTTCCTTAACTACTATATAAAAAAGTTGGAAGATACCGAAGACGTCAATTTATGAAAAATTGGATCCCAATTTTTACCCCTTAACATTTATTGTTTCGGGCTTAAATTCAATTAAAATGTTGGACGCATGTCCAAATAACCTACATTAAAAAATTTATGTATTTAGACCTAAGATTGGCGGAAGAGTTTGGTAGAATCTGCCAAGGTTAACTCTGTTAAATTGGATCTCTTGCCAGCCAAATATTCGCCCAAGCTTGGTGCTTGTCTGAATACCCGTTATCTAAAATTTCAAATGATTAGACCAAAAATTGGCTGAGTAATTTTGTAGAGATCGCAGAGGTCATTTTTTCTTTAAATTGGCCCCAATAAGTAGCCCTTACAATTTATTGTTTTGGGTTCAAATGAAATTATAAAGATCCATCCATGGCATATATATATATATATATATATATATATATATATATATATATATATATATATATATATATACTCGTGAGCAAAAGAAAATGGGCCAAACAAATTTTATACATTTTACTAGCATGCCTGATTGTTTGGAGACGTGTGTTTATCAAAAAAATAAATAAATAAATAAATAAAAGAAAAATAGTAGGAATGCAGGCTCGAATCCGTACAGCGAAAGATGAAAAGACCGGGAAATAAACGTGACGTCTTTGCTGTTACGACCACCGCCAAAGAGGAAGTGACGTAGGTTAAAATTAAGGCTAGACAATCGAAAAGAAGAGATGACTTTCGAAAATATTGGTGAAAAAAGCGACCCCTCCCTGGAGAAAAATGCCCAGTTGAGGGTGAAGAAATTAATGTTTTGTGCCAATTTTTCGGTATTCGTCGTCTGAAGGGTCGAGACTTAAAACGATACGGATCTTGTGAAAATCTGTCCCCTCGGTCGAAAAATTTAGATAGACATGCAAACATACATATATATATATATATATATATATATATATATATATATACATGTATATATTGGTAGCTCAAATTTTCGATCCAAACCGATTAAAAAACTTGCTCTATCTCTGAATACCCTCTATGTCAAATTTCAAATGTTTAGACAGAAATTGTCTGAGTAATTTTGTAGAGAGCGCAGAGATCAAAGTTTTTTAAAAATGTGCCCCCTATTATGGTCCCTTAACATTTATCGTTTTGGATTCAAATCAAGTAATTTCGTTAGATCCATGTCCAAGTAATCTATATCTAAAATTTCAATTGTTTATACCCAAACTTAGCGGAGGAGTTTGGTAGATTTCTCAAAGGTCAAATCGTTGAACTTTGATCCCTTAACAGCCAAATTTATGGCCAGAGACGGACTACAACAATTTTACCAAATCATCATACCCTGTATATCAAATTTCGAGTCTGTAGACTGAAAATTGACAGAGTTATTGTGTCGTGAAATGTATACAGACAGACGGACAGACACACACACACACCTTTATAGATATATAGATTGCACTAAAAGCTATAGTGAACAAAGAATAATTTAACAAGGAAACTTAAACGAGACTAATAACACAGAATAAAACATTTAATTGATAAATGCTTAGCATGGAATCGCATTCCCTTTTGATTTAATTAAATGATCAATTCTTTTAGACATGCTCTCAACCAAAGTGGAACACTGTGAAGAGGAGATGCTTTTCCATTCGCGTTGCACAGCTTCTCGCAGTTTGTCGTTGTTCTCAAAAGTTCTTCCCTCCAATGCACGAGGTATTATGGATCAAATATTCTCGACCCGGCCAAAATATCACATCAATTGAATTATCAGAAAGCCATCTTTTGTGATTTTAGCAGGGTGTGCAGGGGCATTATCACGATGGAAAATAATGTTCGTGGATATTCCCAGCTTTTGGATACTTAGTAACAGTCCTGTTTCTAATATTCGAATGCATTCATTTGTATTGATTCTCACATCTAATAAGTTTCCCGCCTCCTGCTGCAATAAAAGTTCTCCATGCCATTATCCCTACATTCCCGTGTTTAACTGTCGTTTCTATGCAAATTATTGAAAATCTTTCTCCAGTTCTTCGATTGCGCCGTTCCGGAGCATCGGGAGCATCACTAACAAGACAAAATCTTGATTCATCTAACCAGAAAGCATTCCTGAACCAGTCTTTATCTTTCTTGCCAGAACGCGAGAAAACTCTCTTTCTATCGTTGATGTTCTTATACAAAAATCGATTCTTTCCACACCTTTTAGAGGAAACCCCCATTTCTTCAATTCGTTTAGATATTGTATATCAAGAAAGAGAATGTCCAGCCCTGTTTCGAATTCTTTGCTATGGTCAACATAAGTTTTCTTTCGATCCTTCAAAACAATTCATTTATGCCTGTGGTCATCCTTCAAAGGGAATGGTCTAGGGCGACCAGGTGCAGATTTCACATTTTCTTTTGTTAAAATATCAAAATTCTGCCTGTAAGTTATTTTGGACTGCCTTAATTTTGCAATTCGGTTTTTTATATCCTCGACAAATTTTTCCATTTATTATTATATGCTATAATGATAATGATCTGCAAAATATAAATTTTCAGTTAAAATTAACTCAAATTCATGGAAAAATATTGAAAAATCGATTTCTCCCTTCTTTTACTCTTGCCCCTGCTTTTTTGCTCATGAGGGTACATATATATATATATATATATATATATATATATATATATATATATATATATACATATATATACGTATATATGTATTTATACACACACACACAAACACGCACACACACATATATACATATATATATAGAGAGAGAGATAGAGAGAGAGAGAGTGAGTGAGAGAGAGAGAGAGAGAGAGAGAGGGAAAGAATGGATTGGAGGGATTGACTGAGGAATATCTTGTAAAGAAGGCACTTGAAGTCATCCAGGTTGTAGTCAGGTGGAAAGCAGGAAGACGGAACAGAGTTCCACAGACGTGCAGTTCTAAGAAAGAAGCTTTGTTCATGGAATCTACGTTTTGATTTATTCACAGATAAAGAGTGGGGGAAAATTTTTGACTGGTTTCACTAGACGGGTGTTTTTTGTAAAAGATTGGCGAGGAGGGCCAGAGATTGGAGCTCAGGCGAGCACCTGTCATGGAAATAACGATAAAACAAAAATAGGCTCTCAACGTCTCTTCTTTTGGACAGAGGCTGTACGGAAGAGAGAAGGGCATCCCCCACCAGCCCCGAAGTATATTTTGTACCCTGTCAAGGCAAGATAGGCTGTTTTTAGCAGCTCTTGCCCTGTTATGGCAGCACTATTCCATCCTTGGACGTACTTAGCTTTTATACAGATAGAGAATTGCATCAGTAGTAAGATATCTTCTGGAGTGGTAGAACGATCCCACCATCTTTCCAGCGACCTTGGCAACAGAATTGATGTACATGTTCTATTTCATATCATGAGTAAAGGGCAAACCCAGAAGATGGTAAAAACATAGGGCTTCTCCTAGACGAGAGCCATCCATTTCAATTGATGTAAAGATAGGAGTTTGGTTTGAGATGCATTAAAGGTAACCAGCCACGTCTTCCCCCACTGAACCACGCGCTCGAGATCAGAGGAGAGAGAATCAGAGAGAACTTTGTCATTTACAGCCTTTGATGTGTTGCCGTAGATGGTCGTGTCATCAGCATAGATGTCAACGGATGATTTATGCACGTGTTTAGGGAGATCATTGATGTAGATTAGGAAGAGAGTTGGGCCCAGGATGGGCCCCTGAGGGACTCCAGCATTAATACTGCCGGCCTCTGATTTTTACCCATCGACCACTACTCTTATGGGCCTATAAGAGAGAAATGATTTAATGATAGAGAAAACATTTCCAGTTATACCGTAGCTGGAAATCTTGTGAGGGAGGCCTTTATGCCATACCTTGTCGAAGGCCTTTGATATGTCAAGAGCAATTGCCCTGGAAAGGAAGCCTTTGTCAAGAGATTCACCACTCCTATGAGATATAAGCGTTAGCACATCTGCGGTAGATATTGCAGAACGAAAACCATATTTCGTGTCACTAAGAAGGTTTTTGCTGAGGTGGTTGACTATTTCTCTATTTAATATGAATTCCAGCAACTTACTCATGACACAGGAGAGTTATTGGTCAGTACTGAGAGGGAAATGACTTATCACCTGAATTCTTAAATACAGGTCATACTGATGAGGTTTTCCAGGGTGGTGGAAATCACTTCTCTTTAAGGCAACGCTTAAACAGTTTCGTAAGTATGGGAGCAACTTCTGGTTGTAGATTTCATGTTTCGCCGGGCAGGGAACAGAAACGATAAAACTTATTATAAAACGGCTAAACCAAACACTACAAACTAGCGATTGAAGATAAATAAAAAAAAGCTTTGAAAATAAAAACCTTCTACAAAATAACTAGATGCAGCATGAATACTATTTGAAAAATAACTGGATTCAGCATTAAATAACCCCCCAAAAGGTGTATATGCCGTAAAACAACCAAACCAAACTCTACAAATAAATAGTTGAAAATATAAAGAACTTGGAGCAGAAACACTGTTTCCAAAATAACTGGATTCGGCATTAAATAATTCGAAAGGGGTTACCATGCCATAAAACAAAACAACCAAACCAAACCAATATATATATATATATATATATATATATATATATATATATATATATATATATAAGAACGCATACTCATGAATAAATTATTATTTATTTATTATTATTGTTAATAATAATAATAATAATAATAATAATAATAATAATAATAATAATAATAATAATAATAATAATGTTGTATTCTCCTCCAAGGCCGGACGGGTTGTTTACGTGATATATCTATTGTGACTTATATCCATCTACTTGCGATTATAAATTTGACTCAAGCCTCCCTTCCTCCCATTCACCCCACCACTTTCTTTCCCCCCATAATACCTATTTGTTTCTCCACATACCTATGTCTCTCCGCTAGATAGTAGAGTTTTTTTTTTAAATGAGTTGATGTGTTGTGTATGAAAGAAACCTTCTCTACCACCTATAGCAATGGCCAACAACTCTTTAGCTGAGAGTACGTCTTTCAAGCTCCTTGGCCTAACGTTCACAGGAAACATGAGCTGGAACAATTACATCGAGGGCATTGCCAGGGCCGCTGCGAGGAAGGTGGGCTCTCTCTACCGTGCTAGAAAACTTCTAACACCCGAAAGTATCATGTACCTCTATAAGGCCACTATTCGCCCATGTATGGAGTATTGCTGTCATATTTGGGCCGGTGCATCGGCTACTAGTCTCTCTCTCCTTGACAGGGTTCAAAAGAGAGTCGCAAATCTGATAGGCCCTAAACTGGCATCTAAACTTCAGCCTCTGTCCCATCATCGAAACGTTGCATCCCTCTGCCTGTTCTACAAGTATTATAATGGTGAATGATCTGAAGAACTGCAAGCACTTGTGCCCCCACGACGTGAACACCCTCGACAGACCCGACAAGCTGCAAAATCCCACCCCCACATTGTAGAGATCCCTAGATGTAAAAGATCTTTCTACTCCAGTAATTTCTTCCCCAGAACTGCTAGACTTTGGATTCCATTCCAGGTCACTGCTTCCCCAACTGTACTGACATGCATAAGTTCAAGTGCAACGTGAACCAACATCTCGCTGCCCTAATCCCTACATAGTGCCCCAGTAGATGTTTCCCCTGATAGTAGCTCCCCTACACCCAAGTGGCAATGTGCCTTGTTTTGGGTGAAAATGTAATAAAAAAAAATAAAAAAAAAACATGAGGTTATGTTTATTGTCGGACTGTACTGTCTTTGATATATATTTTTTTCATAATAAAACAGGGTTATTTTAATTTTAATTATTTTCTTTTAAATTTATTTTGTTTTTAATGTCATGTGCTCAGACAATTGTATCTGTGAACTGTGTCCAATATCCATTAAGGACTAGACTTTTGTAAAAGCAACATCGCCTGATGATCTCTTTAGTCTTTTTATAACTAGTTGACTGAAACACACTCATAAATTTGTAGCGATATTTTAATGTTTACGTAAAAATAAATATAAAGCTTATATATATGTGTGGGTAGTCATCCACATACAGTACTGTTTCGCAGGTCATCAGTGCGGCTAGGCAGGCAACTACCTCAAGCCAGGATTTAAACCCGACCGTCTAGTTAAGGCTCCTACCAACTATGTTATCGGTGGCTGCTGTGTGATTCATGAGTTTAACCATGTATTGACATCGTCCGAACTACTAAAGTTCGATTTGTTTACACAAAGAACATCGCTTATACGCTAATGGTAATTCGTGTATCACTTTTCAATATGTTCAACTCAAGATGAGGAGCATTATAGTCACCCACATACAGTACTGCCTTTAGCCAGGATTGAAACCCGAATGTCTGTACGACAGTCAAGGCTCCTAACCACTAGTCTATCGGCGGCTGCTGTGTGAGTCATGAGTTTAACGAGGTTTTAACATCGTCCGAACTACTTAGGCTCGATCAGATTACACAAAGAGCATCGCTAATTCGTGTGTGTGTGAGTGTGTGTGTCTGTGTGGAGAAAAAAGAGAAATATAAGAAAGAAAAGAGAGATGGGGAATGAATGTGAGGAAAGCATGCGTGTATCAAATTTATAATAGCAAGTAGGAGGATATAGGCCACAATAGACATATCTCGTAGACAGGCCGTCCGGCCTTGGAGGAGAATATCAACATTAATAATAATAATAATAATAATAATAATAATAATAATAATAATAATAACTAGCGGGACCTGTGGAAATTCCACAGCAGCATTTTTCCTATGTTATATATTGTTGCTGGGCATGATGTGAGTGATCTATTCAACATAAATGAAGGCACAATCATATTATTCTAGTTTTTTTTTTATTAAAACTGTACTGTCCCCTTACTACAATAGTAACTTTGATATATTTCCTGGGCTGATTATTCCATTACAAACACACCGATCAATTAACTCACATTTAATCATTTTTCATAATTATTGAATATGTTACTATGTTCGACAATAATTTTGACTAATTTCAACCCACATTATCGCCTCTCCCTTTACTAAAATATTAAATTTGATATATTGTATCGGCTGTTTTTTTATTAAAAAAAACAGAACTATTAATTAACTCACATTTCATCATTTTTAATTATTCTTGGATATAGTACTAATTTTGACAATAATTTTTCATCATTAAAACTCAACATATCGCACACCTTACTAAAATAATAACTTTGATAAATTTTATTGGCTGATTATTTCATTACAAACACACACATCAATCAACTCACATTTCATCATTTTTTCGTAATTCTTCGATATGTTACTAATTTCGACAATATTTTTTATAATTTAAACGAACGGTGTCGCCCAACCTTACTAAAATAATAACTTTTATACATTTGCTGGGTTGATTATTTAATTACAAACACACTAATCAATTAACCTCCATTTCATCATTTTTCATAATTCTTGGGTATGTTACTAATTTCGACAATCATTTTATCATAATTTATGCCCACATTATCGCCCCTACTTAATAAAATAATAGCGTTGAAATATTGTCTGGGCTTATTATTTTATTACAAACACACTAATGCATGAAATCACATTTAATCATTTTTCATAATTTTTGGATATGTTACATATTTCGACAACCATTTTTCATAATTTTAACCCATTTTTTGCCCTTCCTTCTTTACTAAATAATGACTTTGATATGTTGTCTACGCTGATTATTTCCTTACAAACACACCAATCAATCAACTCAAATTTCATCATTTTTTCGTAATTCTTGGATATGTTACTAATTCCGACAATATTTTTTCATAATTTAAGCCCTCCTTATCTTCTTCCCCTTTACGTATATAATAACTTTGATATATTGTTTAGGCTGATTATTTCATTATAAACACACCAATCAATTAAATCAGATATCGTCATTTTTCGTAATTATTTAATATCTTACTAATTTTCAAAATTTTAAACAATCCTCGTCGCCCTCTCTTACTAAAAAATTACTTTGATATATTTTCTGGACTGATTATTTCATCAAAAACATAACTATCAATTAACTCACACTTCATCATTTTTCTTAATTCTTTAATATGTTACTCATTTCGACAATTATTTTAAATATTTTTAACCATATCATCAACAACCCACAACAAACATAATAACTTTGAAATATTATCTGGGATGATTATTTCATTTCAAACACACCAATCAATTAACTCACATTTCATCATTTTTCATAATTATTGGATATGTTACTAATGTCGACAATCATTTTTCATCATTATAACCCACATCATCGCCCCACTTACTAAAACAATAACTTTGATATAATGTCCTGGTCTGATTATTTCATTGCAAACACACTAATGCATTAAATAACATATTATCATTTTTCATAATTCCTTGATATGTTACTAATTTTGATAATTATTTTTTTATAATTTAAACCATCCTTATCGCTCTCTCTCTCTCTCTCTCTCTCTCTCTCTCTCTCTCTCTTACTTACATAATTACTTTGATATATTTGCTGGACTGATTATTTTATTATAAACACACAATCGATTAACTCACATTTAATCTTTGTTCATAATCCTGGATATGTTACTAATTTCGACCATATTTTTACAATTAAAAACCCACATAATGCCTCTCCCTCCTACTTATATAATATATTTGATATATTATCTGGGCTTATCATATCAGTGCAAATACACCAATCAAGTAACTCATAATTCATCATTTTTCACAATTCTTGGATATGCTACTAATGTCGACAATAATTTTCATAACTTTAACCTACTACGTCGCTCCTCCGCACTTAGATATATTGCCTGGGCTGCTTATTTGATTACAACAAATCAATAAATGCTGAGTATTTCAGAGTATATGTGTTTCACCTATCTTATCCAATCCCAGTTCAATTGCATATTCTGCTAATATATGTCGTCAAACAATTTCATTCGATCCCGCGCGACGCTGGGTATTTTGCTATTATGTTTTCCACCTATCTCATTCAATACAGGGCGACGCTTTCTGATAGAATATATTTGCACATCTCATTCAATCCCTGGACTGACTTCATGTCCGCCACCCCATTGTTGAAAAATACACTGCGAAAAAATAGACATGAAATAATGTAATGTCTAAACAGTAAACTGTTTCAGCTATTTCCGGGACCGACTGTATATCCTAACCCCACTGATGAAAATATACATGAAATAATGTAATATCTTAATAGTAAACTGTTTCAGCTATTTTCGGGACTGACTTTATATCCCCGCCCCACGCTTAAAAATATACATGAAATAATGTAATGTCTAAACAGTAGACTATTTCAGCCATTCCCGGGACCGACTTGATATTCCAAACCTTCTGCTAAAAATATACATGAAATAATGTAATGTCTAAATAGTAAACTGTTTCAGCAATTTTCGAGATTGAGTTTATGTCTCCAACCGATTGATAAAAATATGAATGAAATAAAGTAATGTTTAAAACGTAAACTGTTTAAGCCATTTTCGGGACTGACTTTATATCCCTAACCCTTGCTAAAAATATACATGAAATAATGTAAAGTCCAAATAGTAAACTGTTTCAGCAATTTACGGGACTGACTTTATATACCCAACTCACGGTTAAAAATATATATGAAATAATATAATGTCTAAATAGTAAACTAGTTCAGTCATTTCCGTGACCGACTTTGTATCAACAATCCACTGCTAATAATAGACATTAAATAATGTAATGTCTAAATAGTAAACTGGTTCAGCCATTTCCAGAACCAAATTTATATTCAAAGCATAGTGCTAAATATATACATGAAATAATGTAATGTCTATGTAGTACACTGTTTAAGCCATTTCCGGTACCGACTTCATATTGTAAACTTACTGCCAAAAGTATACATGAAATAATGTAAAGTCTAAATAGTAAACTGTTTCATCCATTTCCGTTACCAACTTTATATCCGAAACCTACCGTAGAAAATATACATAATATAATGTAATGTCAAAATAGTAAACTGTTTCAGCCATTTCCCTAACCGACTTTATATCCCAAACCCACGTTTTAATATATACATGAAATAATGAAATATCTAAATAGTAAACTGTTTCAGCTATTTTCGGGTCCGACTTTATATTCCAAACCCACTGTTGAAAATATACATTAAATAATGCAATGTCTAAATAGTAAACTCTTTCAGCCATTTCCGGGACCGACTTTATATCCCCAAGCCACGGTTAAATGTATACATGATATAATGTAATGTCTAAATAGTAAACTGTTTCAGGCATTTTCGGGAATGACTTTATACCCAAACCCACGCTTAAAAATATAGATGAAATTATTTAATGTCTAAATAGTAAACTGTTTTAGCTATTTCCCGGACTGCTTTTATATCCCAAACCCATTGTTAAGAATATACATGAACTAATGTAGTGTCTAAATAGTAAACTCATTCAGCCATTTCCGGGAGCGACTTTGTATCCCCACCCACTGCTAAAAATATACATGACATAATGCAATGTCTAAATCGTAAACTGTTTCAACCATTTCCGGAACCGACTTTATATTCAAAACATACTGCTAAAAAAATACATAAAAAAAATTAAATGTCTAAATAGTAAAATGGTTTCAGCCATTTTCGGAACTGACTTTTAATCCCCAACCCACGCTTAAAAATATAGATGAAATGAAGTAATGTTTAAAACGTAAACTGTTTCAGCAATTTCCGGGACCGACTTTATATCCCAAACCCACTGCTAAAATTATACATGCAATAATGTAATGTTTAAATAGTAAACTCTTCAAGCCATTTTCGTGACCGACTTTATATCCCAAACACACTGTCGAAAATATACATAAAATAATTTAATGTTAAATAGTAAACTGTTTCAGCTATATCCGAAACCGACTTCATATGCCAAACCCAGTGTTGAAAATATGCATGAAATAATTTAATGTCTAAATCGTAAACTGTTTAACCCATTTCCGAAACCGACTTTATATTACAAAACATACTGCTAAAAATATACATGAAAAAATTAAATGTCTACATAGTAAACTGTTTCAGCCATTTTCGGGACTGACTTTTAATCTCCAACCCACGTTTCAAAATATAGATGAAATTAAGTAATGTTTAAAACGTAAACTGTTTCAGCCATTTCCGGGACTGGCTTTATATCCCTAACCACGCTTAAAAATATGCATGAAATGATGTAATGTCTATATAGTAAACTGTTTCAGCCATTTCCGGGACCGACTTTATATCCCAAATCCACTGCTTAAATTATACATGCAATAATGTAATGTCTAAATAGTAAACTCTTTTAGCCATTCTGGGACCGACTTTATATACCCAACTGACGTTTAAAAATATACATTAAATAATGCAATGTCTAAATAGTAAACTGTTTCAGCCATTCTTGGACCGACTTTATATCCCAAACCCACTGATAAAAATATACATTAAATAATGTAATGTCTAAATAGTAAACTGTTTCAGCCATTTCCGGGGGTGACTTTATATTCCAAACCCATTTCTAAAAATATACATGAACTAATGTAATGTCTAAATAGTAAACTAATTCAGCCATTTCCGCGACCGACTTTGTATCCCCCACCCACTGCTAAAAATATACATGATGTCTAAATCGTAAACTGTTTAACCCATTTCCGGAACCGACTTTATATTGAAAACATACTGCTAAAAATATACATAAAAAAATTAAATGTCTAAATAGTACAACGGTTTCAGCCATTTTCGGAACAGACTGTAAATCTCCAACCGACGCTTAAAAATATAGATGAAATGAAGTAATGTTTACAATGTAAACTGTTTCAGCCATTTCCGGGACTGACTTTATATCCCCAAGCACGCTTAAAAATATACATGAAATGATGTAATGTCTATATAGTAAACTGTTTAAGCCATTTCCGGGACCGACTTTATATCCCAAACCCACTGCTAAAAGTATACATGCAATAATGTAATGTCTAAATAGTAAACTCTTTTAGCCATTTTCGTGACCGACTTTATATCCCAAACACACTGTTGAAAATATACATAAAATAATTTAATGTCTAAATAGTAAACTGTTTCAGCTATATCCGAAACCGACTTCATATGCCAAACCCAGTGTTGAAAATATGCATGAAATAATTTAATGTCTAAATCGTAAACTGTTTAACCCATTTCCGGAACACACTTTATATTAAAAACATACTGCTGAAAATATACATGAAAAAATTAAATGTCTAAATAGTAAACTGTTTCAGCCATTTTCGGGACTGACTTTTAATCTCCAACCCACGCTGAAAAATATAGATGAAATGAACTAATGTTTAAAACGTAAACTGTTTCAGCCATTTCCGGGACTGGCTTTATATCCCTAACCACGCTTAAAATATACATGAAATGATCTAATGTCTATATAGTAAACTGTTTCAGCCACTTCCGGGACCGACTTTATATCCCAAACCCACTGCTATAAATATACATGAAATAATGTAATATCTAAATAGTAAACTGTTTCAGCCCTTGTCGGGACTGACTTTATATTCCCAACCAACTGTTTAAAATATACATGAAATAAAGTAATGTTTAACATGTAAACTGTGTCAGTCATTTCTGGGACTCACTTTATATCCCCACCCCATTGCTAAAATATACATTAAATAATGTAATGTCTAAATAGTAAACTGTTTCAGCAATTTCCGGGGCTCACTTTATATTCCAAACCCACTGCTAAAAATATACATGAAATAATGTAAACTGTTTCAGCCATTTTGTGTAACTGACTTATAATCCTCAACCCACTGTTGAAAATATACATGAAAATATCATAAACTTTTTCAGCCATTTCCGGTACCGACTTCTTATCTCTCATCCTACTCTTTAAAATAAATAAAGTAATGCCCAAAACGTAAAGGTTGCAGCTATTTCCTGAACCGACTTCATATTTCCCACCCCACTGCTAAAAATATACATTAAATAAAGCAATGTGTAAGGCTTAGCGGTTTTACCCATTTTCGGGACTGATTTAATACCCCTCCCTCCACTGTTAAAAATATACATGAAATAAAGTAATGTTTAAATCGTAAACGGTTTGAGTAATTTCCGGAACTGACTTCATATCCCGTAACCCACTGTTTAAAATATACTTGAAATACAGTAATGCTTAAATCATAAACTGTTTCAGCAGATTTTCGAAAGTAATACATAAATACATTAACACGGTTAGGGTAGAAAACCATTGATTCAACATGAATTTCTGAGTGTACTATCAGTTTCAGCATTCCAGTGACTTGAATCCCCCTTTCTTGGTCTTGGTTAATGGAGGAGAAATCCTTCATTATTGATACAATTCTTATTTTTGTTATCGACCAGAGAGCCCCTATTGGGGAGCTGGTTATCCCCTAAATTTTTAACCGACCTCATGTACAATTCCGACCTTGCGGGGAGACAAGTAAACAAAGAAACAATAATCAGAACGGACATTTCCAGGGCATTTTATGATTAATCAGAAGTAACACTTCCAGGGCATTTTGTAATTAAATCAGAAATAACTTTTTCCAGTTACTGTTTTAATATTAGAACTTTGTTACATTAAACATAGTACTTATTCATAATGCATCGCCACGGGACGGATTTAGAAACTAGGGTCGTTTTTTTAACATTGTAAAAAATTGTCTTAGTCGTAAACGATTTCTCTCCCACCGAGAGGCAAGAAATTGAAATGTCGCGCCTGAAGGACAGATGCTACACTTTGATCTAAGCCAAAAGGCCAAGAAAGACAAATCATTTTTATTAGCTTTTCCTCAACAGCGACACCATGTTTTTTTTTATATTTTAATTTCAAGGGTGACAAACAAGATTTATTCGGAATGTTCCACTTTCCTTTTTTAGGGATGCACAGCATGACAACGGACGGTGCGATAAGCGTAATAATATAATGATAATAAACAATTTATTAGATATTTATTTATTCATAGGTATAAACCTTTTTCTTATTTATATGGTTTGGTTTATATATATATATATATATATATATATATATATATATATATATATATATATATATATATATATATACACACGAGGGGCGTGCAATAAGTAATGCCCCTGACCCACTTCCAATAGCAGTAGAAACCACCCAGATTTATGCATTTCTCCCATCGTTTGATGCAGCTCTGGAGACCGTTTTTGCAGAGCACCCCAGGTTGGTCCTCCAATCACAACGTGACTTCAGAAATCAAAGCTGCATCATCTGGGAAACGCTTTCCTTTCAAAAACAACTTCATGGCTGGGAAGAGGTGAAAGTCAGAGGGTGCAAGGTCAGGAGAGTAGGGAGGAGGAGGAAGGATTTCATAACCACACGCTCGTGCTTCTGATCTGGCGACATGCGAGTTATGGACCGCAGCGTTGTCATGCAGGAGGAGGATACCTTCGCTGATCTTGCCCCGCTTCTGGATTTTGATAGATTCCCTTAATTTCCTCAAAAGTGAAGCATAATATACTCCTATAATTGTGGTACTCTTTGCCAGGAAATATGTCATCACTACTCCGTCCTGATCCCAAAAGGTCGTGAGCATGACCTTGCCAACGGAGGACTGTACCCTTGCCTTCTTTGGAGGTGATTAGTCCAAGTGTTTCCACTGCAGTGACTGGGCTTTGGTCTCTGGATCATAGTGATGGACCCAGGTTACATCCTGCGTAATCAGTCTTTTGAAAAACATTGACTCATCTTCTTGGCACATCTCCAAATTCATCCTCGACCACTCGAGACGTTCTCGCTTCTGTATTTGTGTGAGCAACCTGAGAAATCATCTGGCAGACACCTTATGAAAATGGCCATAAATTATAGTTTCCACATACCCTGTACTAATCTTGGGCTATTTGGCGAATAGTAATGTGCCGATCTTCCAAAATGGCAGCCTCAACTACACGGATAGATGTCTCATCAATGGCAAAACGGGGGGGGGGCGACCAGGTCTGGGAGCTGTTTCCACAGACTTCCGGTCATGTTTGATTCGCGATGCCAGCGTTTTACAAGGTCATATGATAGGGCATTATTACCATAAGTTTCTTTCATTTCATCAAAAGTCTCCTGTGGTGTGCGTCATTTTAAATACAAAACCCGGATCACTGCTCGATATTCAACAGCCTCCATTTCACACCTGACTCAGTTCAAACACCTGTAAAACAGAACCCACAATTAGTTCAGAGCTGTAATTTGCCAGATAACCCGTAGGGATGTAAGTCATTGCACATGCAAAATTTCAGCCAGATCAGACCACTGGAAGTGGGTCAGGGGCATTACTTATTGCACGCCCCTCGTATATACATATATATGTGTGTATATATATATATTTATTCATTTATATATATATATATATATATATATACATATATATATATATATATATATATATATATATATACATATATATATATATATATATATATATATATATATATATATATATATATATATATATATATATATATATATCGCTAGCATAGAACAGCGTAAATGAATAGATTCTGTCAACTCGCCACGGAATTGAAAATTCTTGACTAGCCGGAATTAGACAGACAGTAAATAAAAAATTAACTACCTTCGCAAAAATTAAACTAGGAAGCAATTAGCATTTTATTTATATCTCATGGCGTCTGTGTATATCGTGAATTCTCTTTATTCCTGAATTATTTCAACGGTTTCGCAGAAAAAAATTGAAAGAAGAGACAATAACAAGACACATATATCGTCATATGATCTCTTCGACTGTGGATTTTTATCCTCTGCGAAAAAAATCCTTGAAATTATCTGATGCCTGTGTATTGCGGCGTAAGGCTGATTTTTTGCAGTTCTAGAAGGTCCACCCCTCCAAACTTTTATCACCTCTCTTTAAAAAGGGGTTAGTTTATTGCTAATCGATTACGGTGGAATATCGTGTTGCCCAGACACTATTTGCATGCCAGAGTTCTTCTCCTGGGGTGCTGACTACTCAATCCTACTTTCCGACCTTGGCGTTACAGTTCTTTCAGTGGGAGAGAATTAAATACCTGCTTCCTTAGACTTACTTTTAAGTCAACCGTAAAACCCGACGAAGACAGAGACAAAACGAAAAAGAGAAAGAGAGGCAAAACAGAAACCGTGAACAAAAGCTTTTAATAATTAAAGGTTATTGACATCTTTCACCCAAGAAATGATATGAAGGAAATATTTAATTGAAATTTCGTTTCATAATTTGTATTTTTAAATTGTTATTCTCTCATTTTCACTATTAATATTAACTACCTTATAATTGATTTGGAAGACGATCGTAAATATTAATCACATAGACCATTACATGAAAATACAACATTCATAGCTATTTCTTTCTATGGTTGGTTTTTGTTTTACAGCATATTAATCCTATCCAGGTTATCTAATGCCGACTCCCGTGATTTTGAAGAAATTTTTTTGATAGAATATATTTGTTTTGTTCTTTGAAGTCGGTTTCTATTTAACCAATAGTTGGGACCCTAACAGGTACTACCACTCCAGGTCAGAGTGGACCTAGATGCAATAGCAATTAAGGGGGTGCTCCACACTCCCCAAAGCCCGCAAGCCGGGGCCTCACCATCGGATAAAGTTTAAGTATTTCTTTCTAAACTTATGATTTCATACATATAACTACGTATATCGATAATGTTAAAATTATATTTTTTTATAATAAATATTTAAATACTTTCGGTATATTTATATATATATATATATATATATATATGTGTGTGTGTGTGTGTGTGTGTGTGTGTGTGTGTATGTGTGTGTGTACGGATATATACGAAGATTCTTCCAAAAAGGTAATGCCTCCTATTGTTTATTGTGGTCGAATGGATAAGAAACGATTGAAAGTCGGATTCTTATGATAGAGAG
Source organism: Euprymna scolopes (assembly GCF_053919585.1). NCBI lineage: Eukaryota > Metazoa > Mollusca > Cephalopoda > Sepiida > Sepiolidae > Euprymna > Euprymna scolopes. The sequence continues at coordinate 60,613,453 of NC_136486.1, read as the reverse complement.
TGGGACAGATTTCTTAGCCATAACTCTGCATTTTCTTATTCTCCTTATAATTCCTTCTTCATTCGTTTGCTGCGAGGTGTTTATCTGTCTTAGCCTTGTGGATTTAGGAGTAAAAACTCCTACTTGAACTTTTATCCAATGTCCCTATCTTTGACCTCGATCTTTTCGCATTAAGTAAACCTAAGATAATAAATTTATGAATGTACCCGTTCGATAAACACATGAAAAAAACTAAACTATGCAATTATTGTATATATATATATATGAATAAATATATTGTATTATATTATATATGTAAAAAATTAGAATTAAATTCTGTAAGTTAAAATGTTAAATAACTTAGTTTTTCGAAGAGAAATACAAAGATTTATATATTTCTTATTCCGTGGAGTTTAAATCAGTGGCTCATATCCTCAGAGGAAACGTAGTGTTACTGATTTGTTCCGAGTCTAGGAATAACGGAACACCGCAAACATATAGATATCGGCCTTTGATTTTACTATTAAATTCACGATACATGGATATTATTTCATGTAAGATACACCGCAAACATATCAATAATATTAATAATTATTTTTATTATATTTTTATTTTTATTATATGTTATTATTTGGATAATTAACATTATCATTTTTGTAATAAATCATAATTTCTTCATATCAAAAGTGAAACATATATCATTCCATGACCCCCCTCCAAAGGAAAAGTTTTGATATCTAGATATCCAAACTTTCAATCGTAGGAGCCGATCTGTGTTGTGGTTGGCAATATTGAATGTGCAAATAAACATAAAAAGAAGATACAATATAAAGTAATTAAACATGCAAAATTTTTTGGTTGTTTTAAAGTTTTTTTCATTTCTGTTCATTTGTTCCTGAAAATGAGAAATGTGGATGATAATATTTTTAATATACATACATTTGTTAATTTTATTATTATATTTTTGGGTTGTGTGTGTATTTTTTATTTTATTTTTTAATGTATTTGTGTATTTTTGTGAAAAACAAGATTATGTCCTAGATAGAGCATCAGTAATAATGGCGTCTATACCTTTTATGTATTCGATTATGATGCTATATTCCATCTCATTAGGCTTTGATGTTTAGTAACCATTTTATGTAAGAAGGTAAGTGGGTTATGATCAGTACGAGCTAAAACAGGGTGTACAGTTACATTGAGAAAGACGTCAGTGTTTTATGGCTGATATTAAAGCTAAACTTTATTTTTAATAGTGGTATAATTCTTTTGGTATTTGTTGAATTTTCTCTTTAGAAATAACCAATAGCTTTATCTAAGCATTCTTCATCTTGTTTGATGAGAATTTCACCCATGCCCACATCACTGGCATCAAATTGTAATTTAAACTGTTTGGAGAAGCTGGAGTTGCAAGAGCTGGACTTCCAATAAGAGTTGATTCGATGTCATTGAAAGCTTTATGGCAGGAATCAGTCCATTTGTATTTTCATCCTCTTTAGGAGATTGGTGAAAGGGTTAGTGTTAGGGTTAGGGTTAATGTAGAAAAGTTTATACAAAATCTTCTATAAAATCCAGCAATACCGAGAAATCTCATTAGTTGTTTTTTTTCATTTGTTGAGACGGGATATTTTATTATAGCATTAACTTTTGCCAAGATAGGTGTTACTTGACCCTGACCCACAGTATGACCCTAATAGTCACTTTTGCTTGACCGAAACAACTGGCAAGTTAGCATTTTGTAGTTTTAAAAAATAATCTCTTTATAATATCTAAATATTCTTCCCAGGTGTTATTGTAAACTTCACATCCATGAATATCCTGTAGTAAGGAAGGCATCGTTCTTTGAAATGATGCTAGAGCATTTTTCAATAATTTTTCGAAAGTCTGTTACAGATCTGTTGTTGCATAGAGTGTTAATTTTAGAAGGTACCACTTGTGCGTATATTACGCGTGTTCTTATTTAGTGTTCATATTTGTGAGAGTCTTAGTGAGAGATTAGAGTCTTAGAAGTGTTCATGTTGATTGTTCATATGTCTTAAGATGTTCATGTTGTAAGAGATGGAGACATTGGTGAGATATAGAGACAGAGTACATATAAAGCGAGAGACAGTTCTGTATATATATAACAGACAGTGTACATGTTACTACAAGAGAACCAATTCAATAAGAAGATTTATGAATATCTTGATAGAGAGACCGAGAGATAGTGGGTTTGACATTTACGTTTTGACAGTAGTGCATATAATATAGACACGTTACCTTTCTCGGTGTAATGATAAACACAGAAGACGCAGATACACAAAGATGATGATATCCTTTATTCCATGACCGGTCCATGATTTCGCTTGAGAAATTCAAAGTTTCTTTACATGGTTATTTCTAAAACCCTCTCACTTCTAGAGGTTGTCTTAATTCTAACGGAGAATCGGTCTGAACCTCTCTGCTTCTCCCCGACTCTTTTCCTAGACTCCCCGACTGCATCTAAAAACTCCACCTATATTGAGAACTCGTCACGTCATCGCATGATTAAACATGTGCTAATGAAGCACGTTGGTGACATGCGTCACGTTGCCAAACTTGACATGACCCCGAGTTCAGTTACCTATTTTCAAATAACATTTTTACAAAATATGTTTACAATTTCAATAGACGATTAAATTCATTAAGAGAAACAAATTTCATTATTACATTCCTTTTCCATATACAGATATGTAAGCTAAATAATTGCAATTCCTTATTTCAATAACATTCTGTATTTATTTTAACTTATGATTGGAATTTTCAATTCCAAATCTAGCTTCGCAAGTTCGAATCATTGACTATCCTATTTCATATTTACATTTAACTAATTCCCTATGTTTTCTTACATGTAACATGTATCATGTAACACTGTAAGTTCCGTCTTGATTAGGCACGAGAATGCATGGTGAATTAACATCTGGAAAAAGAGATTTCTGAACTTATTTACCAAAGCATATATATCTTTTATATGTTATTTAAGTTTAAAAGGAGTTCTGAGCTTCTTAATTGAATGCTGTGACCTATCTCTTTCTCTTTAGTTTGTTTCTATTGTCTAAGTGTCCCGTTTAATAATATCTGTAAGAGATTTTAATGTAAATGCTTGCTTTGTTTTATTTTTATACGTATCGGCCGAGGCCTCTTACGATAATATGTTTATGCTTGTTACGGATTGACGAGCCCATACATTAATATGTTACGGATTTTTTCCTAGTCTAGTTTACAAAGAAAAAGAAGACACAAAATCAAAAAATAGTAAAGAAAACAAATGTCTTATAAGATATTTATAATCAACAGTATAAGAGAAGTAATTTTTTTTTCTAGTTATTTCTCTTTTTATAGAAGTAAATGTTTTTAGTAATGTTTGTTATAGATTTTTTAGACAGAAATGCTTTTGGTCAAATATAATTCAGAAAAATCTATATTTACCAGTTTTTGATGAAAGAGATTTTTTCTCTGTATCTTGTTTGGTTAACCTGTTATTTTAACGACTCAAGTTTTCTTGTGCTTTCCTTTGGTGGGAGTTATAAAAGGTGATCTCCTCTCATTGCGTCACACCGCATGTTATGAATGATTATAATTTACGGTCGTCCGCTATTTATAGTTATCGCTAGAGACGCTTCCAGAAAGAACAACAAAAAATAATACTTTTTGCTCCATCTTTTGAAAGTCTCCAGAGACGTTAAAAAACGTTTTTCATTCAAATTCTTAAGTAATACTTTTTATATTATTTTACATAATCTTTTATGGTTATTTCCTTTTAATTAACTAATTTATTATTTTTTTATTATTATCATTATATAATATGTTATGTATTTTTATTTTGTTATAATTAATAATAATATTAATAACTTTTTTAATTATTTTTTTAATTTTTATTATATGTTATTATTTGAATAATTGATATTGTCTTTTGTGTAATAAATCATGATTTCTTCATATCAAAAGGAGAATATATATCATTCCATGGCAGTAGTTAGAAAAATAAAATTCATAGGTAGCCGATAATTGTTTCTGTATATATATATATATGTGTGTGTGTGTGTGTGTGTGTGTGTGTGTGTGTGTGTGTGTGTGTGTGTGTGTGGTCATATGTGTTTCCAAAAGTATTGCTCCTTTGTTTATTTTGCTCGAATGTATTAGAAGGTTGGAAGTTGCATTGTTATTATGATTACATTCATGCATTCTTTACTCGAATGCCTCATTTCTTTGTTGCTGATATTGACGGTTGGAGACTCTGCAAGCAATTCCTATCATTAGCGTGCGTAAGAAGGAGAAATGCGTCATTGAATTTTTAGCAAACATGCATAAAGAATGATGCTGGCTATGTAGTAAAACAAATCGTAGAACAGACAAGATCGCTCGTTTTAATGCTACTGTTTTCGAGTTCAAAGATTTTTAACTTATTGATTAAAAAAAGTCGGAGACTTTACTTTTGGAACGACTTACATATATATGGAGGCATAGCATAATATCAAAACACCTATAAAAAACTGTATCTAACGGAGTTTTTGACACACGCACACTTATAATAGTTGATTTACGTTAAGCACGGATCAACATTAGTTTAAGTATCTGACAGGAAATAGTATCCATAGAACGTGAATTTAATAGTAAAATCAATGGTCGATATCTATATTTTGTAAAAGTATATGTTATTTGTATAGCTTCCTTTTGTTCTTTCTTCGATTTAATAGGATATACTCGTCTAAAAACAACTTAAAGTTTGCAGACAATAATTTCTACTAAATGTTTTTGAGCCAAGGAAAATCGTTTGAAAACCTAAATTCTACGAGCCGAATCAAACTTAGAAACTCTTATGAAAACGAAGAGAAGATCCTAATTTACCCTATATGTGCTTTAGGGTTGCACTTGCTAACACCACTGCATTTATATTTGCCCTCTATTGGCCCCACAACAGCGGAGTTACTATCTTTAAGAGCATATCTGAGAAAATAGACCACATACTGTCTTCACATCCCTCGGCTAACATCCACATCTGTGGTGACTTCAACGTCCATAACGTGGAATGGCTGACCCATTCAAATAAGACAGATGATGAGGGGAGGTTTTGTCATGATTTTGCCATTGCTTATGACCTCACTCAGATTGTTCGCGAACCCACCCGTGTGCCCGATACACCCAATCAATATGCAAGCCTCTTAGACCTTTTTCTTTCAACTTCCCCTGAGCTATGTTCATGTACCGTTCATTCTCCTTTAGGATCCTCCGACCACTCCGTCGTATCAGTTAAGATAAAAACAAAATGTAAGAAGCCATCAGACGTACCCCTCCACCGTACTGTATACCGATACTCTATGGCTGACTGGGATAGCTTCCGTACATTCATATCTGATTTACCTCTGCACTCCATGTTTAAAAAGGAAGTGTCCTCTATAGTATCAGATCTGACCGAATGGTTAATTGTAGGCATAGACCAATTTATACCATCAAAAAAATTCCAACAAAAACCTAACAGCCAGCCATGGTTCTCCCCAGAATGTGCTGCTGCTATCGCGCACAGAAATCACTTTTTCCATAACTACCAACGTAATAGATGCACTGAGACTAAAGCTGCTTTCAGGACTGCCAGCAACCACTGCAAAAGAGTAATAAAAAATGCAAGAGAGCTATATGCCCAGTCTGTTAAATCCAAGGTAGCTGATCAGCGGCTTGGTTCCCACCAGTTTTGGCAGATAACAAATAGGATCCTGAACAGAAGTGTGCGTTCTATCCCAACCATTATCAATGGACCAGAGGTTATCTCGTCAGCGTCAGACAAGGCCAAACTATTTGCAAAGAACTTTGCAGCTAATTCTACCCTATGCGACGAAGGCCATCAACTCCCCATATTTCCTCCTATAACACAGAACAAGCTAGGTAATATACAAATATCCGTGCATGAGGTCGCCAAGCTAATAAAAAACCTAGATTCCAGTAAAGCAACTGGCCCTGATGGCATCCCAATTATAGTGTTAAAAAAGCTTCAACCAGAACTTGCTCCCATACTTACGAAACTATTTAAGCGCTGCCTTAAGGAGAAGTGCTTTCCGACCCCCTGGAAGACCTCATCAGTTTGCCCTGTATTTAAGAATTCAGGTGATAAGTCATCTCCCTCTCAATACAGACCAATAAGTCTTCTCTGTGTTATGAGTAAGTTACTGGAATCAATATTAAATAGAGAAATAGTCAACCACCTCAGCAGAAACAACCTTCTTAGTGACACACAATATGGTTTCCGCTCTGCAAGATCTACCGCAGATGTGCTGACGGTTATATCCCACAGGATTAGTGAATCTCTTGACAAAGGCTTCCTTTCTAGGGCAATTGCTCTTGACATATCAAAGGCCTTTGACAAAGTATAGCATAAGAGTCTACTTCACAAGATTTCCAGCTACGGTATAACTGGAAATGTTTTCTCAATCATTAAATCATTTCTCTCCGATAGGCTCATAAGAGTAGTGGTAAATGGACAAAAATCGGAGGCCTGCAATATAAATGCTGGAGTCCCTCAGGGGTCAATCCTCGGCCCAACTCTCTTCCTGATCTACATCAATGACCTCCCTAAACACATACTTAAATCATTCGTTGATATCTATGCTGATGACACGACCATCTACGGCAACACATCAAAGGCTGTAAATGACGAAGTTCTCTCGGATTCTCTCTCCTCTGATCTCGAGCGCGTGGTTCAGTGGGGGAAGATGTGGCTAGTTACCTTTAATGCATCTAAAACCAAACTCCTATCCTTACATCATCAACGCTCTGATCCCCAGCTGGCATCAATTGTGATGGATGGCTCTCGTCTGGGTGAGGCCCAGTGTTTTGACAAGCTTCTGGGTTTGACCTTTACTCCTGATCTGAAATGGAACACGTACATCAAGTCTGTTGCCAAGGTCGCAGGAAAGATGGTGGGATCTTTCTACCGCTCCAGAAGATATCTCACTACTGATGCAATTCTCTATCTATATAAAAGCCAAGTACGGCCAAGGATGGAATACTGTTGCCATATCTGGGCAGGAGCTGCTAAAAACAGCCTATCATGCCTTGACAGAGTACAAAATAGACTTCGTGGTTTAGTGGGGGATGCCCTTTTCTCTACCCTGCAACCCCTCGCCCACAGAAGAGACGTTGCGAGCCTATCCTTGTTTTATCGTTATTTTCATGGCAGGTGCTCGTCTGAACTCCAATCCCTGGTCCCCCCTCGCCAAACTTTCACGAAAATCACCCGTCTAGCTGAATCCACTGTGAAAAATTTCCCCCACTCTATATCTGTGCCTAAATCAAAACGCGGATTTCATGAGCAAAGCTTCTTTCTTAGAACTGCACGCCTGTGGAACTCTGTTCCGTCTGCCTGCTTCCCTCCGGACTACAACTTGGATGTCTTCAAGTCTAATGTTAACAAATTCCTAATGAACCGCCCCCCCTAATTAAACACTTCATAAAATCTCCTCACTAACGTGATGTACTTGCAATAACCCTTATCCCTGAGTGGCTTCCGGGCCTTGATAAGTGGTGATCACTGTGTAAAAAAAAAAAAAAAAAGAACTAATAAAAGATTAACTAGAGATATAAAACTTTAGAGAATGCTCAACCCGTTATTCTATTTAGTATTAGTCCGGTTGAAGTAACAGGAGAGGGACACTTCAAGAATCGCGGACAATTCTTATTTACTTAGACACAGGTACGCACGTACTAACAGATAAGGTAAACAAGCACGCGCACAACACAATACTACCTAATGCTCACAGACGCATATTACTCTAACATGCAAATATAAAGACATAAACATCCTTAGCCATCCTGTTTGATATTAACGGATCATACTTGTACAACAATTTGTATAAACTTTTTACAAATTATCATTTTTTAATGTAAATGCGTTTTCTGTTCGTGTAAACGCGTTGTACCGTAATTAGCTGATGATTTAATTATGCTTTCTTTAATTTTCTATTCATCAAAATCTGTTCATGTTAAGAAAGCACTATACATATATACCGCATAATCAACTTGTAACGCTGGTTCTCGTCGGATCACAAAAGCTAAACCACAATTAGTACCAAATTGTAACCATTTGTAAAAAAAAAAAGAATCTGCATGTAAGGCGACATTGACAGCACCTTGCAAAAAATTGCAAACCCTAACGTCATCTTTTTCTTTGACAAAGATAGTCATACAAATGGGGGCACCTTGTGAATTTAATATTCCCCCAATATTTCCTCCTTCGTAAGAAAGGCGATTGAACCTGCGTAGAACGTCGGATTATACTTTCTTCCTAGTGTAATTTTTAAACAAATTGTATTGTCGGCGTGATGGTTGGCAAACTCAAAAAAAAAATGACATCAAGAAGGTCCCACCAAGTCCGTGACCATGCCACAAGTTATGGGAAGTGCTCGTGACCATGCCACAAGTTATGGGAAGTGCTCGGGATGTTATATAACAACAGTGAAGAATACTTGATTAGAGGATCAACCCCATATTAATTTGACTAAAAAAGACAAATGGAAATAGAAGAGCTGTTCAGATTATAATAAGCAGTGAATAATACGTCTAATTAGAGAGCGTAGCATTTGTAACACTTGTGTGAATAATGAAGACTTTGACGACGTTTCAGAAGATCATGCTGGCTTAATAGAGACCCGAATAAAGAGTGAGAGGACAAAACTTTCAGCGCAAATGCAACGAGAAAAAACAGAATCGAACAGGAGTCTTGACTAAGGAATATAATTTTACATATCAAATAAACAATTGTGAGAGTTAAAATACGACAAAGTTATGGCTTGAGTTCTTGAAATGGCCTGACAGTATCTATCATACCCGTAACAAACGGACTTGAATGGTAAACCTCAAAAATCGTTCATAGCCGTATCACCTGGAGAGTTTACAAACCATACTTCAGTGACGATGTTAATTTTAGAGTTACTAAATAGTATTTGAAACGTATCGTTTAAAATCCAGAGACAATAAAATGTGTAAAATTAAGCAGAATACTATAAGAGGAGGATAGACGGATACGATAACGATTTCTCTTATAGAATTGTCTACCAGAAAAAAGCATATAATATATATTTGAACGTGACAAACGTGTAAAACAACCACGCTAGAGACTAGCTTTGATCAGTAAAGTCAGAAAGCGTGCACGACCTTGGACGGTACAAACAACGAGTCTGAAGGGGTTATGAACTCGTATCCGAATCGCATCGAGTTCAGGAACCACGATAATGTTTAAGAGTAAAATAACGTAAGTTCTATGAAATTAAAATACAAGATACTACCATAGCAGGTGTCTACTAAAAGTAGAACATACATTAAGATGAGCTTACTCTACTAATCCTTGTCAAATAATTTGGATGACGGGTTCTCAGAAGAGATTACGGTATGTATGAGCAAAAACAAGTCAAGAGCATCCATGACTGACCAGAATGTGATAGAAAAGAAAAGTATATAGTCCAATAACCTATGCAATATAGTAGAAATAAAAACAATTGTGAAAGGTGCCCTCTTAGCAGTGCCTCTCAGACAACCGGTGATACATTGAAAAAATAGATCACACATCAATTATTTTTTAGTATTACACCTGGTCAGGAAGTGTTCGTCAGTCAGAACTAAACAGATGTTCAGTTTAGCAGGCAAGTTATTAAAAATAATAAGGCGTTCTATATGTTAGGTATAACCGACATTCAAAACATTCATAAGAATCGACCACTCTTCTAAAACATAGGAAAATCGATTGAAATTGATTATTACATTAGGAGGCGCGTGTGTTTTTAAATCATTGATAGGAACAGATCAATCACCATAAACGTATCGTGTTTTCAAATTGTGTTTTTAACGAAGACAATCTTCATTGAAGAGACGTATATAAAATACATATAGTTAAAAGCATTGATCAAGGGCAGGGAGGTGGACACATTATCAATGCCACAGTTATACGCGTTGCTAGGTAACAAAGCAGTTGAAGCCAGCCGGAGCTTAAATCGATACAAGAACACAGTGTTTATAGACGAGAAGGGAAGGGGGTTTAAGTTTTGAGAAACTAACAGTTGCTATAACAATTGGGACTGAGCGTGATAAGTTTACAAGTGAAAAGTAGAAACTAAATCCTGTCACTTAAAGATGCGAGATATAGGAAACATATAACATTAGATAACAGAAGTTATGGATCCATCTGAGTTACTCTTTGTTGGGTGATCATTTGCAAAACAGCAGGCACTTTATGTAGGAGGAAGTTGACAATTTTGTTGCAAAAACTTAAAATTCTAACGTCGTCATCTTCCTTGGCCGTGATATTTATGCAACTGAGTACCACTTGTGAATTTAATATTCGCATAGCACTTCTTCCTTTGGAGGATGCTGATTCGACCGGCTTAGTGTTGATATCACTAGCTTATAGTTTTTTTTTTCTTTCGCTATGTCATAATTTTATTTAAGAAATATATTTATTGTTAGTGTGTTTATTCGCAAACCTACAGGAAGAATCGTCGTCCCAAATGGTTCGAGAAGTCCAGTAATAACGCCATAAGTTATCGGAAGTAACCGAACGTTAATGCGAGAACAACAAAAGGAGGATACATTAAATTTGACGTAAACGAGGGGCACTGATAAACACAAGTTTTCTAACTAGTATTATTAAACAAATAAATGCTAAACGGAATGAAAAATGAAAACTGATAAAAATTGTGAGACAAGGAAGCTGGGACGAAATACGACAAGAAATGTGCTATATATGCAATATAGCAATGGCATCTTGAGAGTAACTTATTAACGACATGCAATCTCGGGTAACATGAGAATTTTTAACATCAATAGTGACTTACCAAACAGCAAAGAAAAACTATCCTAAAAATATTCTAATCGCTTTAACTTATACTTGCAATGAAAGAAATCTTCGATAAGGTCAGAAATAAACTCTAGTTAGAGAACGTGAGTTCGTCAGAGTAAAACTAGTGTTGAGTTTAGCTGGCACCCGAAGAATAAAGAGAGCAACATGTTAGTTTTATGTTTTTAGCAAAATACTAGATTTGTGGGCGTAGCCCCAGGAATATCTACAAGGACTTTTGATAAAAAAAAATGTGCTTGTGTATAATTTTATTTTGGTACCCTCTTTTTTAACACTTATCATATCGTGATAATTCAGTTTCAATATACGTTCTAAGGGGTTTTGGCCTTCGGACCAGGATCAAAGTGAAAATTTTATGTTTATAAATTTATTTTATTGCTTATAAGAAATAGATTTAAAAGTAAATATATAAAATAAAAAAATAAACAAACATACATAATATGATTTGGGAATCTTAGGTAAGATTACCCCCGGTGTGCTTGAGGTATTTCGATGAACGAGACATTTAGCTAGGATAAAGCATATACTAGCAAATGTACAGTGACGACGATGACCATAGACACCCTCTCCCCAATTTTTGAGTGGCCTTGTGCCTAATCTTTTGTTTGTTTCTGTTTTGTGTGCAAACTTTCAGAGGGAATAAAAATATATAACTCAAAGTGTAGTGTCGTTTCTGATGAGGCACTTCGCCATTTTCACTTCACTTTTTTGCCTCGGTTAGTGGTGGAGAAACCGTTCATGACTCATACATATTTTTTTTATTTTTGTTACTAGAGTGCCCTTTTTGGGGAGCTGGTTTCCCCTGCATTAAAAATAGAGCTTGTGTCTAACTCTGCCGTCGAAGGGAGGCAAGTAAATTTTACATTATATGTTCTAATTTATGAAGTATATGGTATTTATTTTAAATTACACTTGATTAGAAACAAAAACAGATAAAATTTTTTATGATGTAAGATGTGTCATCTTTATTTTATGACCAAAGGCTGGACACAAATATATGATAACTACGATGTACTCATCCGCTATGTACCTAAAAGTCATGTACTTGAGAAATATTTCAGAAAAGAAGACCCTATTCTCATTATTTTCCGTAGGGGAGTTGAAACCCTGCAAAGGTTCTCTAGATGTACATAGAACTTGTATCCATTTGGCGGGATCCTTCTACCGCTCCAGAAGATATCTCACTACTGATGCAATTCTCTATCTATATAAAAGCCAAGTACGTCTAAGGATGGAATATTGTTGCCATATCTGGGCAGGAGCTGCTAAAAACAGCCTATCCTGCCTTGACAGAGTACAAAATAGACTTCGTGGCTTAGTGGGGGATGCCCTTTTCTCTACCCTGCAACCTCTCTCCCACAGAAGAGACGTTGCAAGCCTATCCATGTTTTATCGTTATTTCCATGGCAGGTGTTCGTCTGAACTCCAATCTCTGGTGCCCCCTCGCCAATCTTTCACGAAAAACACCCGTCTAGCTGAATCCACTGTGAAAAATTTCCCCCACTCTATATCTGTGCCTAAATCAAAACGCGGATTCCATGAACAAAGCTTCTTTCTTAGAACTGCACGCCTGTGGAACTCTGTTCCGTATGCCTGCTTCCCACCGGACTACAACTTGGATGTCTTCAAGTCCAACGTAAACAAATTCCTAATGTACCACCCACTTAAGTAAACACTTCATCAAATCACCACACTAACATAATGTACTTTCAATAACCCTTGTCCCTGAGTGGCTTCCGGGCCTTGATATGTGGTGATCACTGTGTAAAAAAAAAAAATTTCAAAAATGTCCTTTAGTACATTTACGTGCAACAGAAAAATATCAATTTATAAACTATGTACTGCATGACTGATTTCATTATACAAACATTTCAGCATAGCCATCGAACAAATGACTTTCTTTTAATTATGATAGATCAAAAGGAATATATATATTTTTTGCTGCAACCTGATTAATTCAAATACACAATGGAATTCGTTCGATAAATCATTGATATTTGTTTTTGGCTGAGCCGACAATCTAGATTTTATAAAAGATATTGTTTTTGCATCATTCGGTCTGGTTGCACAACGTTCTCCCTCGGGATATTGTCTGGCGATGGATGTGCGAACTCGGACAAAAATTAATTTCTCGAACTACCGATATTACCATTGATTCAAGCATTATTTAGTTAATATTTTCACACAAAAAATTATAGCAGAAATATTTCTACTTTTTTATTAAATTACAGGTTTCGCATAATTTTATCTGCAATGGTTACTGTTGTGGTTGCAAGGTTGAACAATAATTAGTAAGGAAATACAATGAAGACGCAAACAACAAGATAACGCAATAATAAGTGTATTAAAGAAAAGGTATATTTACAATATGTACAAATGACGGTGTCGAGTCAGAGAGTCTTAGTGGGAGGACATGTACGCTCTTCGGCGTCACTTCCGGTGGCATTTGAGTAAGACACACCAAGGCCAACCTAGGCTTGCCATTTATAGTGTTATGTTATTCGCATATGCAAATAAGTGGTTGCCACCACAACACCCCCCTCTCAAGATTTGAAGTCACACAGATTTCAATATATTTTTCTATTTGGGTTTACCATTAATGGTTCATTCACTTTTCTTTTTCTACCTGATCTTCGGGGTTCAGGTGCATTTTGAGGCGGTTCCAAATTAAAAGATTCGTCTATGATATCTATGGTGTCCCCCTCTTCGACTGTTGTCGTATCATCATCATCTTGGATATGACGTTTTTTTTATCTGATTTAGGTGCCTTTTATGTATATTCTGTGGACCTTTAATCATGTATGTACAATCACCAATGCGTTTATCCACTACTCCACATTCCCAGTAAGATGTGTTATTTCTGTATCACTTAAAATATACTCGATCTCCCGAGTTATATTTCTTTCTTCTCGTGTGTGTTGTGTTTCGGATAATTGCCTGCCTTGGCAATAGTTTGTCAAACGCTGATTTTACCTTTCTGGCAAACATTAGATCAGCTGGTGATATGTTTGATGGTGTACTAGGATGTGGTGTAATCCTATATACTTGCAAGAATTGTTGCAAAGCTTTTTCTGTTGGTGTTCCAATGGATTTCTTTAACGCTCGTTTTAGCGTGTCCACGAACCTTTCCGCGAGGCCGTTCGAACTTGGATGATACGGCGGAGTCGTGATATGCTTCACTCGGAACGTGTCGCAAAATTCCTTAAACTCTGCAGATGTGAACTGCGTTCTGTTGTCAGTGACCAGTGTGTCTGGTACACTAAATCTTGCAAACAACTCGTGTAGGAACCCTATTGAGTTGTTCGTTGTTGGATTCCTGCAACGCATTACCTCCGGCCATTTTGTGAAACTATCCACTACAATTAAATAGTAGTTATCACTTACTGGACCAGCGAAGCCCATGTGGATTCTCGACCATGGTTGGTCGGTTTTCGGCCAAGGTTTGTGTACTATAGGTGGAGATTTTGCCGCTAACTGGCATCCTTTACATTTATCAATTGTTGTCGCTATGTCAGTGTCCATGTTACGCAAGTACACGTAGCTTCTCATTAACGACTTCATTCGATTTATCCCCGGATGTCCTGTGTGGAAATCTCTTAAAATCCTATTCTGCAATGTTTTGGGTATTACCACTCTCTCGCTGTACAGTAACACATCGTCACATATGGAGAAAACTTCCTGCACCTTTGCGTCCGTTATAATTTTCTCTTTTATGTCCTTTATATATTCGTCTTTCTCGGCTTCCCTTTTAATGTCCGACAAAGTTACGGGTAGTTCCTTAATGATGTTTGCTACCATATTTTTTACTTCAACATTTGTCCGAATTGCTGCAATGACTGATTCTTCCAGATTGTGTTTCTGTGGTATCAGTCTTGACAGTCCATCAGCATGGCAAATCTTTTTTGATGCTAGATGTTGTAGCTGGAAATCGTAATAAGTAGTATTGTACCCCAGCGCAGCAATCTATTTGCGGTGTATACCGGCAATCCTTTTTTTTTTTTTTTTGATCCATAGATCGTGACTAACGGTTTATGGTCGGTTTCAAGTATGAATTGTCTACCATATAAATATCGGTGAAATTTAATCACGGCAAAGATTATGCTCAACGCTTCTTTTTCGATTTGTGAATATGCCCTTTCGGCTGGTATCAGCGTTCTCGAAGCGTGCGCTATTGGTTTTTTAGACCCATCCGGCATAATATGTTGAATGCATGCTCCTAAGCCGTAGGAGCTAGCGTCACTAGCGACGACTATTTTTAAGTTTTGTCAAAGTGCGTTAAGAATAATTCGGATGTTAGTGCGCTCTTTATTTTGTCAAAAGCGGTTTGACATTCTTGCGTCCAGTTCCACGGTGTATCCTTTTTAAGCAGATTATTTAAGGGGGCTCGCAAGTTATGCATTCCTTCAATAAAAGATTGGTAATAATTTGCGAGTCCCAAGAAACTCTGCAAGGTTGTTACATTATCGGGTGCTGGCATATTTTTTATTGCCGCAGATCTGTCTGGGTCTGGACGTCGTCCATGTTTGTTTCTTATATGTCCAAGATACTTAATCTCGCTCATACAAAAGTCACATTTACTTTCTTTTACTTTAAAGCCGAATTCTTGTATTCGAGTAAATACTTTTTTCAAATGTTCCTTATGTTCTTCTAGGGATTTGCTCCTGACAACAATGTCGTCCAGGTATGCACATGCGCACTCAATACCACTTAGCATGGTGTCCATCGCTTGCTGAAAGATGGCAGGCGCTACTTTGATGCCAAAAGGCAATCGGTTGTATTTGTATAATCCCTTATGCGTATTGATGCATAGTATTTTTGAGCAATTCTCCTCGACCGGTATTTGCAAATACGCGTCGCTACAAGTCTATCTTGGAGAAGATATTACCCCCATTCAACTCCGTGAATATTTCCTCTGGGCTTGGTAGGCGGTAATGGTGATCTTTTAATAGGGAGTTGACCCCGGTCGAAAAGTCTGCGCACACTCTAACTTCGTCATTCTTTTTCTTTACGTATACGGTGGGGGCTGCCTACTCGTTGTGTTCTATTTTTGATAGAATTCCCGTCTGTTCCAATCTATTTAATTCTTTATCAATCTTTTCCAACCCAGCGGAACATTTCGTTTTTTTTCAAAAAATTGGGCTGGCGTTTTCTTTAAGTTCAAACGAGGCCTTGAATTTACTGCAGCGGCCTAAGTTAGTCGTGAATGCCTCAGGAAATAATTCTTTTAAATCGTCTTTTATATTTAATGTTGTTGGAGAAGAACATTCTAATTTTTTACAGAATGTATTGATTGGCTTATCCCATAGTCCGAATTTCTCAATTAAATCTATTCCAAACAGATTTTCACTATTTTTTAGTATGAATATTTTTGATTTCTTCGAAATCCCTTTCAATTTTATCGGGAGGACAACTTCTCCTTCAAATTTTATACCACCACCAGTTACCGTCCGGGCTGCTTTACTAGTTTTCATCATGGCCGGTTTTCCCAACTTTTTCCACGTATTAAGGTTTATTATAGAAACATCGGAGCCGGAGTCGAGTTGTAACTTTATTGATGTTTTAAATATTTCCACTTTTACGTATTTTCGCCGATCTTTGTCTAATTTTGTATTTGATTTTGTTTGCTGTACTCTCTTTCTGGTGTAATCTTTATATCTGCAGCAATCGCTTTTGTGTCCCACCTTCTTACAAATGTAGCATTTTTCTTCTCATAAGGACAATCTGATTCCCAATGCTTTTCTGCACATCTCTTACAGTTATATCTAGGAAGAGGCGTGTTATATTCTGTACTATATTTATGGTTATTATCTTTGGAATATCCCGTTCCATTTTGATTGCTTTTCTTTGTAAAGTTCTTGGTTGGTGCGTATGATTTTCTAACTTTTCTTACATATGCCACTCCGGATTCTTCTATATTTTTTAAATCCTTTTTTAATGTAATGGCCCTTTCACAGTCCTCTGCTAGTTTCTGGAGTGTTAAATCTTGCTCGGATTCCAGCTTAGACAACACTCGTCTGCATATTTCTGCATTTTTCGTGGAAACTAACCCTTGAGCGAAGATTAGACATTTAAAATATTCTACCGTTAGTTCTGCAAGCTTAAAATTATCGCAGTTTTTATTGACCACTGATGCGTATGTCAAATAATCGTGGTTGTCCATCTTTCTTAGATTCATGCACAGCCATCTTTTATGAAAAATAGATATATTTGGATTAAATAATTCTTTTAGTTATTTTACAGCTTCCATGAACTCTAATTCCGCAGTTTTTTTTAGGTAATATGTAATCTACGGATTTGCTGTGTTCTGATGTACCCAATTTTCTGAGTAAGAGGCTCACTTTCTGACTATTTGGCCAATTTTTACAGTTAAGTTGAAAAACATCCTCGTATCTTGTGTAGTATGCTTCAAAATTCTTCTCTTCCTCAGGCACATAATGAAATGTGTCCATGCTATTAAAAATAGTTGTATGGGAGAAATTAACACTGTCGACATTTTCTCAATTACTCTTTAGTAGTTCCAGTGTTTTAGCAAAACGTTCATCTTGTCTTTCTTCATATTCCAATTGTAGTTTCTTATGCCTTTCTTCCTGTTCTAATTGCAGTTTTTTCTGCTTTAATTGTGCCATTTTCTGCTTTTCTTCTTGTTCCTGCTGTCATTTCAATAATCTGTCCTCTCTCTTTTCCTCGCGGTCAGCGTGTGCCTGTATTTGTGTTTGCAAAAGCTCGTTTTGTGTAGCTTGTCTGCGTTCATCCCGCTCAGCCTGTGCTTTTAAAAATTGCATGAACATTTTTGATAAGTCTACCACGTTTTTTTTTGTTTTTTTTTTTAGTGTGTAGTTAAAAAAATATTGTACCATGTACAATATACACCGGTTTGGGTTACAACAAAAAAGCAAATTGCTGTAAGCTCCTGTTTTCAATAATAATATCGCTGCTTGCAATAATATATTCTGTTGGCGAGTCACGCTGCAAAAAAAAATCAAACAGGTTTATCTGGAATCACGAAATGGAATTGACTTTCCGTTTTTTAGGCACTTACTAATAAGTAACTCTTTCCACAAAATAAAAGTTTGGGTTTTGTTTTTTTTTGTTTTTTTTAGTCGAGTCACAATTGAATAAATGTATGCAGTACATTTAGTTCTTTGAGTTTTTTTCTCTTGTATTTTAGTAATTAAAATACCTCTTAAATTGAGATTACCTTTTTTCCGTGACGTTTTACTGTATTATCCGTTATTCAGTGACAACTTCAAGAAAAAAAAATCCTTTCCTTGAATTTTAGTTTTAGCTGTGGTATTTCCTTTTAGTACCGACGTCAACCAAAACATTAATTAAAAAGTCCTTTAGTTGTTGTTTTGTTTACGGGGAACAGTAATTAGAATCCACTGGTGAATTTTTTCGTAGGTTACTTCCTTCCTTTTCGTAATACGGGTCTTACCTGTCGTTTTCTTTGCGACAGAACAAAGTTCGCTTTTCGTTTGCAAGTTGGTCCTTTAGTAAGATTTGTCGTGTAGCGACAAAACAAAAATTCACTTTTACATTCGTTTGCAACTCGGATTCCCAGAAAACAGCGTAAATTGTCGCTTTTTCCACGTTAGAGTTTTCTTTTTCACTTGAGTTGAAACTTCTCTTTAGTGTAAAATCCGTTAGCTCGTCAAAACTTTGCATTCCTTAAAAAAAATGGGCAACCTTTGCGTTGTACTTTTTTTAAATAGTTCTTCGTCAAACTGTTATATTTGACGCTTCATATCTCGTCGCCAACTGTTGTGGTTGCAAGGTTGAACAATAATTAGTAAGGAAATACAATGAAGACGCAAACAACAAGATATCGCAATGATAAGTGTATTAAAGAAAAGGTATATTTACAATATGTACAAATGACGGTGTCGAGTCAGAGAGTCTTGGTGGGAGGACATGTACGCTCTTCGGCGTCACTTCCGGTGGCATTTGAGTAAGACACACCAAGGCCAACCTAGGCTTGCCATTTATAGTGCTATCTTATTCGCATATGCAAATAAGTGGTTGCCACCACAACAGTTACCTTGCTTGCAAAAATGTGAAATTTCGGCATAACATAATTTTTATATAATATTGAACAATAATTAAAAAATTTAATTAATAAAAATTAAAAATAATTAAATTAAAAAATGTAAAAATTTATACAAACGTTCAGAATAGGAATGTACGGATGCACGTCTGGGGAATAGATAACTATCACACGCCTTTATTTCGACTGCTTAAAATTTTGGGCCTTCGTATATTCCGCGTTTACAAAATTTTAGTTTGTTGTGTTTTGCAAACGGTAGAATCACGCGGTTTGGGGGCTGATTAATTAATGGTTTGTACAAACAAGGTGTTTTTCATTTAATTCAACATCTTAGGACTTTACTAATTATCTTTGAAATAGATTAAAAAAACAATTTTATAATGGATTTATTTAACTTCAAAATTTAGGTAAGTTGGTTAGCTCGCTGTGAAAAAAATTTCCATAATTTTTTTTCACGTGTACCAATTTTTTTTTTCCTTTTAGGAATTAAGTTTAGTCCTTAATCTTTTAAATACAATCAAGAGATAGTCGGAAACCTACGAAAAATGATGATGAATCGGCTTTCAAAACTAGATCCCCCTATCTTTGTCCGCCCGTTTTTGCCCGTACCTAGATAAAGATGAGGTTCTTGTTTTTATTGTCCGTTTTTTTTTATGTTCCCTTTTCTTTATCGTTCCTTCTTTATTCTCACGCTTATATTCAACTTAAATGCTGTATGACTAACAGTATTTTTTATTAAAAAAAAGTTGAACATGTAGCACGGTGAATCTTTACACAAACATCTTTTGGGATCTTTAGTCTTTGAAACGGTCCTAAGTGTTCCCACATGTTCTTCCTATTTTTGTTTTAATAACTGCACCAATTCACTATTAAAACAACTATCTGCTCAGTATTAGAACATTATTAGCTTACTAGTGTTTTAAGTATGACTTAAGATTGCATTGTAAATTATTAATACATTTTCTGATGTCGCTATATTCCGCGTTTAAACACCCGATGATTATTATAACCTTCTAAAGTATATAACTTTTTTCGTATCTTTAATATATATACACACATATATATATATATATATATATATATATATATATATATATATATATATATATATATATATGTATATATATATATATATATATATATATCTGAGAAGTAAAATCTAAAAGGCAGTCAATAAGTGTCTATGCAACGTTCCCTACTTCCACTCGTTTGAAAAATCTTGAAAATTTGCTGTCAACGCCCGGATTTAGCTTTTATAAGTTATTAATTCCTTTTATTTTGGCTTATTGGGTGGCATTGACCTTATAGAATGTAAAAAAAACTCCTACTTTTAAGATATCAATTCGACCATAGCTCTAACACCTCTTGTTTGAGACGATATAAGTAGATTCCATAGTCGTATTCCGCCGCAGTTTTCTTGATCGCTTAAGTTAATAGACTTTTTGAGTATGGCGCGGTGGCTCACGCAAAAGAGTATTCGCCTCGCATCTAAGTTCTTCAGATTTCGAATCTCGAATTAAAATGCGTTTGACTGATGAGTCCAGATAAAAGCAAAACTTGAGTGTTTTTTGTTCATTTATATAGCCTAATAAGCACTACACTTGAATACTTTCCAACTTACAGATAAAAATCTTTCAGCCTTCACCTCTTAAAAAAAAAAAAACAAACAAAAAATGCAGCATAAACGGACAAAGAAACCAAATAGGTTGAACTCCCCCCCTTAATTAAATACATGATGTCTAAGCAGGTCATCCATTGTCCCTAATTTTCCTTTTAAAATGTCAACTGAAGCTTATCCAGAGAAGACGAGAAGTCGCAAGTCATCTTGTTTTTCTGCATAAAGGTTAACAAATAGCAATCATAAATAGTTACAGGAAACCACTTAGAATTTATTACTGGCTGAAGATGATGGAAGCAAATATTAAAAGTATTTCTATCTGAAAATATCTATTTATGAAAAAAAAATCAGGCTTTTATCGTTATAGATGAACCAAATAACCTATAATTGCTTTCCATCTCTCTAGGACATTAGCCCAATCTAATTATAGTTCCTGCAATCACTTATGTATAAAAATCACACATATTTACAGATGGCCCAAATAACCTAAAAGTGTTCTCCATCTCTCTAGAACACTAGGCCAGTCTAATTGTAATCCTAGAAACTTATTTGTGGAAATTAGACTTTACAATAACTATTATTAGGATTGATATTATTATTATTACCATTACATAAACAAATAATTTCTTGAAAAAGGTTCATGATTGCTTGATTTGCTTTTGTTCCAATGTTTATTTAACCACTGTGGGATCATTTAGAACCAAGGTTATATTTACGATCTTTCTTTTGGTGAGAGTGTTTTCGAAGTGTGAAATTTTTTGGGATATTTATTCACAATATGGGAGTGCTTTTTTTTTGTTCAAGAGAGACACCACTCATCAAGGTCTGAAGGCCACTCGAGGATAAGGGTTAATGAGTGCACAGTGGTCTCCGAGAAAACAGTATAGTAATCGCTAGTGGTTGAAATGTATAGTGAAATCATAGAAAATTTTCAAGAATTTACAAATTTACAAATTGAAATTGAAACTATTACGTGAAAACGCTCACGCGCAGTAAGGAAGCTTTGACTTTTTTGTGATATTTTTTACGATAAAATTAATTATATGAGATTTTATTTTAAAAAGTTTTACTTTTCTTTAAGAAAAATCTTTCCTAAACACAATGAGCTAAAAAAATTTTGAAAATTATTAGTTTTAAACATTTTATTTGCTGTTTGAAATTGAGGGGTGTTAAATTTAGGAAGGGTGCTAGAGTTACAGAATTGTTCAGTGGTCAGAATATGAATACAAGATAAGGAATATTTGCCTTTCAAATTCTTGAAATTGTACTTTTAATTTTCAAGCTCGTAACTGGGATTAGAAGAGATGAGCAATTTCGATCATCTTCATACTAAACAAAATGGTATGATTGGAGGAATACGTGGATGAAATATTTTTTTTAAATTGTGAATGCCACGCACGAATAGGATCCTAGCTCGAGCTAATCAAAACCTTTAGACTTTTTCTGGGACACCCTGTACATAATTTTTCTCCACAATTTTTATTAAAATGTATCCTGGTTCTCCCACAGCAAAGGCAAGAATAATTTGTTTGGTATTTTATATATATCATAATTGATGTTTACGTAATTAGGCCTATTTATATTTTCAGAATACCCCTGCTGTTAGATATGACTGAAAAGAAAAGAAAACTTGATCATCGCCCATTTCAAGACAATTGGACAATAGAATATGGATTTGTGGAACAAAAGGATCGTGCTGTTTGTGCTTTCTGTTGCGAAAGTGTTGTGTGTCGCACATCTAGTGTACAAAGGCACTTTCAAACCAAACATCAATCTAAGTTTAAAACTTCAGAAGAAAAAGGTGAAGCCATCAAAAAAGCTATTTCTGGTTTCAAAAAACAAACTGTTATTTTGAGCCAAGCTGTTGGAATGAAGAGTAAAGCTACTGAATGTAGTTACAAAATAGCCCAGTGTGTGGCTTTAAATGGTAAACCTTTTACAGATGGTGAATACATCAAAGAAGCTTTTTTGAGTGGTGCTGAAGTTTTGTTTCGTGATTTAAAAAATAAGGACATTATACTCTCTCGAATTAGAGAAATACCAGTCTCTGCAAGATCAGTTGAGAGGCGCATATCTGACTTGGCTGAAAATGTGACAACTAAGCAAACAACTGGATTAAAGCAATCCCTTGTATTTAGTGTCGCTCTTGATGAAAGCACCGATGTAAACGATGCGTCTCGCCTAGCAGTGGTTGCAAGATATCTCGAGAATAATCACATTTATGAGGAGTTGTGTTGTTTATTACCCCTTCATGATACAACCAAAGCAGAAGATATTTTGTGTGCATTTACTGGTTATTTTTCTAAACAAGACATTAACTTGAACAAATTATTCTGCGTAACAACCGATGGTGCTGCTGCAATGGTTGGCAAGAAGAAAGGATTTGTAAAACTTCTGGAAAATCATGTTGGACGCAAACTGTTAAGTTTTCATTGTATTATACATCAGGAGGGCTTATGTGCAAAGACCTCGTCTTTGGATTTGGTCTCTGTGATGAAAACTGTTGTTGAGATAATCAACTTTCTTATTTCTCGCTCTTCATTGGTTCACAGGCAATTCAAATCGCTTCTACAAGAAGTTGAGCGTGAATATGGAGATCTTCTGTTATACAACAATGTTCGCTGGCTTAGTCGAGGCAAAGTTTTAGCTAGATTTGTTTGTTGTCTTGAGGCTATTAAGATGTTTCTTGATGAAAAACAGAAACGATTCCCTCAGCTGAATGATGAAAGCTGGTTGTTGAAGTTGATGTTTATGACCGACATAAACACACATTTGAATGAGCTTAATTTGAAATTACAAGGACAGGGACAAACAGTCCTTGATCTTTTCAGCTATTGGAAAGCGTTTACAATGAAACTTGACATTTTTACCCGTGACATCAACATCAAAGCATTTAAGTACTTTCCAAATGTGAAAAATCATGCAAATCAATTCGAAGTGAACACAGATGAGCTTCAGGAGTACGTGAAAGCACTCAAAGCAGAATTCGAAAAACGAAGCCAGGACTTCTACATTCATGGATCCTTATTTTCATATCTGATTAAGCCCGACATGCTTGATTTGACAAATGCCCAACTGGAACTTTTTAGCTGGATGGACATTGATGATTTTGAAATGCAACAGATTGAATTTAGGTCTTCAGAAATATGGACATAAAAATTTGCTGAACTAAGAAAGTCTCTGGAAGATGAAAATTTTGAAAAGTCTGGTGCTATTCTGAACTGTTGGATCTCCCTCCCAAGCTCATTCATCTGTTTGAAGAAAATTACTTTTGCTCTTCTCTCAGCTTTTGGTTCAACTTATTCTTGTGAGCAAATTTTCTCTCACATGAAAGCAGTGTTGTCTCCACGTCGAAGTCGTCTAACACCTGAACATTCAGAAAACTGTGTTAAGCTCAAAGTTACAAAGTATGTTCCCGACATTGAGGAATTGGCAAAGACCATGCAAGGACAAGGGTCCCATTAATAATAAAAACTTTTCAGAAACAGTTTTTTCACATTATTTATAAACTTTGACATTATTATATATTTTATGAAATAAATATAGAGAACAGGTATATTGACCTTGATCGTTATAAATAATAAATGTTGGCACGCTGAATAATTTGAAACCCTAAGTCGGCACACGCTAAACAAAAGGTTGCCGACCCCTGGTCTGGAGGATAAGAAAATTCCCTATTCAATTAAATAGACTATATACTGGAAAAAATGAGATCATACACCACATGGGTCAATTTTGTTATCTTTGTATATCTGAAGCAGTTAACATTATCACCTTCCCTAATTATATAATAAATGCTAAGAACGAACTAACGTCTAGATGTAAACACAAGACAAAATTTAAATACAGCTAACTTAAAATAAAATAACATACATTTTCTGTAACCCTGTAAATGTGTGAAAACATAACACTAAATACATATAACAAATACTTATAACTTTTTAACTAAAAACTAAATTATATGTCATGGTGTTTTTTTGTCAGTTAAGTATTATTATTAATATTATGTTATTTTTTCAGTAAAGTATTATTATTAATATTATAATATTTATAACACATTTTATTAATACGCCTAGTATTACTTTTGCAGATTACTTTCACAGATTATTATAGTTACTAATTTTCAGTTTAATATTGTCATATAAAGGATATTGTCAATACATATAAATTAGCAAGACTTTTACTGTTTATATAAGATAAGATAATTTTGAGTTGAATTGATTTGAATTTATTTAAGCTGGAATTTCTACTTGACATGGAATGATTTTGATTTTGCGTTCTTTTTTCTCCTCTCTTTCTGCATGTGCGCTCTGACCTACTTTCGCCATCTGCCCTATTTTCGCGGCCTGTTATTTTATCTTAGTTTTCTTAGTTCCTCTTAATCTGTCTCTATTTCTACTCCCTCTATTTCTTATCTTTTTCATTATCATTCTCAAATTTCTATCTCTCCCTATTCCTTAATCTATTCCTTCCCCTTTATTTAATTTTATCTTCTCTTCTATTGGCTAACTTTTCACGCGTAAGCATTTTCTTTTCTTTTCTTTCTTTTACTTTTATTTGTATTTTTATTTTTATTTTATTTTATTTATTTATTTATTTTATTTATCCTTTTCATTTTTCATTTTATTTTTATTTTATTTTATTTTTATTTTTAATTTTTGATTTTTAAATTGAAAATTTTTCATTTTTCTTTCATTATATCAGTTCAGTTTTCCTCCTTTCTCTCTGCATATGCCTGGACGCTCTGACCTACTTCCGCTATCTAACCTATTTTCGCGAACTGTCATTTTATCTTATAAAGGTTTGTTGACTTCGTTTTCTTAGTTCTTCTTACTCTGTTTTTATTTCTACCTCCTCTATTTCTTATCGTTTTATTATTATTCTCAAATTTCTATCTCTCCCTGTTCCTTAATTTCCTTCCCGTTTATTTGATTTTATCTCCTCTTCTATTCGCCAACTTATTACGCGTAAGCATTCTCTTTTCTTTTTTTTACTTTTATCTTTTTTTTATTTTATTTTATTTATTTATTTTATGTATTTATTCTTTTCATTTTTCATTTTATTTATTTTTTAATTTTTAATTTTTAATTTTTTCAATTTAAAATTGGTCTTTTTTCATTTTTCTTTTATCTTTCAATTCAGTTTCTCTTAATTTGTGTAGCCTGTCTATTGAAAGCGGTTTTATTTTATTTTATTTACAATTTGAAGTTATTTTGGAATGGAATTTGAATCCATATAATTATCAAAATATTATATATATATATATATATATATATATATATATATATATATATATATATTAAAGTATATGTTTACTAATAAACAGATCAACCAGACCTATATACATGTTTTTTACCGGACTCGTTAGATAAACAAAGAAAATTTCTCCATGAAAATGCCTACTTCATACTATTACCTTGTGATGTGGATTACTCAAAATACAAATTGGATTATTTTACCACACTGCTATTAAACACATTGACTTCGGATTTTACCATGCAACTAGGATGTGAATTTTTATATCCTTTTCATTAACTTGCTTTACTCTGATATTTAAACACTTAAAATAACTTTTAATTATCATTGTCTATTTTGCACTGACTTAAGCAAATAAGGTGTAAATCAGTATAAATATTTGCTACTACTTACTCCTCTGGAGAGATGGAAGACATAGAAATCCTATAGGATTAAATGAACAGCAGTAACTTTTACTGCAGCACATAGACGTACGGTTAGTGCGTGCAACCGGCTTAAAGAAGGACTAGCGAATTTACCACCAAACCAGGCGAGTGTAAGCAAATTTAATCGTCTATCGAATTTTAGACAGTCTCTAATTAAAACAGTAAGAACGAGCATGCAAAGGGGAGACAAAAAATTCAATATCAAATAATGAGGAT
This sequence comes from Euprymna scolopes, assembly GCF_053919585.1. Classification (NCBI taxonomy): domain Eukaryota; kingdom Metazoa; phylum Mollusca; class Cephalopoda; order Sepiida; family Sepiolidae; genus Euprymna; species Euprymna scolopes. The sequence continues at coordinate 60,587,060 of NC_136486.1, read as the reverse complement.
GTCGGAAGTAGAAATATAGTTTATGTATTTTTTATATGGGTTTTATTTATCTTTTTTTTTGTATAAAATCAAATAAACAAACACACAAACAGACAAACAAAAAATAACCCAGGATTGAAAATGGCAAAAGAAAAGAGTTCATAATGGAGAAGTAAAAGCGGTCGCCTTTAAGTCCACAGGAAAAAGGGGGTGTAGTTACGAGATGGGGTCAACAGTTCGTTTAAAGGTTCTCCCGCACGGTAAATTCCGGTCGAGTATCTGCCGGAATACACAACACAAAAGTTTGTTTGGTGGGAGATAGAAGAGGAGGAATTCACAAATCTGTTTCTCGTATAAGTCCGAATCGAGGATTCTTATTATTTCCATTTCGGGGTAATATGTCACATTTCTTTGTTTTCTTCTATTTTCATTGTGCTCTCCGTTCGTTTTCCTTTTGGACGCCAGTAAAAAAGAGGGAAAACATTCGTCGTTCTTCGTGTCTAAGATTACACCGCATAACGTTTTTCCCTTATTAAGGTATCGTTAGCTTTTTCTCCTCTCATTCTACGAGCCAAGAAACGGAAAAAAATCGCCGTCCTCCTTGGAGTATCATGTTTGTTCTCCCGGCCTCCTCCGGGATTCGGACCGCGACAATATATACATAAAAAATGTAGACTATCTAGAACATATGCTGTAGTAGGGCAGGTCGATTTTGGAACCCCGGTGAGGCAATGGTGATGATAGTTGGGGTTTGACATAGAAAAGACCTACACAAAATATTTTTCTCAAAATCGATATCTTTTCTTGAGGAAATTACTTTAAAATTTGAAAAATTGAAGCGATTAAAAGTATTTCGGTTAATTATCACGAACATCCCGTCATCAAAACAATCCGTACTGTTAAGAAAATGGAATCATTATTTAGAATATATTTTAAACTACATTTCTAAATAAAATGAGTGAGGATAAATAATTAATAAAATATGTATTAAGTGTAAAGGCAAAATTATGCTTTGTAAATAATAACGACCAAACTTCGCTTTTTCATTCAGGAAGTTTTGGGGGTGGAAACATTTTAGATTTCACCGTCGCAAAACACGCTCGTTATTGATATTGAACATTGACGTTAGTTTATTATTTAATTTGAAAACATTACGATTTAGGCTAAATTATTTCGAAAGGAAAAACGAAAAAGACTTGTTTAAAATATATTTAATTACATTTGAAGTGTCTGCAGTGAATTTAAACATAGTTATTTTATCTTTTTAATTTGTTTTTCTATTAGGTTGGTGCAAAAGTAATGGCAGTTTTTGACGTTCAAATGCACGTCAGAAATATTACTCTGCACCACCCTAATATTTCACATCAAATTCTATTTGAATTTTTTATCAAAATATAGTAATACTCCAGTTTTATATTAAAACAAAACAAATAAAAAATAGTCCATACAATTTTATTCTACACATTCTTTACGAAACATAACCACGTAAATTTTCAAGTTTTTCTACTTAATAAAAAATGCTTTGCAGAAAATTAGTGCCAATTTTTTATTATTTTTTTATTTTTATGGAGGATTCGTTTTTAAGCCGTATTTTTCTTCTAAAATTATAGTTTTAAAATCAGATAACACACAAAGATTAATACACGTAAATACGGAAACTCTTTTAAAGGCTTTTCGTAATTTGGGCACCTATGTTATTGTGCTCAAATACCTTTGTTATTTAGAAATCCATTCTTAATATGGGAAAGAGGTTGTATTGTAACTATTCTGTACTTTAACCTAAAAAATTTATAAACAAAAATTTCATAAAAATTAAATTAAATTTGAAAATACTATTAAAAATAGCATAGTAACATATATGCACAAGCACTGGCTTTTCAAACTCTAGACACTCGTTTAAAATTGCACAACTACAGCAAGAATGAATCTCTTTATGGATAAATTCATGGTGTCGAAGGAGGAGCTAAAATCTGCTAAAAAAGTCTAAACTAAACACTACTATGCCTCTGATTTGGTTTGATCCTCTTTCTTCAATACATCTAATTCAACTCTACAAGTTTTTCATTATTTCTTATGAAGTAGCACTTATATTCTTACGTATGAAACTGGAAGATAGCCTAATATAATTTCCATCAGTTATAATCTATTTATTTTACTTTTCATATTAGAATGTCAGTAAAAGCACGACGTTCAGTTTTAACCCGTGGTTCACAAAATTTGCTGGTCCACCTTGTCATTTGTATGAAACAGTACCCCTAACTTCACGACAAGTCATCCAGTTTAGTTATTTCCTCGTAAACAGTTATCCCCACTTAAAAATAGTGAGATTTCTAAGTTAATTACGAGGGAAATAATTAGTATTCGGCAAACAGTCAATCCACAATTTTCCTTGTTAAAATAACATTATATAGGACAGAAGGTCAATATATTTTGTTATAAGATGGCCAAACAGATTGACAGGAAATATCTTTCAGCAATCAAAGTGAAAAGAATGAAGGAACAGCTAGACAGATGGTTTAATATATTTTCTTGTAGCTGTAAATTTCCTGTCTTGAGATGTGATAGCTTTGCAGTAAAGTGAAAGACAGAAAACTGTTAAACAAGGCACATGATCTGCACTTGTCCTCTTAACAAGGAGGTAATATTAATTCTATAGATTCTCCTGCAATTATGTTCCTTTTTTTGTGGAAAATAAAATAATGTATTGGTATGTATTATGTAATCTGGCTCTATTACATGCACATTTTCAATTTTCAGGTTTCACTAGAAGAACTACCATTCACATCAATGTTTAAATTAATTGATGAAACAACAAAAAGCCTAACAACATTTACTCGTCCTTTGGGTAAACTTTGTATCAATAATTATCAAGATTTGCCTCAAATAGAATTCTAAAAAATTAGTGTCCCTCCTGATCATCATTATCTGACAACAGAAGAAACAAATAATTTAAGTGTGAAGACCAGAGAATACTTTTTGAGTATGCTGTTGGCATTTCTTGTGGAGAAGTTCACTTAGAAAATTGGGACCTTGAATCAAGGAAGATAGCTAACATAAATCACAAGATTAGTGTAATTATTGACTAGAGTTGTCTATCCTCAAACACTATGATAAATTAAACATTTTGGTCAAATTTATCATCCAAGTGTATGCAGTTAGTTAATTTTAAATCAAAACCGACAATATTTTTTTTTAACCAACAAGAGTATATTTTAATATGATTTAGAGAACAAAACAGTTAACTAAAATCCAAATTTATATTTTAAACTGTTCAAAATATAGTGCTTTTGCACTATTTCCGGTAAATATAATATCAATGATAAACTCAGATGAATTGGATGAGAGATAACGGGACATTCAAACGATTTTGTCCATTAGGTAAATAAATATTTATCCATTAAATTTTATTAGTTTTCTTAATTTACCTAAACAATAGTTAGTTTTATTCATATTACATAGCAAAAATATAAAAAATAAGTGTTTTAAAGTAATTGTTTTGCTTGTTTTTTCTTGTTGATTTTTCCAGAAATATGGAACAACTGAAAAAAAATAAAATAAAAATAAAAAAAATGAAAAAGATTACTGCTATTAATTTTGCAGCCACACACTGGTCAAATTTGATTGTTTTTTCTCAAAAAGTTGTATATGGGCAGGAAACTAGACATAGAAACATCGTGCAAACAAATTAGATTTTCATTTTCCTCAAAAGGAAATTATAAAGAACAATTTAGTTCTATTATAAGTTTATATTATTGCCTCTAATAAAAAATTAAAATACATGGTTCTGTAACTTGTATCAAGTTGTGATATTGTGTAATACATTTCCACATATCTTTTTGAATTGTGAAATTTAAATGACTTAGTTGCTAATTAGCTTTTTTTATAATTTTAATTTAATCAATTCAGTAAAAGTTGAGATATTTTGCTAGTTGTGATTCATAATTAAAATTATAATTCATATATTTATCTTTCTCTCAGTGTATTTCATATAAATATATCAATGTTAATTGAATATTTTATAAAAATAGTGACATTTCAAAGTCAGTATTGTGAAAAAGGCTATTAAAATAAAGGATTTTAAAGCATTTTTCTACGCAATTTTTAAAATTAAATGCTCAATTTTCTGTTCAAGATGGGAATCTAATTTTTGGTATATGTTCCTATCACGTCAAATCCCATCTATCATCACCAGTGGCATGTTGATTTTCTGAAAAAAAGTTGCAAATCAATCTGCGCTAATGCTGCAGTAAGGAGAAAAAGAGCCGAAGACCCTAGTGTTTTGATGTGATGTTTTGAATATAATAAACTAGTTATGACAACAGTTTCATTTAATTCGGACAAAACTCTAAGAAACGGGGCCTAATTAGAGTTGGGGCCCGTTTTTATGGGTCACCTTATATATATATATATATATATATATATATATATATAGCAACTAAATCATTACAAGTATCTGTTCACACTTTGGATGAAGATTTATATTTAGTATTACATGGTGAGTGTAATTCTAGCAACGTTATCGCCGATGTAACATCGGACATTGTTCAAGTATATCCTGCTGAACTCTTTTGCATGGCGGATAATGTACGAGGTAATTCCCAGGTCCCAATGACATTTTTCTGGAGTTTGAATAATTCTAATTGCAAAGTGCTCAGAATATTTACCCGCGCAAGGCTAAAGAAACGAAAGCATGTTTCCTTGTAGATTTACGTTCGAAATTCCGTTCCATGTTCGACAAGAAAATCCCCAAATTTGACAATATACATCTGAAAAAGGTCAGAAGGTTAATTAATCGAAACCTTGCAAAAAAATAGACGTAAGATGAGAAACAATAGCTTCTACAATACAAATAATACAAGGAAGGGTAAAATGTTCCCAGAATTCTTACTAGATTTTTCTGCAAGTTCGTAAAAGAAATTCAAATGTTATCGCTGAGACGCACTATGAAAAAGGTAAAATAATTAAAAAATAGGTACACTCTACGATGACGGATTTGCTTGAAGTTACATGGAGAAGATACCGTTTTATCTGATATCTATAATATAAAGCGGAATGTCTGTGTGTGTATGTGTGTGTGTGTGTGTGTGTGTGTGTGTCTGGTCACGAATAGGCTCCTATATGGTTGAATATTTAAAAAAAAAAAACTGATTACATATAATGATAGAAGATGTACGAGACACAGAAATGGGTATATTTAATCTGGCAGAACAGTGCTTCATTAAAATTGTGGGATCTGCGTTCGCGCCTCGCCCACAAAGTATGGAAATAAAAAATTTAAAAATTAAAAAAAAAAACGTTTACAAGTGTTTTTAATATAGATGTACAAAAGATTACTTTGATAAGTATGTTTTAACTTTAATAGGGATAGTATAATAAAATTGTGGGGTCTGCGTTCGTGCCTGGCCTTCATAGAATGGAAATAAGCGCAAACTTTAATAAAGACTTTTCATATCTATCTGCGTAAGTATACTTTGATAATTATGTTTCAGTATGAAGAAATATGGTATAATAAAATTATGGGGTGTTCGTTCGCGCCTGACCTCCATAGAATGGTAATATGTCACAAAGTTTAACAAGGTTTTTTAATATAGATCCACGGAATATTGTGATAAGGGTTTCAGTGTGAACAGGTATGGTATAATAAATTATGGGATTTATCTATTTTATTTTTACTTTCATCATATTTTGCTTTGGTTTTGATACCCTCAAATTCGAAGCTATCTCATTACAACCCTTCCTTTTCATAACCTATCATATTTTCATAAATCAGAGTCCATTTTCTGTACGCTGTTTTAGAACCCAGTCAACGACGGGTACCTTTGCTAGTTTTAATATATTCCCTGTAGAGCAATATGTATATTGACATTCCTGGCAGATGATCATTTTCCGTATCAGTACGATACAGCAGGTCATCGTATAGAAAACAAATAAGAAAATAGGTTTCATAAACTAACAAGAAAAGGCCAAGCAGCAAGATATTTTGCAAGAATATTGCGTGGTCAGCTTTCAAAAAATATCTATTAGCAGCGTCTTTTTTTTTTAATTTTCTTCCTTTGAATATTGTAACGATGGTATGAGACAGCCAAACCAGCTGCCAACATTGCCCTGTTTTTTTATTGAAACCAACCGAGAGCTCTTTTTATTATCCTCGTTGTTCCCTTAAGTGCAATTGTCTGGATCTCTTTAGCACTTGGTTCGACAGGAATATTAGTTAGATAGGACTTTTAGTTCTTTTTCATAAGCCCTGTGGCACCCATAATAAATGGTATGATTGATATCTCTCTAAGATTCCAGTGTCTTTTCATACCATACATGAGACATTGATATTTGGTCTATTTCTCCCTTTCAGCTCTGTTCATACCTTCATCATTAGGGGCACTCACTTTAACCAAGGTTGTAACTCTCGCTGACATATTCCATAAAACTATATCAAGTTTTACAGCAACATTTTCAAGGTAGGTGGTTGTAGGGATTACATGGTCGTAATGTATGGTATATAAGTCATTTCCAACTGCCCTTTCGGGTTGATGTTCCCAGGATTTGTTGCTACATTGAATGTATAATTGTTTACAGATGGTCCAGTGGAGGTATTTACAAACACCAGCATGTCTCGCTGCGTAGTAGCCATACCCCAAAAGAACATTGCATCATGATACAAATGACTCACACGTTTCGATTCCGTGTGGCAGAATAAAAAAAAACGGAGTGCGTGATAAAAGAATTATTCTAAAAACATGGAACATACTTAATTATGTAGTACTACAGCACTTCTTGTAAAGTAATTAGGAAAGCGGAAAAAGAACTGCGTCTTTGTAATAAAGTACACATAAATAAATGAAACGACGGAGAATAAAATAAATAATTGACACGGCGGAGGAAATAAGCAATAAATAACTAATAAACTAAGAATAATTTAAGTTCAAGTTAGAAAGGCATGAGAAAAAAATAAATAATTAAAGCAAAAGGAATAATGAATTTAAGAAGGGTATAATCATCTAGAAAAAAAAAACAAGAAATAAAAACAAGGAGAACAGCAAAAAACTAAGAAAAATGTTAAGCTGCCTAACTTTAAATGTAAATTCCATGAACAAAGCTTCTTTCTTGGAATATGGTTGTCTTCAAGTCAAACGTAAACAAGTTCTTGATGAGCCGTCCCACTTGTTAACAAATTTACCGAATTTCCATTACTAACAATTACTATATTGTCCAATTTCTACTGCATACTTTAACCCTTATCCTCGAGTGGCCCCTTGGCCTTGATGTGGTGATGATTATGTAAAAAAACCAAAAAAAAATGGGGAAACAAGCATATATATATATATATATATATATATATATATATATATATATATATATATATATATATATATATATATATATATATATATAAATGATGGTTCACACAAATGAAGCGCTAAAAAAAAAACTTCTGCGTTTCCCTGCAGAAATTTTACTGCACAAATAATTGCAGGCGATATGGAGAATACGATTAAAAATAGCCTTTCACTAACTCACATGTTGTTCTAATTTTTACTCCATATTTTGAGTGCTATCTAGAAGAGAAACATTTTATATTTCTTTCTTTATTTTATTCAAACGCAACCAGCGCTTTTATCAAGGAACACAAACCCTAACATGAATTCCGCGTGACCAACGTACCGTTCCGACATTTAAAAAGACTAAAAAACAACAATCGGATTTGTACTGATTCTATGCGCCAACAACAACATGGCAAAAAAAAAAAGAAATAAAGACATACTGATGATAAAGTATATCTTCGAAATATATTTATAAATTTTAATATAATATTCAAACAAAAAAATATCTGTTTATTTTTGTATAATGTGTTATTTTGGCCTCAAATGTATCTAATACGTATTGATTTTATTCAAACTCAACCAGCGCTTCTAACAAGGAACACAAACCCTAATATATATATATATATATATATATATATATATATATATATATATATATATATATATATATATATATATATATACTAGCAGTTTTGCTGTTATTAATTTTGTGTGCATATGTATATATTAATGTAATTCCTTTCTATATAATAGACTTCCTTAACTGATATAGAAAAAAGCTGGTAGAGACCGCATACGTTAAATTTTTAAAAACTTTGACTCATATTCTGTCCCCTTATTGCTTATTATTTTCGGCTTAAATTCAATTAACATGTGTGACCCATGCCCAAATAATCTTCATTTAAAATTTCAAGTGTTTAGACCCAAAATTGACGGAGACGTTTCGTAGAGTCTGCAAAGGTCAACTCCGTTAACTTTAACGTCTTAACAGCCAAATTTTAACCCAAATACAAATTAAAAAGCTTGCTGTGTGTCTGAATACCCTTTATGTAAATTTTCAAATGGTTAGACCCAAACTTGGCTTAATGGTTTGCTAGAGACCGCAAAGGTCAAATATTTGAACTTTAACTCCTTGACAGCCAAATTGTGAACAAAACAAAACAATTAAAAAGCTTGATCTATGTCTGAATAAACGATATGTAAATTTTCAAACGTTTAGACCAAAAATTTGCTTAGTAATTTTGTAAAGACAGCATAAAAAAAATTGACCACAATTATTACCCCTTACCATTTATTATTTTGGGCATAAATCGCATTAATAAGTTGTACTCCTGGCCAAGGTACCGATATCTAAAATTTCAAGTGTTTAAACCTAAAATTGGTGGAGGACTTTGGTAGAGTTCCGAAAGTCAAATCGTTAAATTTTGACTCCTTAACGGCCCAAATACTGGCAAAAAGATTCCCAAATCTCACAACCCCTTATTTCAAGCTCCAGTCTGTAGACCGCAAATGGAGAGAGTTATTTGGTACACAAACAGACAGACAGACAGACAGACAGACATTTTCACTTTTATAGATTTACTAGCAGTTCCGCCCGTCTTTGCTCGGGGCCTATCTTCTGTTCATAACTTTTTGTGCATATGTCTATATTAAAAAGTGTGAATATGTACGGTGATACCTTTCTATATAATAGGCGTCCTTAACTACAATAGAGAAAAGTTGCTAGAGACTACAGACCTCAAATTTGTTCGGGACCTATGCACTGTTCATAAATTAATGTGCTTATGTATATATTAATGTAATGCCTTCCTATATAATAGACTTCCTAAACTACTATATAAAAAAGTTGGAAGATACCGAAGACGTCAATTTATGAAAAATTGGATCCCAATTTTGACCCCTTAACATTTATTGTTTCGGGCTTAAATTCAATTAAAATGTTGGACTCATGTCCAAATAACCTACATTAAAAATTTATGTATTTAGACCTAAGATTGGCGGAAGAGTTTGGTAGAATCTGCCAAGGTTAACTCTGTTAAATTGGACCTCTTGCCAGCCAAATATTCGCCCAAGCTTGGTGCTTGTCTGAATACCCGTTATCTAAAATTTCAAATGATTAGACCAAAAATTGGCTGAGTAATTTTGTAGAGATCGAAGAGGTCATTTTTTTTTTAAATTGACCTCAATAAGTAGCCCTTACAATTTATTGTTTTGGGTTCAAATGAAATTATAAAGATCCATCCATGGCATATATATATATATATATATATATATATATATATATATATATATATATATATATACTCGTGAGCAAAAGAAAATGGGCCAAACAAATGTTATACATTTTACTAGCATGCCTGATTGTTTGGAGACGTGTGTTTATCAAAAAAAAATAAATAAATAAAAGAAAAATAGTAGGAATGCAGGCTCGAATCCGTACAGCGAAAGATGAAAAGACCGGGAAATAAACGTGACGTCTTTGCTGTTACGACCACCGCCAAAGAGGGAGTGACGTAGGTTAAAATTAAGGCTAGACAATCGAAAAGAAGGGATGACTTTCGAAAATATTGGTGAAAAAAGCGACCCCTCCCTGGAGAATGTGCCCAGTTGAGGGTGAAGAAATTAATGTTTTGTGCCAATGTTTCGGTATTTGTCGTCTGAAGGGTCGAGACTTAAAACGATACTGATCTTGTGAAAATCTGTCCCCTCCGTCGAAAAATTTGGATAGACATGCAAACATACATATATATATATATATACATGTATATATTGGTAGCTCAAATTTTCGATCCAAACCGATTCAAAAACTTGCTCTATCTCTGAATACCCTCTATGTCAAATTTCAAATGTTTAGACAGAAATTGTCTGAGTAATTTTGTAGAGAGCGCAGAGATCAAAGTTTTTTTAAAAATGTGCCCCCTATTATGGTCCCTTTACATTTATCGTTTGGATTAAAATCAAGTAATTTCGTTAGATCCATGTCCACGTAATCTATATCTAAAATTTCAATTGTTTATACCCAAACTTAGCGGAGGAGTTTGGTAGATTTCTCAAAGGTCAAATCGTTTAACTTTGATCCCTTAACACCCAAATTTATGGCCAGAGACGGACTACAACAATTTTCCCAAATCATCATACCCTGTATATCAAATTTCGAGTCTGTAGACTGAAAATTGACAGAGTTATTGTGTCGGGAAATGCATACAGACAGACGGACACACACACACACACACACACACACTTTTATAGATATATAGATTGCACTAAAAGCTATATTGAACAAAGAATAATTTAACAAGGAAACTTAAACGAGACTAATAACACAGAATAAAACATTTAATTGATAAATGCTTAGCATGGAATCGCATTCCCTTTTGATTTCATTAAATGATCAATTCTTTTAGACATGCTCTCAACCAAAGTGGAACACTGTGAAGAGGAGATGTTATTCCATTCGCGTTACACAGCTTCTCGCAGTTTGTCGTTGTTCTCAAAAGTTCTTCCCTCCAATGCACGAGGTATTATGGATCAAATATTCTCGACCTGGCCAAAATATCACATCAATTGAATTATCAGAAAGCCATCTTTTGTGATTTTAGCAGGGTGTGCAGGGGCATTATCACGATGGAAAATAATGTTCGTGGATATTCCCAGCTTTTGGATACTTAGTAACGGTCCTGTTTCTAATATTCGAATGCATTCATTTGTATTGATTCTCACATCTAATAAGTTTCCCGCCTCCTGCTGCAATAAAAGTTCTCCATGCCATTATCCCTACATTCCCGTGTTTAACTGTCGTTTCTATGCAAATTATTGAAAATCTTTCTCCAGTTCTTCGATTGCGCCGTTCCGGAGCATCGGGAGCATCACTAACAAGACAAAATCTTGATTCATCTAACCAGAAAGCATTCCTGAACCAGTCTTTATCTTTCTTGCCAGAACGCGAGAAAACTCTCTTTCTATCGTTGATGTTCTTATACAAAAATCGATTCTTTCCACACCTTTTAGAGGAAACCCCCATTTCTTCAATTCGTTTAGATATTGTATATCAAGAAAGAGAATGTCCAGCCCTGTTTCGAATTCTTTGCTATGGTCAACATAAGTTTTCTTTCGATCCTTCAAAACAATTCATTTATGCCTGTGGTCATCCTTCAAAGGGAATGGTCTAGGGCGACCAGGTGCAGATTTCACATTTTCTTTTGTTAAAATATCAAAATTCTGCCTGTAAGTCATTTTGGACTGCCTTAATTTTGCAATTCGGTTTTTTATATCCTCGACAAATTTTTCCATTTATTATTATATGCTATAATGATAATGATCTGCAAAATAGAAATTTTCAGTTAAAATTAACTCAAATTCATGTATAAATATGGAAAAATCGATTTCTCCCTTCTTTTACTCTTGCCCCTGCTTTTTTGCTCATGAGGGTACATATATATATATATATATATATATATATATATATATATATATATACATATATATACGTATATATGTATTTATACACACACACAAACACGCACACACACATATATACATATATATAGAGAGAGAGAGATAGAGAGAGAGAGTGAGTGAGAGAGAGAGAGAGAGAGAGAGAGGGAAAGAATGGATTGGAGGGATTGGCTGAGGAATATCTTGTAAAGAAGGCACTTATATGTCTTCTTAGTTTGGATTTATTTAAATCTGCCGTTACTGATATTCATCTAATATTTCGTCATGTATATATATATATATATATATATATACATACATATATATATATAAACATACATACATATATAAATATATACATACATATATATATAAATACATACATATATATATCCATATGCATATATATATATTTGAATTTTTAAATCCCTATTTTTTTATCAGTTTTATTAGCTTTCAATTAATTAAATTTTTTAAAAAACTTTATTTTTATTCTATTATATCTTTCTAGTTTTGTCAGATATGAAATGCTAGTGCTACCAGCTCAGCCCGTCTGAAGATATTCGCTTCCTGAGATGAAATGCACCTTACATTGATGTGTTTTCCACTCTCTTCTACAAAACTCAATTGTGCTTAGCAAAATCAAAACCAAAAAATAACAGCCAGCCTTCCCCAACTTTTCCTTATTCGCATTATCACTTTCTCATTCTATCTCCCCCACTTCCTGACTGGTTTCCTATCTTATAATGTACCAAAAATTTATACTGTAAGCCCTTTCCCTCTGATATTGTAAAAATGTTTATTTTTTTATTTTTTTACAAGGTGGCATCACTTATCAAGGCCCGGAAGCCACTCAGGGATAAGGGTTATTGCGTGTACAGTACGTTAGTGTGGAGATTTAATAAAAGTGTCTACTTAAGGGGGTGGTTCATCAGGAATTTGTTTACGTTGGACTTGAAGTCATCCAGGTTGTAGTCAGGTGGAAAGCAGGAAGACGGAACAGAGTTCTACAGACGTGCAGTTCTAAGAAAGAAGCTTTGTTCATGGAATCTACGTTTTGATTTATTCACAGATAAAGAGTGGGGGAAAATTTTTGACTGGTTTCACTAGACGGGTGTTTTTTGTAAAAGATTGGCGAGGAGGGCCAGAGATTGGAGCTCAGGCGAGCACCTGTAATGGAAATAACGATAAAACAAAAATAGGCTCTCAACGTCTCTTCTTTTGGACAGAGGCTGTACGGAAGAGAGAAGGGCATCCCCCACCAGCCACGAAGTATATTTTGTACCCTGTCAAGGCAAGATAGGCTGTTTTTAGCAGCTCTTGCCCTGTTATGGCAGCACTATTCCATCCTTGGACGTACTTAGCTTTTATACAGATAGAGAATTGCATCAGTAGTAAGATATCTTCTGGAGTGGTAGAACGATCCCACCATCTTTCCAGCGACCTTGGCAACAGAATTGATGTACATGTTCTATTTCATATCAGGAGTAAAGGGCAAACCCAGAAGATGGTAAAAACATAGGGCTTCTCCTAGACGAGAGCCATCCATTTCAATTGATGTAAAGATAGGAGTTTGGTTTTAGATGCATTAAAGGTAACCAGCCACGTCTTCCCCCACTGAACCACGCGCTCGAGATCAGAGGAGAGAGAATCAGAGAGAACTTTGTCATTTACAGCCTTTGATGTGTTGCCGTAGATGGTCGTGTCATCAGCATAGATGTCAACGGATGATTTATGCACGTGTTTAGGGAGATCATTGATGTAGATCAGGAAGAGAGTTGGGCCCAGGATGGGCCCCTGAGGGACTCCAGCATTAATACGGCCGGCCTCTGATTTTTACCCATCGACCACTACTCTTATAGGCCTATAAGAGAGAAATGATTTAATGATAGAGAAAACATTTCCAGTTATACCGTAGCTGGAAATCTTGTGAGGGAGGCCTTTATGCCATACCTTGTCGAAGGCCTTTGATATGTCAAGAGCAATTGCCCTGGAAAGGAAGCCTTTGTAAAGAGATTCACCACTCCTATGAGATATAAGCGTTAGCACATCTGCGGTAGATATTGCAGAACGAAAACCATATTGCGTGTCACTAAAAAGGTTTTTGCTGAGGTGGTTGACTATTTCTCTATTTAATATGAATTCCAGCAACTTACTCATGACACAGGAGAGTTATTGGTCTGTACTGAGAGGGAAATGACTTATCACCTGAATTCTTAAATACAGGTCATACTGATGAGGTTTTCCAGGGTGGTGGAAATCACTTCTCTTTAAGGCAACGCTTAAACAGTTTCGTAAGTATGGGAGCAACTTCTGGTTGTAGATTTCATGTTTCGCCGGGCAGGGAACAGAAACGATAAAACTTATTATAAAACGGCTAAACCAAACACTACAAACTAGCGATTGAAGATAAATAAAAAAAAGCTTTCAAAATAAAAACCTTCTACAAAATAACTAGATGCAGCATGAATACTATTTGAAAAATAACTGGATTCAGCATTAAATAACCCCCCAAAAGGTGTATATGCCGTAAAACAACCAAACCAAACTCTACAAATAAATAGTTGAAAATATAAAGAACTTTGAGCAGAAACACTGTTTCCAAAATAACTGGATTCGGCATTAAATCATTCGAAAGGGGTTACCATGCCATAAAACAAAACAACCAAACCAAACCAATATATATATATATATATATATATATATATATATATATATATATATATATATATATATATATATATATATATATATATAAGAACGCATACTCATGAATAAATTATTATTTATTTATTATTATTGTTAATAATAATAATAATAATAATAATAATAATAATAATAATAATAATAATAATGTTGTATTCTCCTCCAAGGCCGGACGGGTTGTTTACGTGATATATCTATTGTGACTTATATCCATCTACTTGCGATTATAAATTTGACTCAAGCCTCCCTTCCTCCCATTCACCCCACCACTTTCTTTCCCCCCATAATACCTATTTGTTTCTCTACATACCTATGTCTCTCCGCCAGATAGTAGAGTTTTTTTTTTAAATGAGTTGATGTGTTGTGTATGAAAGAAACCTTCTCTACCACCTATAGCAATGGCCAACAACTCTTTAGCTGAGAGTACGTCTTTCAAGCTCCTTGGCCTAACGTTCACAGGAAACATGAGCTGGAACAATTACATCGAGGGCATTGCCAGGGCCGCTGCGAGGAAGGTGGGCTCTCTCTACCGTGCTAGAAAACTTCTAACACCCGAAAGTATCATGTACCTCTATAAGGCCACTATTCGCCCATGTATGGAGTATTGCTGTCATATTTGGGCCGGTGCATCGGCTACTAGTCTCTCTCTCCTTGACAAGGTTCAAAAGAGAGTCGCAAATCTGATAGGCCCTAAACTGGCATCTAAACTTCAGCCTCTGTCCCATCATCGAAACGTTGCATCCCTCTGCCTGTTCTACAAGTATTATAATGGTGAATGATCTGAAGAACTGCAAGCACTTGTGCCCCCACGACGTGAACACCCTCGACAGACCCGACAAGCTGCAAAATCCCACCCCCACATTGTAGAGATCCCTAGATGTAAAAGATCTTTCTACTCCAGTAGTTTCTTCCCCAGAACTGCTAGACTTTGGATTCCATTCCAGGTCACTGCTTCCCCAACTGTACTGACATGCATAAGTTCAAGTGCAACGTGAACCAACATCTCGCTGCCCTAATCCCTACATAGTGCCCCAGTAGATGTTTCCCCTGATAGTAGCCCCCCTACACCAAAGTGGCAATGTGCCTTGTTTGGGGTGAAAATGTAATAAAAAAAAATAAAAAAAAACATGAGGTTATGTTTATTGTCGGACTGTACTGTCTTTGATATATATTTTTTTTATAATAAAACAGGGTTATTTTAATTTTAATTATTTTCTTTTAAATTTATTTTGTTTTTAATGTCATGTGCTCAGACAATTGTATCTGTGAACTGTGTCCAATATCCATTAAGGACTAGACTTTTGTAAAAGCAACATCGCCTGATGATCTCTTTAGTCTTTTTATAACTAGTTGACTGAAACACACTCATAAATTTGTAGCGATATTTTAATGTTTACGTAAAAATAAATATAAAGCTTATATATATGTGTGTGTAGTCATCCACATACAGTACTGTTTCGCAGGTCATCAGTGCGGCTAGGCAGGCAACTACCTCAAGCCAGGATTTAAACCCGACCGTCTAGTTAAGGCTCCTGCCAACTATGTTATCGGTGGCTGCTGTGTGATTCATGAGTTTAACCATGTATTGACATCGTCCGAACTACTAAAGTTCGATTTGTTTACACAAAGAACATCGCTTATACGCTAATGGTAATTCGTGTATCACTTTTCAATATGTTCAACTCAAGATGAGGAGCATTATAGTCACCCACATACAGTACTGCCTTTAGCCAGGATTGAAACCCGAATGTCTATACGACAGTCAAGGCTCCTAACCACTAGTCTATCGGCGGCTGCTGTGTGAGTCATGAGTTTAACGAGGTTTTAACATCGTCCGAACTACTTAAGCTTGATCAGATTACACAAAGAGCATCGCTAATTCGTGTGTGTGTGTGAGTGTGTGTGTCTGTGTGGAGAAAAAAGAGAAATATAAGAAAGAAAAGAGAGATGGAGAATGAATGTGAGGAAAGCATGCGTGTATCAAATTTATAATAGCAAGTAGGAGGATATAGGCCACAATAGACATATCTCGTAGACAGGCCGTCCGGCCTTGGAGGAGAATATCAACATTAATAATAATAATAATAATAATAATAATAATAATAATAATAATAATAATAATAATAATAATAATAATAACTAGCGGGACCTGTGGAAATTCCACAGCAGCATTTTTCCTATGTTATATATTGTTGCTGGGCATGATGTGAGTGATCTATTCAACATAAATGAAGGCACAATCATATTATTCTAGTTTTTTTTATTAAAACTGTACTGTCCCCTTACTACAATAGTAACTTTGATATATTTCCTGGGCTGATTATTCCATTACAAACACACCGATCAATTAACTCACATTTAATCATTTTTCATAATTATTGAATATGTTACTATGTTCGACAATAATTTTGACTAATTTCAACCCACATTATCGCCTCTCCCTTTACTAAAATATTAAATTTGATATATTGTATCGGCTGTTTTTTTATTAAAAAAAACAGAACTATTAATTAACTCACATTTCATCATTTTTAATTATTCTTGGATATAGTACTAATTTTGACAATAATTTTTCATCATTAAAACTCAACATATCGCACACCTTACTAAAATAATAACTTTGATAAATTTTATTGGCTGATTATTTCATTACAAACACACACATCAATCAACTCACATTTCATCATTTTTTCGTAATTCTTCGATATGTTACTAATTTCGACAATATTTTTTATAATTTAAACGAACGGTGTCGCCCAACCTTACTAAAATAATAACTTTTATACATTTGCTGGGTTGATTATTTAATTACAAACACACTAATCAATTAACCTCCATTTCATCATTTTTCATAATTCTTGGGTATGTTACTAATTTCGACAATCATTTTATCATAATTTATGCCCACATTATCGCCCCTACTTAATAAAATAATAGCGTTGAAATATTGTCTGGGCTTATTATTTTATTACAAACACACTAATGCATGAAATCACATTTAATCATTTTTCATAATTTTTGGATATGTTACATATTTCGACAACCATTTTTCATAATTTTAACCCATTTTTTGCCCTTCCTTCTTTACTAAATAATGACTTTGATATGTTGTCTACGCTGATTATTTCCTTACAAACACACCAATCAATCAACTCAAATTTCATCATTTTTTCGTAATTCTTGGATATGTTACTAATTTCGACAATATTTTTTCATAATTTAAGCCCTCCTTATCTTCTTCCCCTTTACGTATATAATAACTTTGATATATTGTTTAGGCTGATTATTTCATTATAAACACACCAATCAATTAAATCAGATAGCGTCATTTTTCGTAATTATTTAATATCTTACTAATTTTCAAAATTTTAAACAATCCTCGTCGCCCTCTCTTACTAAAAAATTACTTTGATATATTTTCTGGACTGATTATTTCATCAAAAACATAACTATCAATTAACTCACACTTCATCATTTTTCTTAATTCTTTAATATGTTACTCATTTCGACAATTATTTTAAATATTTTTAACCATATCATCAACAACCCACAACAAACATAATAACTTTGAAATATTATCTGGGATGATTATTTCATTTCAAACACACCAATCAATTAACTGCTAAAATCCACTGCTAAAATTATACATGCAATAATGTAATGTCTAAATAGTAAACTCTTTTAGCCATTCTGGGACCGACTTTATATACCCAACTGACGTTTAAAAATATACATTAAATAATGCAATGTCTAAATAGTAAACTGTTTCAGCCATTCTTGGACAGACTTTATATCCCAAACCCACTGATAAAAATATACATTAAATAATGTAATGTCTAAATAGTAAACTGTTTCAGCCATTTCCGGGGGTGACTTTATATTCCAAACCCATTGCTAAAAATATACATGAACTAATGTAATGTCTTAATAGTAAACTAATTCAGCCATTTCCGCGACCGACTTTGTATCCCCCACCCACTGCTAAAAATATACATGAAATAATATAATGTCTAAATCGTAAACTGTTTAACCCATTTCCGGAACCGACTTTATATTGAAAACATACTGCTAAAAATATACATAAAAAAATTAAATGTCTAAATAGTACAACGGTTTCAGCCATTTTCGGAACAGACTGTAAATCTCCAACCGACGCTTAAAAATATAGATGAAATGAAGTAATGTTTACAATGTAAACTGTTTCAGCCATTTCCGGGACTGACTTTATATCCCCAAGCACGCTTAAAAATATACATGAAATGATGTAATGTCTATATAGTAAACTGTTTAAGCCATTTCCGGGACCGACTTTATATCCCAAACCCACTGCTAAAAGTATACATGCAATAATGTAATGTCTAAATAGTAAACTCTTTTAGCCATTTTCGTGACCGACTTTATATCCCAAACACACTGTTGAAAATATACATAAAATAATTTAATGTCTAAATAGTAAACTGTTTCAGCTATATCCGAAACCGACTTCATATGCCAAACCCAGTGTTGAAAATATGCATGAGATAATATAATGTCTAAATCGTAAACTGTTTAACCCATTTCCGGAACACACTTTATATTAAAAACATACTGCTGAAAATATACATGAAAAAATTAAATGTCTAAATAGTAAACTGTTTCAGCCATTTTCGGGACTGACTTTTAATCTCCAACCCACGCTGAAAAATATAGATGAAATGAACTAATGTTTAAAACGTAAACTGTTTCAGCCATTTCCGGGACTGGCTTTATATCCCTAACCACGCTTAAAATATACATGAAATGATCTAATGTCTATATAGTAAACTGTTTCAGCCACTTCCGGGACCGACTTTATATCCCAAACCCACTGCTATAAATATACATGAAATAATGTAATATCTAAATAGTAAACTGTTTCAGCCCTTGTCGGGACTGACTTTATATTCCCAACCAACTGTTTAAAATATACATGAAATAAAGTAATGTTTAACATGTAAACTGTGTCAGTCATTTCTGGGACTCACTTTATATCCCCACCCCATTGCTAAAATATACATTAAATAATGTAATGTCTAAATAGTAAACTGTTTCAGCAATTTCCGGGGCTCACTTTATATTCCAAACCCACTGCTAAAAATATACATGAAATAATGTAAACTGTTTCAGCCATTTTGTGTAACTGACTTATAATCCTCAACCCACTGTTGAAAATATACATGAAAATATCATAAACTTTTTCAGCCATTTCCGGTACCGACTTCTTATCTCTCATCCTACTCTTTAAAATAAATAAAGTAATGCCCAAAACGTAAAGGTTGCAGCTATTTCCTGAACCGACTTCATATTTCCCACCCCACTGCTAAAAATATACATTAAATAAAGCAATGTGTAAGGCTTAGCGGTTTTACCCATTTTCGGGACTGATTTAATACCCCTCCCTCCACTGTTAAAAATATACATGAAATAAAGTAATGTTTAAATCGTAAACGGTTTGAGTAATTTCCGGAACTGACTTCATATCCCGTAACCCACTGTTTAAAATATACTTGAAATACAGTAATGCTTAAATCATAAACTGTTTCAGCAGATTTTCGAAAGTAATACATAAATACATTAACACGGTTAGGGTAGAAAACCATTGATTCAACATGAATTTCTGAGTGTACTATCAGTTTCAGCATTCCAGTGACTTGAATCCCCCTTTCTTGGTCTTGGTTAATGGAGGAGAAATCCTTCATTATTGATACAATTCTTATTTTTGTTATCGACCAGAGAGCCCCTATTGGGGAGCTGGTTACCCCCTAAATTTTTAACCGACCTCATGTACAATTCCGACCTTGCGGGGAGACAAGTAAACAAAGAAACAATAATCAGAACGGACATTTCCAGGGCATTTTATGATTAATCAGAAGTAACACTTCCAGGGCATTTTGTAATTAAATCAGAAATAACTTTTTCCAGTTACTGTTTTAATATTAGAACTTTGTTACACTAAACATAGTACTTATTCATAATGCATCGCCACGGGACGGATTTAGAAACTAGGGTCGTTTTTTTAACATTGTAAAAAATTGTCTTAGTCGTAAACGATTTCTCTCCCACCGAGAGGCAAGAAATTGAAATGTAGCGCCTGAAGAACAGATGCTACACTTTGATCTTAGCCAAAAGGCCAAGAAAGACAAATCATTTTTATTAGCTTTTCCTCAACAGCGACACCATGTTTTTTTTTATATTTTAATTTCAAGGGTGACAAACAAGATTTATTCGGAATGTTCCACTTTCCTTTTTTAGGGATGCACAGCATGACAACGGACGGTGCGATAAGCGTAATAATATAATGATAATAAACAATTTATTAGATATTTATTTATTCATAGGTATAAACCTTTTTCTTATTTATATGGTTTGGTTTATATATATATATATATATATATATATATATATATATATATATATATATATATATATATATACACACGAGGGGCGTGCAATAAGTAATGCCCCTGACCCACTTCCAATAGCAGTAGAAACCACCCAGATTTATGCATTTCTCCCATCGTTTGATGCAGCTCTGGAGACCGTTTTTGCAGAGCACCCCAGGTTGGTCCTCCAATCACAACGTGACTTCAGAAATCAAAGCTGCATCATCTGGGAAACGCTTTCCTTTCAAAAACAACTTCATGGCTGGGAAGAGGTGAAAGTCAGAGGGTGCAAGGTCAGGAGAGAAGGGAGGAGGAGGAAGGATTTCATAACCACACGCTCGTGCTTCTGATCTGGCGACATGTGAGTTTTGGACCGCAGCGTTGTCATGCAGGAGGAGGATACCTTCGCTGATCTTGCCCCGCTTCTGGATTTTGATAGATTCCCCTTATTTCCTCAAAAGTGAAGCATAATATACTCCTATAATTGTGGTACTCTTTGCCAGGAAATATGTCATCACTACTCCGTCCTGATCCCAAAAGGTCGTGAGCATGACCTTGCCAACGGAGGACTGTACCCTTGCCTTCTTTGGAGGTGATTAGTCCAAGTGTTTCCACTGCAGTGACTGGGCTTTGGTCTCTGGATCATAGTGATGGACCCAGGTTACATCCTGCGTAATCAGTCTTTTGAAAAAAATTGACTCATCTTCTTGGCACATCTCCAAATTCATCCTCGACCACTCGAGACGTTCTCGCTTCTGTATTTGTGTGAGCAACCTGAGAAATCATCTGGCAGACACCTTATGCAAATGGCCATAAATTATAGTTTCCACATACCCTGTACTAATCTTGGGCTATTTGGCGAATAGTAATGTGCCGATCTTCCAAAATGGCAGCCTCAACTACACGGATAGATGTCTCATCAATGGCAAAACGGGGGGGCGACCAGGTCTGGGAGCTGTTTCCACAGACTTCCGGTCATGTTTGATTCGCGATGCCAGCGTTTTACAAGGTCATATGATAGGGCATTATTACCATAAGTTTCTTTCATTTCATCAAAAGTCTCCTGTGGTGTGCGTCATTTTAAATACAAAAACCGGATCACTGCTCGATATTCAACAGCCTCCATTTCACACCTGACTCAGTTGAAACACCTGTAAAACAGAACCCACAATTAGTTCAGAGCTGTAATTTGCCAGATAACCCGTAGGGATGTAAGTCATTGCACATGCACAATTTCAGCTAGATCAGACCACTGGAAGTGGGTCAGGGGCATTACTTATTGCACGCCCCTCGTATATACATATATATATGTGTGTATATATATATATTTATTCATTTATATATATATATATATATATATATATATATATATATATCGCTAGCATAGAACAGCGTAAATGAATAGATTCTGTCAACTCGCCACGGAATTGAAAATTCTTGACTAGCCGGAATTAGACAGACAGTAAATAAAAAATTAACTACCTTCGCAAAAATTAAACTAGGAAGCAATTAGCATTTTATTTATATCTCATGGCGTCTGTGTATATCGTGAATTCTCTTTATTCCTGAATTATTTCAACGGTTTCGCAGCAAAAAAATTTAAAGAAGAGACAATAACAAGACACATATATCGTCATATGATCTCTTCGACTGTGGATTTTTATCCTCTGCGAAAAAAATCCTTGAAATTATCTGATGCCTGTGTATTGCGGCGTAAGGCTGATTTTTTGCAGTTCTAGAAGGTCCACCCCTCCAAACTTTTATCAGCTCTCTTTAAAAAGGGGTTAGTTTATTGCTAATCGATTACGGTGGAATATCGTGTTGCCCAGACACTATTTGCATGCCAGAGTTCTTCTCCTGGGGTGCTGACTACTCAATCCTACTTTCCGACCTTGGCGTTACAGTTCTTTCAGTGGGAGAGAATTAAATACCTGCTTCCTTAGATTTACTTTTAAGTCAACCGTAAAACCCGACGAAGACAGAGACAAAACGAAAAAGAGAAAGAGAGGCAAAACAGAAAACGTAAACAAAAGCTTTTAATAATTAAAGGTTATTGACATCTTTCACCCAAGAAATGATATGAAGGAAATATTTAATTGAAATTTCGTTTCGTAATTTCTATTTTTAAATTGTTATTCTCTCATTTTCACTATTAATATTAACTACCTTATAATTGATTTGGAAGACGATCGTAAATATTAATCACATAGACCATTACATGAAAATACAACATTCATAGCTATTTCTTTCTATGGTTGGTTTTTGTTTTACAGCATATTAATCCTATCCAGGTTATCTAATGCCGACTCCCGTGATTTTGAAGAAATTTTTTTGATAGAATATATTTGTTTTGTTTTTTGAAGTCGGTTTCTATTCAACCAATAGTTGGGACCCTAACAGGTACTACCACTCCAGGTCAGAGTGGACCTAGATGCAATAGCAATTAAGGGGGTGCTCCACACTCCCCAAAGCCCGCAAGCCGGGGCCTCACCATCGGATAAAGTTTAAGTATTTCTTTCTAAACTTATGATTTCATACATATAACTACGTATATCGATAATGTTAAAATTATATTTTTTTATAATAAATATTTAAATACTTTCGGTATATTTATATATATATATATATATATATATATATATATATATGTGTGTGTGTGTGTGTGTGTGTGGGCGTGTGTATGTGTGTGTGTACGGATATATACGAAGATTCTTCCAAAAAGGTAATGCCTCCTATTGTTTATTGTGGTCGAATGGATAAGAAACGATTGAAAGTCGGATTCTTATGATAGAGAGTGGGACAGATTTCTTAGCCATAACTCTGCATTTTCTTATTCTCCTTATAATTCCTTCTTTATTAGTTTGCTGCGAGGTGTTTATCTGTCTTAGCCTTGTGGATTTAGGAGTAAAAACTCTTACTTGAACTTTTATCCAATGTCCTTATCTTTGACCTCGATCTTTTCGCATTAAGTAAACCTAAGATAATAAATTTATGAATGTACCCGTTCGATAAACACATGAAAAAAACTAAACTATGCAATTATTGTATATATATATATATATATATATATATATATATATATATATATATATGAATAAATATATTGTATTATATTATATATGTAAAAAATTAGAATTAAATTCTGTAAGTTAAAATGTTAAATAACTTAGTTTTTCGAAGAGAAATACAAAGATTTATATATTTCTTATTCCGTGGAGTTTAAATCAGTGGCTCATATCCTCAGAGGAAACGTAGTGTTACTGATTTGTTCCGAGTCTAGGAATAACGGAACACCGCAAACATATAGATATCGGCCTTTGATTTTACTATTAAATTCACGATACATGGATACTATTTCATATAAGATACACCGCAAACATATCAATAATATTAATAATTATTTTTATTATATTTTTATTTTTATTATATGTTATTATTTGGATAATTAACATTATAATTTTTGTAATAAACCATAATTTCTTCATATCAAAAGTGAAACATATATCATCCCATGACCCCCCTCCAAAGGAAAAGTTTTGATATCTAGATATCCAAACTTTCAATCGTAGGAGCCGATCTATGTTGTGGTTGGCAATATTGAATGTGCAAATAAACATAAAAAGAAGATACAATATAAAGTAATTAAACATGCAAAATTTTTTGGTTGTTTTAAAGTTTTTTTCATTTCTGTTCATTTGTTCCTGAAAATGAGAAATGTGGATGATAATATTTTTAATATACATACATTTGTTAATTTTATTATTATATTTTTGGGTTGTGTGTGTATTTTTTATTTTATTCTTTAATGTATTTGTGTATTTTTGTGAAAAACAAGATTATGTCCTAGATAGAGCATCAGTAATAATGGCGTCGATACCTTTTATGTATTCGATTATGATGCTATATTCCATCTCATTAGGCTTTGATTTTTAGTAACCATTTTATGTAAGGAGGTAAGTGGGTTATGATCAGTACGAGCTAAAACAGGGTGTACAGTTACATTGAGAAAGACGTCAGTGTTTTATGGCTGATATTAAAGCTAAACTTTATTTTTAATAGTGGTATAATTCTTTTGGTATTTGTTGAATTTTCTCTTTAGAAATAACCAATAGCTTTATCTAAGCATTCTTCATCTTGTTTGATGAGAATTTCACCCATGCCCACATCACTGGCATCAAATTGTAATTTAAACTGTTTGGAGAAGCTGGAGTTGCAAGAGCTGGACTTCCAATAAGAGTTGATTCGATGTCATTGAAAGCTTTATGGCAGGAATCAGTCCATTTGTATTTTCATCCTCTTTAGGAGATTGGTGAAAGGGTTAGTGTTAGGGTTAATGTAGAAAAGTTTATACAAAATCTTCTATAAAATCCAGCAATACCGAGAAATCTCATTAGTTGTTTTTTTCATTTGTTGAGACGGGATATTTTATTATAGCATTAACTTTTGCCAAGATAGGTGTTACTTGACCCTGACCCACAGTATGACCCTAATAGTCACTTTTGCTTGACCGAAACAACTGGCAAGTTAGCATTTTGTAGTTTTAAAAAATAATCTCTTTATAATATCTAAATATTCTTCCCAGGTGTTATTGCAAACTTCACATCCATGAATATCCTGTAGTAAGGAAGGCATCGTTCTTTGAAATGATGCTAGAGCATTTTTCAATAATTTTTCGAAAGTCTGTTACAGATCTGTTGTTGCATAGAGTGTTAATTTTAGAAGGTACCACTTGTGCGTATATTACGCGTGTTCTTATTTAGTGTTCATATTTTTGAGAGTCTTAGTGAGAGATTAGAGTCTTAGAAGTGTTCATGTTGATTGTTCATATGTCTTAAGATGTTCATGTTGTAAGAGATGGAGACATTGGTGAGATATAGAGACAGAGTACATATAAAGCGAGAGACAGTTCTGTATATATATACATGTTACTACAAGAGAACCAATTCAATAAGAAGATTTATGAATATCTTGATAGAGAGACCGAGAGACCGAGAGATAGTGGGTTTGACATTTACGTTTTGACAGTAGTGCATATAATATAAACACGTTACCTTTCTCGGTGTAATGATAAACACAGAAGACGCAGATACACAAAGATGATGATATCCTTTATTTCATGACCGGTCCATGATTTCGCTTGAGAAATTCAAAGTTTCTTTACATGGTTATTTCTAAAACCCTCTAACTTCTAGAGGTTGTCTTAATTCTAACGGAGAATCGGTCTGAACCTCTCTGCTTCTCCCCGACTCTTTTCCTAGACTCCCCGACTGCATCTAAAAACTCCACCTATATTGAGAACTCGTCACGTCATCCCATGATTAAACATGTGCTCATGAAGCACGTTGGTGACATGCGTCACGTTGCCAAACTTGACATGACCCCGAGTTCAGTTACCTATTTTCAAATAACATTTTTACAAAATATGTTTACAATTTCAATAGACGATTAAATTCCTTAAGAGAAACAAATTTCATTATTACATTCCTTTTCCATATACAGATATGTAAGCTAAATAATTGCAATTCCTTATTTCAATAACATTCTGTATTTATTTTAACTTATGATTGGAATTTTCAATTCCAAATCTAGCTTCGCAAGTTCGAATCATTGACTATCCTATTTCATATTTACATTTAACTAATTCCCTATGTTTTCTTACATGTAACATGTAACACTGTAAGTTCCGTCTTGATTAGGCACGAGAATGCATGGTGAATTAACATCTGGAAAAAGAGATTTCTGAACTTATTTACCAAAGCATATATATCTTTTATATGTTATTTAAGTTTAAAAGGAGTTCTGAGCTTCTTAATTGAATGCTGTGACCTATCTCTTTCTCTTTAGTTTGTTTCTATTGTCTAAGTGTCCCGTTTAATAATATCTGTAAGAGATTTTAATGTAAATGCTTGCTTTGTTTTATTTTTATACGTATCGGCCGAGGCCTCTTACGATAATATGTTTATGCTTGTTACGGATTGACGAGCCCATACATTAATATTTTACGGATTTTTTCCTAGTCTAGTTTACAAAGAAAAAGAAGACACAAAATCAAAAAATAGTAAAGAAAACAAATGTCTTATAAGATATTTATAATCAACAGTATAAGAGAAGTAATTTTTTTTTCTAGTTATTTCTCTTTTTATAGAAGTAAATGTTTTTAGTAATGTTTGTTATAGATTTTTTAGACAGAAATGCTTTTGGTCAAATATAATTCAGAAAAATCTATATTTACCAGTTTTTGATGAAAGAGATTTTTTCTCTGTATCTTGTTTGGTTAACCTGTTACTTTAACGACTCAAGTTTTCTTGTGCTTTCCTTTGGTGGGAGTTATAAAAGGTGATCTCCTCTCATTGCGTCACACCGGCATGTTATGAATGCTTATAATTTACGGTCGTCCGCTATTTATAGTTATCGCTAGAGACGCTTCCAGAAAGAACAACAAAAAATAATACTTTTTGTTCCATCTTTTGAAAGTCTCCAGAGACGTTAAAAAACGTTTTTCATTCAAATTCTTAAGTAATACTTTTTATATTATTTTACATAATCTTTTATGGTTATTTCCTTTTAACTAACTAATTTATTATTTTTTTATTATTATCATAATATAATATGTTATGCATTTTTATTTTGTTATAATTAATAATAATATTAATAACTTTTTTAATTATTTTTTTAATTTTTATTATATGTTATTATTTGAATAATTGATATTGTCTTTTGTGTAATAAATCATGATTTCTTCATATCAAAAGGAGAATATATATCATTCCATGGCAGTAGTTAGAAAAATAAAATTCATAGGTAGCCGATAATTGTTTCTGTATATATATATATATATATATATATATATATATATATATATATATATATACATGTGTGTGTGTGTGTGTGTGTGTGTGTGTGTGGTCATATGTGTTTCCAAAAGTATTGCTCCTATGTTTATTTTGCTCGAATGTATTAGAGGGTTGGAAGTTGCATTGTTATTATGATTACATTCATGCATTCTTTACTCGAATGCCTCATTTCTTTGTTGCTGATATTGACGGTTGGAGACTCTGCAAGCAATTCCTATCATTAGCGTGCGTAAGAAGGAGAAATGCGTCATTGAATTTTTAGCAAAAATGCATAAAGAATGGTGCTGGCTATGTAGTAAAACAAATCGTAGAACAGACAAGATCGCTCGTTTTAATGCTACTGTTTTCGAGTTCTAAGATTTGTAACTTATTGATTAAAAAAAGTCGGAGACTTTACTTTTGGAACGACTTACATATATATGGAGGCATAGCATAATATCAAAACACCTATACAAAACTGTATCTAACGGAGTTTTTGACACACGCACACTTATAATAGTTGATTTACGTTAAGCACGGATCAACATTAGTTTAAGTATCTGACAGGAAATAGTATCCATAGAACGTGAATTTAATAGTAAAATCAATGGTCGATATCTATATTTTGTAAAAGTATATGTTATTTGTATAGCTTCCTTTTGTTCTTTCTTCGATTTAATAGGATATACTCGTCTAAAAACAACTTAAAGTTTGCAGACAATAATTTCTACTAAATGTTTTTGAGCCAAGGAAAATCGTTTGAAAACCTAAATTCTACGAGCCGAATACAACTTAGAAACTCTTATGAAAACGAAGAACTAATAAAAGATTAACTAGAGATATAAAACTTTAGAGAATGCTCAACCCGTTATTCTATTTAGTATTAGTCCGGTTGAAGTAACAGGAGAGGGACACTTCAAGAATCGCGGAGAATTCTTATTTACTTAGACACAGGTACGCACGTACTAACGGATAAGGTAAACAAGCACGCTCACAACACAATACTACCTAATGCTCACAGACGCATATTACTCTAACATGCAAATATAAAGACATAAACATCCTTAGCCATCCTGTTTGATATTAACGGATCATACTTGTACAACAATTTGTATAAACTTTTTACAAATTATCATTTTTTAATGTAAATGCGTTTTCTGTTCGTGTAAACGCGTTGTACCGTAATTAGCTGATGATTTAATTATGCTTTCTTTAATTTTCTATTCATCAAAATCTGTTCATGTTAAGAAAGCACTATACATATATACCGCATAATCAACTTGTAACGCTGGTTCTCGTCGGATCACAAAAGCTAAACCACAATTAGTACCAAATTGTAACCATTTGTAAAAAAAAAAAGAATCTGCATGTAAGACGACATTGACAGCACCTTGCAAAAAATTGCAAACCCTAACGTCATCTTTTTCTTTGACAAAGATAGTCATACAAATGGGGGCACCTTGTGAATTTAATATTCCCCCAATATTTCCTCCTTCGTAAGAAAGGCGATTGAACCTGCGTAGAACGTCGGATTATACTTTCTTCCTAGTGTAATTTTTAAACAAATTGTATAAATTGTCGGCGTGATGGTTGGCAAACTCAAAAGAAAAATTGACATCAAGAAGGTCCCACCAAGTCCGTGACCATGCAACAAGTTATGGGAAGTGCTCGGGATGTTATATAACAACAGTGAAGAATACTTGATTAGAGGGTCAACCCCATATTAATTTGACTAAGAGCTGTTCAGATTATAATAAGCAGTGAATAATACGTCTAATTAGAGAGCGTAGCATTTGTAACACTTGTGTGAATAATGAAGACTTTGACGACGTTTCAGAAGATCATGCTGGCTTAATAGAGACCCGAATAAAGAGTGAGAGGACAAAACTTTCAGCGCAAATACAACGAGAAAAAACAGAATCGAACAGGAGTCTTGACTAAGGAATATAATTTTACATATCAAATAAACAATTGTGAGAGTTAAAATACGACAAAGTTATGGCTTGAGTTCTTGAAATGGCCTGACAGTATCTATCATACCCGTAACAAACGGACTTGAATGGTAAACCTCAAAAATCGTTCATAGCCGTATCACCTGGAGAGTTTACAAACCATACTTCAGTGACGATGTTAATTTTAGAGTTACTAAATAGTATTTGAAACGTATCGTTTAAAATCCAGAGACAATAAAATGTGTAAAATTAAGCAGAATACTATAAGAGGAGGATAGACGGATACGATAACGATTTCTCTTATAGAATTGTCTACCAGAAAAAAGCATATAATATATATTTGAACGTGACAAACGTGTAAAACAACCATGCTAGAGACTAGCTTTGATCAGTAAAGTCAGAAAGCGTGCACGACCTTGGACGGTACACACAACGAGTCTGAAGGGGTTATGAACTCGTATCCGAATCGCATCGAGTTCAGGAACCACGATGATGTTTAAGAGTAAAATAACGTAAGTTCTATGAAATTAAAATACAAGATACTACCATAGCAGGTGTCTACTAAAAGTAGATCATACATTAAGATGAGCTTACTCTACTAATCCTTGTCAAATAATTTCGATGACGGGTTCTCAGAAGAGATTACGGTATGTATGAGCAAAAACATGTCAAGAGCATCCATGACTGACCAGAATGTGATAGAAAAGAAAAGTATATAGTCCAATAACCTATGCAATATAGTAGAAATAAAAACAATTGTGAAAGGTGCCCTCTTAGCAGTGCCTCTCAGACAACCGGTGATACATTGAAAAAATAGATCACACATCAATTATTTTTAGTATTACACCTGGTCAGGAAGTGTTCGTCAGTCAGAACTAAACAGATGTTCAGTTTAGCAGGCAATTTATTAAAAATAATAAGGCGTTCTATATGTTTGGTATAACCGACATTCAAAACATTCATAAGAATCGACCACTCTTCTAAAACATAGGAAAATCGATTGAAATTGATTATTACATTAGGAGGCGCGTGTGTTTTTAAATCATTGATAGGAACAGATCAATCACCATAAACGTATCGTGTTTTCAAATTGTGTTTTTAACGAAGACAATCTTCATTGAAGAGACGTATATAAAATACATATAGTTAAAAGCATTGATCAAGGGCAGGGAGGTGGACACATTATCAATGCCACAGTTATACGCGTTGCTAGGTAACAAAGCAGTTGAAGCCAGCCGGAGCTTAAATCGATACAAGAACACAGTGTTTATAGATGAGAAGGGAAGGGGGTTTAAGTTTTGAGAAACTAACAGTTGCTATAACAATTGGGACTGAGCGTGATAAGTTTACAAGTGAAAAATAGAAACTAAATCCTGTCACTTAAAGATGCGAGATATAGGAAACATATAACATTAGATAATAGAAGTTATGGATCCATCTGAGTTACTCTTTGTTGGGTGATCATTTGCAAAACAGCAGGCACTTTATGTAGGAGGAAGTTGACAATTTTGTTGCAAAAACTTAAAATTCTAACGTCGTCATCTTCCTTGGCCGTGATATTTATGCAACTGAGTACCGCTTGTGAATTTAATATTCGCATAGCACTTCTTCCTTTGGAGGATGCTGATTCGACCGGCTTAGTGTTGATATCACTAGCTTATAGTTTTTTTTTTCTTTCGCTATGTCATAATTTTATTTAAGAAATATATTTATTGTTAGTGTGTTTATTCGCAAACCTACAGGAAGAATCGTCGTCCCAAATGGTTCGAGAAGTCCAGTAATAACGCCACAAGTTATCGGAAGTAACCGAACGTTAATGCGAGAACAACAAAAGGAGGATACATTAAATTTGACGTAAACGAGGGGCACTGATAAACACAAGTTTTCTAACTAGTATTATTAAACAAAGAAATGCTAAACGGAATGAAAAATGGAAACTGATAAAAATTGTGAGACAAGGAAGCTGGGACGAAATACGACAAGAAATGTGCTGTATATGCAATATAGCAATGGCATCTTGAGAGTAACTTATTAACGACATGCAATCTCGGGTAACATGAGAATTTTTAACATCAATAGTGACTTACCAAACAGCAAAGAAAAACTATCCTAAAAATATTCTAATCGCTTTAACTTATACTTGCAATGAAAGAAATCTTCGATAAGGTCAGAAATAAACTCTAGTTAGAGAACGTGAGTTCGTCAGAGTAAAACTAGTGTTGAGTTTAGCTGGCACCCGAAGAATAAAGAGAGCAACATGTTAGTTTTATGTTTTTAGCAAAATACTAGATTTGTGGGCGTAGCCCCAGGAATATCTACAAGGAGTTTTGATAAAAAAAAATGTGCTTGTGTATAATTTTATTTTGGTACCCTCTTTTTTAACACTTATCATATCGTGATAATTCAGTTTCAATATACGTTCTAAGGGGTTTTGGCCTTCGGACCAGGATCAAAGTGAAAATTTTATGTTTATAAATTTATTTTATTGCTTATAAGAAATAGATTTAAAAGTAAATATATAAAATAAAAAAATAAACAAACATACATAATATGATTTGGGAATCTTAGGTAAGATTACCCCCGGTGTGCTTGAGGTATTTCGATGAACGAGACATTTAGCTAGGATAAAGCATATACTAGCAAATGTACAGTGACGACGATGACCATAGACACCCTCTCCCCAATTTTTGAGTGGCCTTGTGCCTAATCTTTTGTTTGTTTCTGTTTTGTGTGCAAACTTTCAGAGGGAATAAAAATATATAACTCAAAGTGTAGTGTCGTTTCTGATGAGGCACTTCGCCATTTTCACTTCACTTTTTTGCCTCGGTTAGTGGTGGAGAAACCGTTCATGACTCATACATATTTTTTTTATTTTTGTTACTAGAGTGCCCTTTTTGGGGAGCTGGTTTCCCCTGCATTAAAAATAGAGCTTGTGTCTAACTCTGCCGTCGAAGGGAGGCAAGTAAATTTTACATTATATGTTCTAATTTATGAAGTATATGGTATTTATTTTAAATTACACTTGATTAGAAACAAAAACAGATAAAATTTTTTATGATGTAAGATGTGTCATCTTTATTTTATGACCAAAGGCTGGACACAAATATATGATAACTACGATGTACTCATCCGCTATGTACCTAAAAGTCATGTACTTGAGAAATATTTCAGAAAAGAAGACCCTATTCTCATTATTTTCCGTAGGGGAGTTGAAACCCTGCAAAGGTTCTCTAGATGTACATAGAACTTGTATCCATTTGGCGGGATCCTTCTACCGCTCCAGAAGATATCTCACTACTGATGCAATTCTCTATCTATATAAAAGCCAAGTACGTCTAAGGATGGAATATTGTTGCCATATCTGGGCAGGAGCTGCTAAAAACAGCCTATCCTGCCTTGACAGAGTACAAAATAGACTTCGTGGCTTAGTGGGGGATGCCCTTTTCTCTACCCTGCAACCTCTCTCCCACAGAAGAGACGTTGCAAGCCTATCCATGTTTTATCGTTATTTCCATGGCAGGTGTTCGTCTGAACTCCAATCTCTGGTGCCCCCTCGCCAATCTTTCACGAAAAACACCCGTCTAGCTGAATCCACTGTGAAAAATTTCCCCCACTCTATATCTGTGCCTAAATCAAAACGCGGATTCCATGAACAAAGCTTCTTTCTTAGAACTGCACGCCTGTGGAACTCTGTTCCGTATGCCTGCTTCCCACCGGACTACAACTTGGATGTCTTCAAGTCCAACGTAAACAAATTCCTAATGTACCACCCACTTAAGTAAACACTTCATCAAATCACCACACTAACATAATGTACTTTCAATAACCCTTGTCCCTGAGTGGCTTCCGGGCCTTGATATGTGGTGATCACTGTGTAAAAAAAAAAAATTTCAAAAATGTCCTTTAGTACATTTACGTGCAACAGAAAAATATCAATTTATAAACTATGTACTGCATGACTGATTTCATTATACAAACATTTCAGCATAGCCATCGAACAAATGACTTTCTTTTAATTATGATAGATCAAAAGGAATATATATATTTTTTGCTGCAACCTGATTAATTCAAATACACAATGGAATTCGTTCGATAAATCATTGATATTTGTTTTTGGCTGAGCCGACAATCTAGATTTTATAAAAGATATTGTTTTTGCATCATTCGGTCTGGTTGCACAACGTTCTCCCTCGGGATATTGTCTGGCGATGGATGTGCGAACTCGGACAAAAATTAATTTCTCGAACTACCGATATTACCATTGATTCAAGCATTATTTAGTTAATATTTTCACACAAAAAATTATAGCAGAAATATTTCTACTTTTTTATTAAATTACAGGTTTCGCATAATTTTATCTGCAATGGTTACTGTTGTGGTTGCAAGGTTGAACAATAATTAGTAAGGAAATACAATGAAGACGCAAACAACAAGATAACGCAATAATAAGTGTATTAAAGAAAAGGTATATTTACAATATGTACAAATGACGGTGTCGAGTCAGAGAGTCTTAGTGGGAGGACATGTACGCTCTTCGGCGTCACTTCCGGTGGCATTTGAGTAAGACACACCAAGGCCAACCTAGGCTTGCCATTTATAGTGTTATGTTATTCGCATATGCAAATAAGTGGTTGCCACCACAACACCCCCCTCTCAAGATTTGAAGTCACACAGATTTCAATATATTTTTCTATTTGGGTTTACCATTAATGGTTCATTCACTTTTCTTTTTCTACCTGATCTTCGGGGTTCAGGTGCATTTTGAGGCGGTTCCAAATTAAAAGATTCGTCTATGATATCTATGGTGTCCCCCTCTTCGACTGTTGTCGTATCATCATCATCTTGGATATGACGTTTTTTTTATCTGATTTAGGTGCCTTTTATGTATATTCTGTGGACCTTTAATCATGTATGTACAATCACCAATGCGTTTATCCACTACTCCACATTCCCAGTAAGATGTGTTATTTCTGTATCACTTAAAATATACTCGATCTCCCGAGTTATATTTCTTTCTTCTCGTGTGTGTTGTGTTTCGGATAATTGCCTGCCTTGGCAATAGTTTGTCAAACGCTGATTTTACCTTTCTGGCAAACATTAGATCAGCTGGTGATATGTTTGATGGTGTACTAGGATGTGGTGTAATCCTATATACTTGCAAGAATTGTTGCAAAGCTTTTTCTGTTGGTGTTCCAATGGATTTCTTTAACGCTCGTTTTAGCGTGTCCACGAACCTTTCCGCGAGGCCGTTCGAACTTGGATGATACGGCGGAGTCGTGATATGCTTCACTCGGAACGTGTCGCAAAATTCCTTAAACTCTGCAGATGTGAACTGCGTTCTGTTGTCAGTGACCAGTGTGTCTGGTACACTAAATCTTGCAAACAACTCGTGTAGGAACCCTATTGAGTTGTTCGTTGTTGGATTCCTGCAACGCATTACCTCCGGCCATTTTGTGAAACTATCCACTACAATTAAATAGTAGTTATCACTTACTGGACCAGCGAAGCCCATGTGGATTCTCGACCATGGTTGGTCGGTTTTCGGCCAAGGTTTGTGTACTATAGGTGGAGATTTTGCCGCTAACTGGCATCCTTTACATTTATCAATTGTTGTCGCTATGTCAGTGTCCATGTTACGCAAGTACACGTAGCTTCTCATTAACGACTTCATTCGAT
The DNA here is from genome assembly GCF_053919585.1 of Euprymna scolopes. Lineage (NCBI taxonomy): Eukaryota > Metazoa > Mollusca > Cephalopoda > Sepiida > Sepiolidae > Euprymna > Euprymna scolopes. The sequence goes on along the minus strand of NC_136486.1, from coordinate 60,551,760 downwards.
TTATCCCCGGATGTCCTGTGTGGAAATCTCTTAAAATCCTATTCTGCAATGTTTTGGGTATTACCACTCTCTCGCTGTACAGTAACACATCGTCACATATGGAGAAAACTTCCTGCACCTTTGCGTCCGTTATAATTTTCTCTTTTATGTCCTTTATATATTCGTCTTTCTCGGCTTCCCTTTTAATGTCCGACAAAGTTACGGGTAGTTCCTTAATGATGTTTGCTACCATATTTTTTACTTCAACATTTGTCCGAATTGCTGCAATGACTGATTCTTCCAGATTGTGTTTCTGTGGTATCAGTCTTGACAGTCCATCAGCATGGCAAATCTTTTTTGATGCTAGATGTTGTAGCTGGAAATCGTAATAAGTAGTATTGTACCCCAGCGCAGCAATCTATTTGCGGTGTATACCGGCAATCCTTTTTTTTTTTTTTTTTGATCCATAGATCGTGACTAACGGTTTATGGTCGGTTTCAAGTATGAATTGTCTACCATATAAATATCGGTGAAATTTAATCACGGCAAAGATTATGCTCAACGCTTCTTTTTCGATTTGTGAATATGCCCTTTCGGCTGGTATCAGCGTTCTCGAAGCGTGCGCTATTGGTTTTTTAGACCCATCCGGCATAATATGTTGAATGCATGCTCCTAAGCCGTAGGAGCTAGCGTCACTAGCGACGACTATTTTTAAGTTTTGTCAAAGTGCGTTAAGAATAATTCGGATGTTAGTGCGCTCTTTATTTTGTCAAAAGCGGTTTGACATTCTTGCGTCCAGTTCCACGGTGTATCCTTTTTAAGCAGATTATTTAAGGGGGCTCGCAAGTTATGCATTCCTTCAATAAAAGATTGGTAATAATTTGCGAGTCCCAAGAAACTCTGCAAGGTTGTTACATTATCGGGTGCTGGCATATTTTTTATTGCCGCAGATCTGTCTGGGTCTGGACGTCGTCCATGTTTGTTTCTTATATGTCCAAGATACTTAATCTCGCTCATACAAAAGTCACATTTACTTTCTTTTACTTTAAAGCCGAATTCTTGTATTCGAGTAAATACTTTTTTCAAATGTTCCTTATGTTCTTCTAGGGATTTGCTCCTGACAACAATGTCGTCCAGGTATGCACATGCGCACTCAATACCACTTAGCATGGTGTCCATCGCTTGCTGAAAGATGGCAGGCGCTACTTTGATGCCAAAAGGCAATCGGTTGTATTTGTATAATCCCTTATGCGTATTGATGCATAGTATTTTTGAGCAATTCTCCTCGACCGGTATTTGCAAATACGCGTCGCTACAAGTCTATCTTGGAGAAGATATTACCCCCATTCAACTCCGTGAATATTTCCTCTGGGCTTGGTAGGCGGTAATGGTGATCTTTTAATAGGGAGTTGACCCCGGTCGAAAAGTCTGCGCACACTCTAACTTCGTCATTCTTTTTCTTTACGTATACGGTGGGGGCTGCCTACTCGTTGTGTTCTATTTTTGATAGAATTCCCGTCTGTTCCAATCTATTTAATTCTTTATCAATCTTTTCCAACCCAGCGGAACATTTCGTTTTTTTTCAAAAAATTGGGCTGGCGTTTTCTTTAAGTTCAAACGAGGCCTTGAATTTACTGCAGCGGCCTAAGTTAGTCGTGAATGCCTCAGGAAATAATTCTTTTAAATCGTCTTTTATATTTAATGTTGTTGGAGAAGAACATTCTAATTTTTTACAGAATGTATTGATTGGCTTATCCCATAGTCCGAATTTCTCAATTAAATCTATTCCAAACAGATTTTCACTATTTTTTAGTATGAATATTTTTGATTTCTTCGAAATCCCTTTCAATTTTATCGGGAGGACAACTTCTCCTTCAAATTTTATACCACCACCAGTTACCGTCCGGGCTGCTTTACTAGTTTTCATCATGGCCGGTTTTCCCAACTTTTTCCACGTATTAAGGTTTATTATAGAAACATCGGAGCCGGAGTCGAGTTGTAACTTTATTGATGTTTTAAATATTTCCACTTTTACGTATTTTCGCCGATCTTTGTCTAATTTTGTATTTGATTTTGTTTGCTGTACTCTCTTTCTGGTGTAATCTTTATATCTGCAGCAATCGCTTTTGTGTCCCACCTTCTTACAAATGTAGCATTTTTCTTCTCATAAGGACAATCTGATTCCCAATGCTTTTCTGCACATCTCTTACAGTTATATCTAGGAAGAGGCGTGTTATATTCTGTACTATATTTATGGTTATTATCTTTGGAATATCCCGTTCCATTTTGATTGCTTTTCTTTGTAAAGTTCTTGGTTGGTGCGTATGATTTTCTAACTTTTCTTACATATGCCACTTCGGATTCTTCTATATTTTTTAAATCCTTTTTTAATGTAATGGCCCTTTCACAGTCCTCTGCTAGTTTCTGGAGTGTTAAATCTTGCTCGGATTCCAGCTTAGACAACACTCGTCTGCATATTTCTGCATTTTTCGTGGAAACTAACCCTTGAGCGAAGATTAGACATTTAAAATATTCTACCGTTAGTTCTGCAAGCTTAAAATTATCGCAGTTTTTATTGACCACTGATGCGTATGTCAAATAATCGTGGTTGTCCATCTTTCTTAGATTCATGCACAGCCATCTTTTATGAAAAATAGATATATTTGGATTAAATAATTCTTTTAGTTATTTTACAGCTTCCATGAACTCTAATTCCGCAGTTTTTTTTAGGTAATATGTAATCTACGGATTTGCTGTGTTCTGATGTACCCAATTTTCTGAGTAAGAGGCTCACTTTCTGACTATTTGGCCAATTTTTACAGTTAAGTTGAAAAACATCCTCGTATCTTGTGTAGTATGCTTCAAAATTCTTCTCTTCCTCAGGCACATAATGAAATGTGTCCATGCTATTAAAAATAGTTGTATGGGAGAAATTAACACTGTCGACATTTTCTCAATTACTCTTTAGTAGTTCCAGTGTTTTAGCAAAACGTTCATCTTGTCTTTCTTCATATTCCAATTGTAGTTTCTTATGCCTTTCTTCCTGTTCTAATTGCAGTTTTTTCTGCTTTAATTGTGCCATTTTCTGCTTTTCTTCTTGTTCCTGCTGTCATTTCAATAATCTGTCCTCTCTCTTTTCCTCGCGGTCAGCGTGTGCCTGTATTTGTGTTTGCAAAAGCTCGTTTTGTGTAGCTTGTCTGCGTTCATCCCGCTCAGCCTGTGCTTTTAAAAATTGCATGAACATTTTTGATAAGTCTACCACGTTTTTTTTTGTTTTTTTTTTTAGTGTGTAGTTAAAAAAATATTGTACCATGTACAATATACACCGGTTTGGGTTACAACAAAAAAGCAAATTGCTGTAAGCTCCTGTTTTCAATAATAATATCGCTGCTTGCAATAATATATTCTGTTGGCGAGTCACGCTGCAAAAAAAAATCAAACAGGTTTATCTGGAATCACGAAATGGAATTGACTTTCCGTTTTTTAGGCACTTACTAATAAGTAACTCTTTCCACAAAATAAAAGTTTGGGTTTTGTTTTTTTTTTGTTTTTTTTAGTCGAGTCACAATTGAATAAATGTATGCAGTACATTTAGTTCTTTGAGTTTTTTTCTCTTGTATTTTAGTAATTAAAATACCTCTTAAATTGAGATTACCTTTTTTCCGTGACGTTTTACTGTATTATCCGTTATTCAGTGACAACTTCAAGAAAAAAAAATCCTTTCCTTGAATTTTAGTTTTAGCTGTGGTATTTCCTTTTAGTACCGACGTCAACCAAAACATTAATTAAAAAGTCCTTTAGTTGTTGTTTTGTTTACGGGGAACAGTAATTAGAATCCACTGGTGAATTTTTTCGTAGGTTACTTCCTTCCTTTTCGTAATACGGGTCTTACCTGTCGTTTTCTTTGCGACAGAACAAAGTTCGCTTTTCGTTTGCAAGTTGGTCCTTTAGTAAGATTTGTCGTGTAGCGACAAAACAAAAATTCACTTTTACATTCGTTTGCAACTCGGATTCCCAGAAAACAGCGTAAATTGTCGCTTTTTCCACGTTAGAGTTTTCTTTTTCACTTGAGTTGAAACTTCTCTTTAGTGTAAAATCCGTTAGCTCGTCAAAACTTTGCATTCCTTAAAAAAAATGGGCAACCTTTGCGTTGTACTTTTTTTAAATAGTTCTTCGTCAAACTGTTATATTTGACGCTTCATATCTCGTCGCCAACTGTTGTGGTTGCAAGGTTGAACAATAATTAGTAAGGAAATACAATGAAGACGCAAACAACAAGATATCGCAATGATAAGTGTATTAAAGAAAAGGTATATTTACAATATGTACAAATGACGGTGTCGAGTCAGAGAGTCTTGGTGGGAGGACATGTACGCTCTTCGGCGTCACTTCCGGTGGCATTTGAGTAAGACACACCAAGGCCAACCTAGGCTTGCCATTTATAGTGCTATCTTATTCGCATATGCAAATAAGTGGTTGCCACCACAACAGTTACCTTGCTTGCAAAAATGTGAAATTTCGGCATAACATAATTTTTATATAATATTGAACAATAATTAAAAAATTTAATTAATAAAAATTAAAAATAATTAAATTAAAAAATGTAAAAATTTATACAAACGTTCAGAATAGGAATGTACGGATGCACGTCTGGGGAATAGATAACTATCACACGCCTTTATTTCGACTGCTTAAAATTTTGGGCCTTCGTATATTCCGCGTTTACAAAATTTTAGTTTGTTGTGTTTTGCAAACGGTAGAATCACGCGGTTTGGGGGCTGATTAATTAATGGTTTGTACAAACAAGGTGTTTTTCATTTAATTCAACATCTTAGGACTTTACTAATTATCTTTGAAATAGATTAAAAAAACAATTTTATAATGGATTTATTTAACTTCAAAATTTAGGTAAGTTGGTTAGCTCGCTGTGAAAAAAATTTCCATAATTTTTTTTCACGTGTACCAATTTTTTTTTTCCTTTTAGGAATTAAGTTTAGTCCTTAATCTTTTAAATACAATCAAGAGATAGTCGGAAACCTACGAAAAATGATGATGAATCGGCTTTCAAAACTAGATCCCCCTATCTTTGTCCGCCCGTTTTTGCCCGTACCTAGATAAAGATGAGGTTCTTGTTTTTATTGTCCGTTTTTTTTTTATGTTCCCTTTTCTTTATCGTTCCTTCTTTATTCTCACGCTTATATTCAACTTAAATGCTGTATGACTAACAGTATTTTTTATTAAAAAAAAGTTGAACATGTAGCACGGTGAATCTTTACACAAACATCTTTTGGGATCTTTAGTCTTTGAAACGGTCCTAAGTGTTCCCACATGTTCTTCCTATTTTTGTTTTAATAACTGCACCAATTCACTATTAAAACAACTATCTGCTCAGTATTAGAACATTATTAGCTTACTAGTGTTTTAAGTATGACTTAAGATTGCATTGTAAATTATTAATACATTTTCTGATGTCGCTATATTCCGCGTTTAAACACCCGATGATTATTATAACCTTCTAAAGTATATAACTTTTTTCGTATCTTTAATATATATACACACACATATATATATATATATATATATATATATATATATATATATATATATATGTATATATATATATATATATATATATCTGAGAAGTAAAATCTAAAAGGCAGTCAATAAGTGTCTATGCAACGTTCCCTACTTCCACTCGTTTGAAAAATCTTGAAAATTTGCTGTCAACGCCCGGATTTAGCTTTTATAAGTTATTAATTCCTTTTATTTTGGCTTATTGGGTGGCATTGACCTTATAGAATGTAAAAAAAACTCCTACTTTTAAGATATCAATTCGACCATAGCTCTAACCCATCTTGTTTGAGACGATATAAGTAGATTCCATAGTCGTATTCCGCCGCAGTTTTCTTGATCGCTTAAGTTAATAGACTTTTTGAGTATGGCGCGGTGGCTCACGCAAAAGAGTATTCGCCTCGCATCTAAGTTCTTCAGATTTCGAATCTCGAATTAAAATGCGTTTGACTGATGAGTCCAGATAAAAGCAAAACTTGAGTGTTTTTTGTTCATTTATATAGCCTAATAAGCACTACACTTGAATACTTTCCAACTTACAGATAAAAATCTTTCAGCCTTCACCTCTTAAAAAAAAAAAAAACAAACAAAAAATGCAGCATAAACGGACAAAGAAACCAAATAGGTTGAACTCCCCCCCTTAATTAAATACATGATGTCTAAGCAGGTCATCCATTGTCCCTAATTTTCCTTTTAAAATGTCAACTGAAGCTTATCCAGAGAAGACGAGAAGTCGCAAGTCATCTTGTTTTTCTGCATAAAGGTTAACAAATAGCAATCATAAATAGTTACAGGAAACCACTTAGAATTTATTACTGGCTGAAGATGATGGAAGCAAATATTAAAAGTATTTCTATCTGAAAATATCTATTTATGAAAAAAAAATCAGGCTTTTATCGTTATAGATGAACCAAATAACCTATAATTGCTTTCCATCTCTCTAGGACATTAGCCCAATCTAATTATAGTTCCTGCAATCACTTATGTATAAAAATCACACATATTTACAGATGGCCCAAATAACCTAAAAGTGTTCTCCATCTCTCTAGAACACTAGGCCAGTCTAATTGTAATCCTAGAAACTTATTTGTGGAAATTAGACTTTACAATAACTATTATTAGGATTGATATTATTATTATTACCATTACATAAACAAATAATTTCTTGAAAAAGGTTCATGATTGCTTGATTTGCTTTTGTTCCAATGTTTATTTAACCACTGTGGGATCATTTAGAACCAAGGTTATATTTACGATCTTTCTTTTGGTGAGAGTGTTTTCGAAGTGTGAAATTTTTTGGGATATTTATTCACAATATGGGAGTGCTTTTTTTTTGTTCAAGAGAGACACCACTCATCAAGGTCTGAAGGCCACTCGAGGATAAGGGTTAATGAGTGCACAGTGGTCTCCGAGAAAACAGTATAGTAATCGCTAGTGGTTGAAATGTATAGTGAAATCATAGAAAATTTTCAAGAATTTACAAATTTACAAATTGAAATTGAAACTATTACGTGAAAACGCTCACGCGCAGTAAGGAAGCTTTGACTTTTTTGTGATATTTTTTACGATAAAATTAATTATATGAGATTTTATTTTAAAAAGTTTTACTTTTCTTTAAGAAAAATCTTTCCTAAACACAATGAGCTAAAAAAATTTTGAAAATTATTAGTTTTAAACATTTTATTTGCTGTTTGAAATTGAGGGGTGTTAAATTTAGGAAGGGTGCTAGAGTTACAGAATTGTTCAGTGGTCAGAATATGAATACAAGATAAGGAATATTTGCCTTTCAAATTCTTGAAATTGTACTTTTAATTTTCAAGCTCGTAACTGGGATTAGAAGAGATGAGCAATTTCGATCATCTTCATACTAAACAAAATGGTATGATTGGAGGAATACGTGGATGAAATATTTTTTTTAAATTGTGAATGCCACGCACGAATAGGATCCTAGCTCGAGCTAATCAAAACCTTTAGACTTTTTCTGGGACACCCTGTACATAATTTTTCTCCACAATTTTTATTAAAATGTATCCTGGTTCTCCCACAGCAAAGGCAAGAATAATTTGTTTGGTATTTTATATATATCATAATTGATGTTTACGTAATTAGGCCTATTTATATTTTCAGAATACCCCTGCTGTTAGATATGACTGAAAAGAAAAGAAAACTTGATCATCGCCCATTTCAAGACAATTGGACAATAGAATATGGATTTGTGGAACAAAAGGATCGTGCTGTTTGTGCTTTCTGTTGCGAAAGTGTTGTGTGTCGCACATCTAGTGTACAAAGGCACTTTCAAACCAAACATCAATCTAAGTTTAAAACTTCAGAAGAAAAAGGTGAAGCCATCAAAAAAGCTATTTCTGGTTTCAAAAAACAAACTGTTATTTTGAGCCAAGCTGTTGGAATGAAGAGTAAAGCTACTGAATGTAGTTACAAAATAGCCCAGTGTGTGGCTTTAAATGGTAAACCTTTTACAGATGGTGAATACATCAAAGAAGCTTTTTTGAGTGGTGCTGAAGTTTTGTTTCGTGATTTAAAAAATAAGGACATTATACTCTCTCGAATTAGAGAAATACCAGTCTCTGCAAGATCAGTTGAGAGGCGCATATCTGACTTGGCTGAAAATGTGACAACTAAGCAAACAACTGGATTAAAGCAATCCCTTGTATTTAGTGTCGCTCTTGATGAAAGCACCGATGTAAACGATGCGTCTCGCCTAGCAGTGGTTGCAAGATATCTCGAGAATAATCACATTTATGAGGAGTTGTGTTGTTTATTACCCCTTCATGATACAACCAAAGCAGAAGATATTTTGTGTGCATTTACTGGTTATTTTTCTAAACAAGACATTAACTTGAACAAATTATTCTGCGTAACAACCGATGGTGCTGCTGCAATGGTTGGCAAGAAGAAAGGATTTGTAAAACTTCTGGAAAATCATGTTGGACGCAAACTGTTAAGTTTTCATTGTATTATACATCAGGAGGGCTTATGTGCAAAGACCTCGTCTTTGGATTTGGTCTCTGTGATGAAAACTGTTGTTGAGATAATCAACTTTCTTATTTCTCGCTCTTCATTGGTTCACAGGCAATTCAAATCGCTTCTACAAGAAGTTGAGCGTGAATATGGAGATCTTCTGTTATACAACAATGTTCGCTGGCTTAGTCGAGGCAAAGTTTTAGCTAGATTTGTTTGTTGTCTTGAGGCTATTAAGATGTTTCTTGATGAAAAACAGAAACGATTCCCTCAGCTGAATGATGAAAGCTGGTTGTTGAAGTTGATGTTTATGACCGACATAAACACACATTTGAATGAGCTTAATTTGAAATTACAAGGACAGGGACAAACAGTCCTTGATCTTTTCAGCTATTGGAAAGCGTTTACAATGAAACTTGACATTTTTACCCGTGACATCAACATCAAAGCATTTAAGTACTTTCCAAATGTGAAAAATCATGCAAATCAATTCGAAGTGAACACAGATGAGCTTCAGGAGTACGTGAAAGCACTCAAAGCAGAATTCGAAAAACGAAGCCAGGACTTCTACATTCATGGATCCTTATTTTCATATCTGATTAAGCCCGACATGCTTGATTTGACAAATGCCCAACTGGAACTTTTTAGCTGGATGGACATTGATGATTTTGAAATGCAACAGATTGAATTTAGGTCTTCAGAAATATGGACATAAAAATTTGCTGAACTAAGAAAGTCTCTGGAAGATGAAAATTTTGAAAAGTCTGGTGCTATTCTGAACTGTTGGATCTCCCTCCCAAGCTCATTCATCTGTTTGAAGAAAATTACTTTTGCTCTTCTCTCAGCTTTTGGTTCAACTTATTCTTGTGAGCAAATTTTCTCTCACATGAAAGCAGTGTTGTCTCCACGTCGAAGTCGTCTAACACCTGAACATTCAGAAAACTGTGTTAAGCTCAAAGTTACAAAGTATGTTCCCGACATTGAGGAATTGGCAAAGACCATGCAAGGACAAGGGTCCCATTAATAATAAAAACTTTTCAGAAACAGTTTTTTCACATTATTTATAAACTTTGACATTATTATATATTTTATGAAATAAATATAGAGAACAGGTATATTGACCTTGATCGTTATAAATAATAAATGTTGGCACGCTGAATAATTTGAAACCCTAAGTCGGCACACGCTAAACAAAAGGTTGCCGACCCCTGGTCTGGAGGATAAGAAAATTCCCTATTCAATTAAATAGACTATATACTGGAAAAAATGAGATCATACACCACATGGGTCAATTTTGTTATCTTTGTATATCTGAAGCAGTTAACATTATCACCTTCCCTAATTATATAATAAATGCTAAGAACGAACTAACGTCTAGATGTAAACACAAGACAAAATTTAAATACAGCTAACTTAAAATAAAATAACATACATTTTCTGTAACCCTGTAAATGTGTGAAAACATAACACTAAATACATATAACAAATACTTATAACTTTTTAACTAAAAACTAAATTATATGTCATGGTGTTTTTTTGTCAGTTAAGTATTATTATTAATATTATGTTATTTTTTCAGTAAAGTATTATTATTAATATTATAATATTTATAACACATTTTATTAATACGCCTAGTATTACTTTTGCAGATTACTTTCACAGATTATTATAGTTACTAATTTTCAGTTTAATATTGTCATATAAAGGATATTGTCAATACATATAAATTAGCAAGACTTTTACTGTTTATATAAGATAAGATAATTTTGAGTTGAATTGATTTGAATTTATTTAAGCTGGAATTTCTACTTGACATGGAATGATTTTGATTTTGCGTTCTTTTTTCTCCTCTCTTTCTGCATGTGCGCTCTGACCTACTTTCGCCATCTGCCCTATTTTCGCGGCCTGTTATTTTATCTTAGTTTTCTTAGTTCCTCTTAATCTGTCTCTATTTCTACTCCCTCTATTTCTTATCTTTTTCATTATCATTCTCAAATTTCTATCTCTCCCTATTCCTTAATCTATTCCTTCCCCTTTATTTAATTTTATCTTCTCTTCTATTGGCTAACTTTTCACGCGTAAGCATTTTCTTTTCTTTTCTTTCTTTTACTTTTATTTGTATTTTTATTTTTATTTTATTTTATTTATTTATTTATTTTATTTATCCTTTTCATTTTTCATTTTATTTTTATTTTATTTTATTTTTATTTTTAATTTTTGATTTTTAAATTGAAAATTTTTCATTTTTCTTTCATTATATCAGTTCAGTTTTCCTCCTTTCTCTCTGCATATGCCTGGACGCTCTGACCTACTTCCGCTATCTAACCTATTTTCGCGAACTGTCATTTTATCTTATAAAGGTTTGTTGACTTCGTTTTCTTAGTTCTTCTTACTCTGTTTTTATTTCTACCTCCTCTATTTCTTATCGTTTTATTATTATTCTCAAATTTCTATCTCTCCCTGTTCCTTAATTTCCTTCCCGTTTATTTGATTTTATCTCCTCTTCTATTCGCCAACTTATTACGCGTAAGCATTCTCTTTTCTTTTTTTTACTTTTATCTTTTTTTTATTTTATTTTATTTATTTATTTTATGTATTTATTCTTTTCATTTTTCATTTTATTTATTTTTTAATTTTTAATTTTTAATTTTTTCAATTTAAAATTGGTCTTTTTTCATTTTTCTTTTATCTTTCAATTCAGTTTCTCTTAATTTGTGTAGCCTGTCTATTGAAAGCGGTTTTATTTTATTTTATTTACAATTTGAAGTTATTTTGGAATGGAATTTGAATCCATATAATTATCAAAATATTATATATATATATATATATATATATATATATATATATATATATATATATATATATATTAAAGTATATGTTTACTAATAAACAGATCAACCAGACCTATATACATGTTTTTTACCGGACTCGTTAGATAAACAAAGAAAATTTCTCCATGAAAATGCCTACTTCATACTATTACCTTGTGATGTGGATTACTCAAAATACAAATTGGATTATTTTACCACACTGCTATTAAACACATTGACTTCGGATTTTACCATGCAACTAGGATGTGAATTTTTATATCCTTTTCATTAACTTGCTTTACTCTGATATTTAAACACTTAAAATAACTTTTAATTATCATTGTCTATTTTGCACTGACTTAAGCAAATAAGGTGTAAATCAGTATAAATATTTGCTACTACTTACTCCTCTGGAGAGATGGAAGACATAGAAATCCTATAGGATTAAATGAACAGCAGTAACTTTTACTGCAGCACATAGACGTACGGTTAGTGCGTGCAACCGGCTTAAAGAAGGACTAGCGAATTTACCACCAAACCAGGCGAGTGTAAGCAAATTTAATCGTCTATCGAATTTTAGACAGTCTCTAATTAAAACAGTAAGAACGAGCATGCAAAGGGGAGACAAAAAATTCAATATCAAATAATGAGGATGTCGGAAGTAGATATATAGTTTATGTATTTTTTATATGGGTTTTATTTATCTTTTTTTTTGTATAAAATCAAATAAACAAACACACAAACAGACAAACAAAAAATAACCCAGGATTGAAAATGTCAAAAGAAAAGAGTTCATAATGGAGAAGTAAAAGCGGTCGCCTTTAAGTCCACAGGAAAAAGGGGGTGTAGTTACGAGATGGGGTCAACAGTTCGTTTAAAGGTTCTCCCGCACGGTAAATTCCGGTCGAGTATCTGCCGGAATACACAACACAAAAGTTTGTTTGGTGGGAGATAGAAGAGGAGGAATTCACAAATCTGTTTCTCGTATAAGTCCGAATCGAGGATTCTTATTATTTCCATTTCGGGGTAATATGTCACATTTCTTTGTTTTCTTCTATTTTCATTGTGCTCTCCGTTCGTTTTTCTTTTTGGACGCCAGTAAAAAAAGAGGGAAAACATTCGTCGTTATTCGTGTCTAAGATTAAACCGCATAACGTTTTTCCCTTATTAAGGTATCGTTAGCTTTTTCTCCTCTCATTCTACGAGCCAAGAAACGGAAAAAATCGCCGTCCTCCTTGGAGTATCATGTTTGTTCTCCCGGCCTCCTCCGGGATTCGGACCGCGACAATATATACATAAAAAATGTAGACTATCTAGAACATATGCTGTAGTAGGGCAGGTCGATTTTGGAACCCCGGTGAGGCAATGGTGATGATAGTTGGGGTTTGACATAGAAAAGACCTACACAAAATATTTTTCTCAAAATCGATATCTTTTCTTGAGGAAATGACTTTAAAATTTGAAAAATTGAAGCGATTAAAAGTATTTCGGTTAATTATCACGAACATCCCGTCATCAAAACAATCCGTACTGTTAAGAAAATGGAATCATTATTTAGAATATATTTTAAACTACATTTCTAAATAAAATGAGTGAGGATAAATAATTAATAAAATATGTATTAAGTGTAAAGGCAAAATTATGCTTTGTAAATAATAACGACCAAACTTCGCTTTTTCATTCAGGAAGTTTTGGGGGTGGAAACATTTTAGATTTCACCGTCGCAAAACACGCTCGTTATTGATATTGAACATTGACGTTAGTTTATTATTTAATTTGAAAACATTACGATTTAGGCTAAATTATTTCGAAAGGAAAAACGAAAAAGACTTGTTTAAAATATATTTAATTACATTGTAAGTGTCTGCAGTGAATTTAAACATAGTTATTTTATCTTTTTAATTTGTTTTTCTATTAGGTTGGTGCAAAAGTAATGGCAGTTTTTGACATTCAAATGAATGTCAGAAATATTACTCTGCACCACCCTAATATTTCACATCAAATTCTATTTGAATTTTTTATCAAAATATAGTAATACTCCAGTTTTATATCAAAACAAAACAAATAAAAAATAGTCCATACAATTTTATTCTACACATTCTTTACGAAACATAACCACGTAAATTTTCAAGTTTTTCTACTTAATAAAAAATGCTTTGCAGAAAATTAGTGTCAAATTTTTATTTTTTTTTATTTTTATGGAGGATTCGTTTTTAAGCCGTATTTTTCTTCTAAAATTATAATTTTAAAATCAGATAACCCACAAAGATTAATACACGTAAATACGGAAACTCTTTTAAAGGCTTTTCGTAATTTGGGCACCTATGTTATTGTGCTCAAATACCTTTGTTATTTAGAAATCCATTCTTAATATGGGAAAGAGGTTGTATTGTAACTATTCTGTACTTTCACCTAAAAAATTAATAAACAAAAATTTCATAAAAATTAAATTAAATTTGAAAATACTATTAAAAATAGCATAGTAACATATATGCACAAGCACTGGCTTTTCAAACTCTAGACACTCGTTTAAAATTGCACAACTACAGCAAGAATGAATCTCTTTATGGATAAATTCATGGTGTCGAAGGAGGAGCTAAAATCTGCTAAAAAAGTCTAAACTAAACACTACTATGCCTCTGATTTGGTTTGATCCTCTTTCTTCAATACATCTAATTCAACTCTACAAGTTTTTCATTATTTCTTATGAAGTAGCACTTATATTCTTACGTATGAAACTGGAAGATAGCCTAATATAATTTCCATCAGTTATAATCTATTTATTTTACTTTTCATATTAGAATGTCAGTAAAAGCACGACGTTCAGTTTTAACCCGTGGTTCACAAAATTTGCTGGTCCACCTTGTCATTTGTATGAAACAGTACCCCTAACTTCACGACAAGTCATCCAGTTTAGTTATTTCCTCGTAAACAGTTATCCCCACTTAAAAATAGTGAGATTTCTAAGTTAATTACGAGGGAAATAATTAGTATTCGGCAAACAGTCAATCCACAATTTTCCTTGTTAAAATAACATTATATAGGACAGAAGGTCAATATATTTTGTTATAAGATGGCCAAACAGATTTACAGGAAATATCTTCAGCAATCAAAGTGAAAAGAATGAAGGAACAGCTAGACAGATGGTTTAATATATTTTCTTGTAGCTGTAAATTTCCTGTCTTGAGATGTGATAGCTTTGCAGTAAAGTGAAAGACAGAAAACTGTTAAACAAGGCACATGATCTGCACTTGTCCTCTTAACAAGGAGGTAAAATTAATTCTATAGATTCACCTGCAATTATGTTTCTTTTTTTGTGGAAAATAAAATAATGTATTGGTATGTATTATGTAATCTGGCTCTATTACATGCACATTTTTAATTTTCAGGTTTCACTAGAAGAACTACCATTCACATCAATGTTTAAATTAATTGATGAAACAACAAAAAGCCTAACAACATTTACTCGTCCTTTGGGTAAACTTTGTATCAATAATTATCAAGATTTGCCTCAAATAGAATTCTAAAAAATTAGTGTCCCTCCTGATCATCATTATCTGACAACAGAAGAAACAAATAATTTAAGTGTGAAGACCAGAGAATACTTTTTGAGTATGCTGTTGGCATTTCTTGTGGAGAAGTTCACTTAGAAAATTGGGACCTTGAATCAAGGAAGATGGCTAACATAAATCACAAGATTAGTGTAATTATTGACTAGAGTTGTCTATCCTCAAACACTATGATAAATTAAACATTTTGGTCAAATTTATCATCCAAGTGTATGCAGTTAGTTAATTTTAAATCAAAACCGACAATATTTTTTTTAACCAACAAGAGTATATTTTAATATGATTTAGAGAACAAAACAGTTAACTAAAATCCAAATTACTATTTTAAACTGTTCAAAATATAGTGCTTTTGAACTACTTCCGTTAAATATAATATCAATGATAAACTCAGATGAATTGGATGAGAGAGAACGGGACATTCAAACGATTTTGTCCATTAGGTAAATAAATATTTATCCATTAAATTTTATTAGTTTTCTTAATTTACCCAAACAATAGTTAGTTTTATTCATATTACATAGCAAAAATATAAAAAATAAGTGTTTTAAAGTAATTGTTTTGCTTGTTTTTTTTGTTTATTTTTCCAGAAATATTGAACAACTGAAAAAATAAAATAAAAATAAAAAAATGAAAAACATTACTGCTATTAATTTTGCAGCCACACACTGGTCAAATTTAATTGATTTTTCTAAAAAAAGTTGTATATGGGCAGGAAACTAGATATAGAAACATTGTGCAAACAAATTAGATTTTCATTTTCCTCAAAAGGAAATTATAAAGAACAATTAAGTTCTATTATAAGTTGCCTCTAATAAAAAATTAAAATACATGGTTCTGTAACCCTAAAGAGAGGCCACATCAGACCTGTAGGGTTGATGTGACGTTTCTTTTGGTTAAAAGTAATTTTTTGTTCCCGGACGATGATCGGGTTGAAGGAATAAAAATTATCATTAATTTTTTTTGTGAATAAATTATGAGCTAAGTCTGTTGTTGAGATGGCGGCTGCAAAAGTGCCTTTGTAGCGAGAGGTTAAATCACATTCTAGACTTCAAAAGCGAAAAAGAATGCATAAAATATTTTAGCCAAAATGCACAGGCGTTTGATCTACAATGGCCGAAATAATAGTTGTGCAGTAGACGGAGGGGTGGGGATTTCACACCCGCAATTGGCAAAACTATGAGCCAAGTTGATCTGTGAATTTGACAAGTTGAAAAGTCGGGTTGTTTTTGATCTGAGAGAAACACACGCAGTGACTTGGTATTATGTTTTAGAACAAAGAATAGGAAAAAATGAATTGTCCGAAATTTCAAAACAATAATATGACCTATCGAGAATTGTCATTTGGTGAATCAGGTCGAACGAAAATTGGAGTTATGAAATATTTTTGCTCGGATGGGAAAATGTGTTGTCCGATAAGTTCAAAGCGACAAATGCATTCTTGGTCTTTTGACGTAAACAAAATGTGTGATATAATGGAATGGCCGACAACCAGAACTTAATTCAAAGATAAACTAAAATTCCTTTGAATTATCAAAGTGAAAAATGAGATCAATAGATAATTTTAAAACAAATAAAATCGCGTGATTTGCTTTAAGTCAAAGGAAAAATAATTTTCCTGGATATGAAAAAAAATTCCATTAGTAAGCCAGGGAGGAGTTAATTAATACAACGTGTAAGTTGGGCGTTAATTAAAGGAGGAGTAAGTCCAATTTTGGAAATGGACCAATGAAAAAGGGCCCTGTCGAAGTATAATCAACCAATCAGAAAAGGCCCCGTCGAATTATAATCAAGCAATTTGATTGGTCGATGATGAACATGGGTGTCGTCATCATTCCATAATTGTATTATAAAAGAAATGAAAAATCAGAGATTAAGTCAGAAGAACAGAACAGAGAAGAAGAGAGAGTCCGGAATCAGAGTCAAAGAGAGCTAAGTCGAGTTATCCGTCTCGGCAGAATCACCTCTCCTCTCTCTCTCCCCCTCGCTTGTTGCCTGATAACTCAACGCTTATAACGTGTCGATCACTTAACGAGAATTAAGCAAAGTCCGCGATACCGACCAGGTATTTCAACAACAGAAGCTCAGTTGTAGAACTAACTGCTTGCTTTAATTAATTGTCAACTATATGTATATGGTGTAAATATTTCTTTTATGAATTTCCGAAATATATATTATATTAACCAACCTCCGGAGTTTTGTTGCTGATGTGCGTTGATCCCTATATTTGTATATTTCTTTATTTGCCATTTGTGACACCGTATCCGTCAACGAACACCCAGAATAACTAGACGATCCACGGAGAACAGGCCTTGAGGACCGAGCATCCGAGAAGAATCCCCAACGCCTTAACGAAGAACTCACTGGGTGACGCGACGTACTAACGGTTGGCAGACCTGGTTGCCCAGTCGACATATCATAACTGTACCGACCAGGGTGCAGATCATAACTGGGCCGCGATCAGGGATCAAGGACGTGTAAGGTCACACGTTCAAAGGTCACAGTTCTGTAACTTGTATCAAGTTGTGATATTGTGTAATATATCCCCACATATCTTTTTGAATTGTGAAACTCAAATGACTTAGTTGCTAATTAGCTTTTTTTATAATTTTAATTTAATCAATGCAGTAAAAGTTGAGATATTTTGCTAGTTTTGATTCATAATCAAAATTATAATTCATGTATGTATTTTTCTTTCAGTGTATTTTATATAAATATATCAATGTTAATTGAATATTTTATAAAAATAGTGGCATTTACAAAGTCATTGTTTTGAAAAAGGCTATGAAAATAAAGGATTTTAAGCGTTTTTCTACGCAATTTTTAAAATTAAATGCTCAATTTTCTGTTCAAGATGGGAATCTAATTTTTGGTATATGTTCCTATCACATCAAATCCCATCTATCATCACCAGTGGCATGTTGATTTTCTGAAAAAAAGTTGCAAATCAATCTGCGCTAATGCTGCAGTAAGGAGAAAAAGAGCCGAAGACCCTAGTGATGTTTTGAATATAATAAACTAGTTATAACAACAGTTTCATTTCATTCGGACAAAACTCTAAGAAACGGGGCCTAATTAGAGTTGGGGCCCGTTTTTATGGGTCACCTTGTATATATATATATATATATATATATATATATATATATATATATATATAGCAACTAAATCATTACAAGTATCTGTTCACACTTTGGATGAAGATTTATATTTAGTATTAGATGGTGAGTGTAATTCTAGCAACGTTATCGCCGATGTAACATCGGACATTGTTCAAGTATATCCCACTGAACTCTTCTGCATGGAGGATAATGTACGAGGTAATACCCAGGTCCCAGTGACATTTTTCTGGAGTTTGAATAATTCTAATTGCAAAGTGCTCAGAATATTTACCCGCGCAAGGCTAAAGAAACGAAAGCATGTTTCCTTGTAGATTTACGTTCGAAATTCCGTTCCATGTTCGACAAGGAAATCCCCAAATTTGACAATATACATCTGAAAAAGGTCAGAAGGTTAATTAATCGAAACCTTGCAAAAAAATAGACGTAAGATGAGAAACAATAGCTTCTACAATACAAATAATACAAGGAAGGGTAAAATGTTCCCAGAATTCTTACGAGATTTTTCTGCAAGTTCGTAAAAGAAATACAAATGCTATCGCTGAGACGCACTATGAAAAAGGTAAAATAATTAAAAAATAGGTACACTCTTCGATGACGAATTTGCTTGAAGTTACATGGAGAAGATACCGTTTTATCTGATATCTATAATATAAAGCGGAATGTCTGTGTGTGTATGTGTGTGTGTGTGTGTGTGTGTGTGTGTCTGGTCACGAATAGGCTCCTATATGGTTGAATATTTAAAAAAAAAAAACTGATTACATATAATGATAGAAGATGTACGAGACACAGAAATGGGTATATTTAATCTGGCAGAACAGTGCTTCATTAAAATTGTGGGATCTGCGTTCGCGCCTCGCCCACAAAGTATGGAAATAAAAAATTTAAAAATTAAAAAAAAAAACGTTTACAAGTGTTTTTAATATAGATGTACAAAAGATTACTTTGATAAGTATGTTTTAACTTTAATAGGGATAGTATAATAAAATTGTGGGGTCTGCGTTCGTGCCTGGCCTTCATAGAATGGAAATAAGCGCAAACTTTAATAAAGACTTTTCATATCTATCTGCGTAAGTATACTTTGATAATTATGTTTCAGTATGAAGAAATATGGTATAATAAAATTATGGGGTGTTCGTTCGCGCCTGACCTCCATAGAATGGTAATATGTCACAAAGTTTAACAAGGTTTTTTAATATAGATCCACGGAATATTGTGATAAGGGTTTCAGTGTGAACAGGTATGGTATAATAAATTATGGGATTTATCTATTTTATTTTTACTTTCATCATATTTTGCTTTGGTTTTGATACCCTCAAATTCGAAGCTATCTCATTACAACCCTTCCTTTTCATAACCTATCATATTTTCATAAATCAGAGTCCATTTTCTGTACGCTGTTTTAGAACCCAGTCAACGACGGGTACCTTTGCTAGTTTTAATATATTCCCTGTAGAGCAATATGTATATTGACATTCCTGGCAGATGATCATTTTCCGTATCAGTACGATACAGCAGGTCATCGTATAGAAAACAAATAAGAAAATAGGTTTCATAAACTAACAAGAAAAGGCCAAGCAGCAAGATATTTTGCAAGAATATTGCGTGGTCAGCTTTCAAAAAATATCTATTAGCAGCGTCTTTTTTTTTTAATTTTCTTCCTTTGAATATTGTAACGATGGTATGAGACAGCCAAACCAGCTGCCAACATTGCCCTGTTTTTTTATTGAAACCAACCGAGAGCTCTTTTTATTATCCTCGTTGTTCCCTTAAGTGCAATTGTCTGGATCTCTTTAGCACTTGGTTCGACAGGAATATTAGTTAGATAGGACTTTTAGTTCTTTTTCATAAGCCCTGTGGCACCCATAATAAATGGTATGATTGATATCTCTCTAAGATTCCAGTGTCTTTTCATACCATACATGAGACATTGATATTTGGTCTATTTCTCCCTTTCAGCTCTGTTCATACCTTCATCATTAGGGGCACTCACTTTAACCAAGGTTGTAACTCTCGCTGACATATTCCATAAAACTATATCAAGTTTTACAGCAACATTTTCAAGGTAGGTGGTTGTAGGGATTACATGGTCGTAATGTATGGTATATAAGTCATTTCCAACTGCCCTTTCGGGTTGATGTTCCCAGGATTTGTTGCTACATTGAATGTATAATTGTTTACAGATGGTCCAGTGGAGGTATTTACAAACACCAGCATGTCTCGCTGCGTAGTAGCCATACCCCAAAAGAACATTGCATCATGATACAAATGACTCACACGTTTCGATTCCGTGTGGCAGAATAAAAAAAAACGGAGTGCGTGATAAAAGAATTATTCTAAAAACATGGAACATACTTAATTATGTAGTACTACAGCACTTCTTGTAAAGTAATTAGGAAAGCGGAAAAAGAACTGCGTCTTTGTAATAAAGTACACATAAATAAATGAAACGACGGAGAATAAAATAAATAATTGACACGGCGGAGGAAATAAGCAATAAATAACTAATAAACTAAGAATAATTTAAGTTCAAGTTAGAAAGGCATGAGAAAAAAATAAATAATTAAAGCAAAAGGAATAATGAATTTAAGAAGGGTATAATCATCTAGAAAAAAAAAAACAAGAAATAAAAACAAGGAGAACAGCAAAAAACTAAGAAAAATGTTAAGCTGCCTAACTTTAAATGTAGATTCCATGAACAAAGCTTCTTTCTTGGAATATGGTTGTCTTCAAGTCAAACGTAAACAAGTTCTTGATGAGCCGTCCCACTTGTTAACAAATTTACCGAATTTCCATTACTAACAATTACTATATTGTCCAATTTCTACTGCATACTTTAACCCTTATCCTCGAGTGGCCCCTTGGCCTTGATGTGGTGATGATTATGTAAAAAAACCAAAAAAAAATGGGGAAACAAGCATATATATATATATATATATATATATATATATATATATATATATATATATATATATATAAATGATGGTTCACACAAATGAAGCGCTAAAAAAAAAAACTTCTGCGTTTCCCTGCAGAAATTTTACTGCACAAATAATTGCAGGCGATATGGAGAATACGATTAAAAATAGCCTTTCACTAACTCACATGTTGTTCTAATTTTTACTCCATATTTTGAGTGCTATCTAGAAGAGAAACATTTTATATTTCTTTCTTTATTTTATTCAAACGCAACCAGCGCTTTTATCAAGGAACACAAACCCTAACATGAATTCCGCGTGACCAACGTACCGTTCCGACATTTAAAAAGACTAAAAAACAACAATCGGATTTGTACTGATTCTATGCGCCAACAACAACATGGCAAAAAAAAAAGAAATAAAGACATACTGATGATAAAGTATATCTTCGAAATATATTTATAAATTTTAATATAATATTCAAACAAAAAAATATCTGTTTATTTTTGTATAATGTGTTATTTTGGCCTCAAATGTATCTAATACGTATTGATTTTATTCAAACTCAACCAGCGCTTCTAACAAGGAACACAAACCCTAATATATATATATATATATATATATATATATATATATATATATATATATATATATATATATACTAGCAGTTTTGCTGTTATTAATTTTGTGTGCATATGTATATATTAATGTAATTCCTTTCTATATAATAGACTTCCTTAACTGATATAGAAAAAAGCTGGTAGAGACCGCATACGTTAAATTTTTAAAAACTTTGACTCATATTCTGTCCCCTTATTGCTTATTATTTTCGGCTTAAATTCAATTAACATGTGTGACCCATGCCCAAATAATCTTCATTTAAAATTTCAAGTGTTTAGACCCAAAATTGACGGAGACGTTTCGTAGAGTCTGCAAAGGTCAACTCCGTTAACTTTAACGTCTTAACAGCCAAATTTTAACCCAAATACAAATTAAAAAGCTTGCTGTGTGTCTGAATACCCTTTATGTAAATTTTCAAATGGTTAGACCCAAACTTGGCTTAATGGTTTGCTAGAGACCGCAAAGGTCAAATATTTGAACTTTAACTCCTTGACAGCCAAATTGTGAACAAAACAAAACAATTAAAAAGCTTGATCTATGTCTGAATAAACGATATGTAAATTTTCAAACGTTTAGACCAAAAATTTGCTTAGTAATTTTGTAAAGACAGCATAAAAAAAATTGACCACAATTATTACCCCTTACCATTTATTATTTTGGGCATAAATCGCATTAATAAGTTGTACTCCTGGCCAAGGTACCGATATCTAAAATTTCAAGTGTTTAAACCTAAAATTGGTGGAGGACTTTGGTAGAGTTCCGAAAGTCAAATCGTTAAATTTTGACTCCTTAACGGCCCAAATACTGGCAAAAAGATTCCCAAATCTCACAACCCCTTATTTCAAGCTCCAGTCTGTAGACCGCAAATGGAGAGAGTTATTTGGTACACAAACAGACAGACAGACAGACAGACAGACATTTTCACTTTTATAGATTTACTAGCAGTTCCGCCCGTCTTTGCTCGGGGCCTATCTTCTGTTCATAACTTTTTGTGCATATGTCTATATTAAAAAGTGTGAATATGTACGGTGATACCTTTCTATATAATAGGCGTCCTTAACTACAATAGAGAAAAGTTGCTAGAGACTACAGACCTCAAATTTGTTCGGGACCTATGCACTGTTCATAAATTAATGTGCTTATGTATATATTAATGTAATGCCTTCCTATATAATAGACTTCCTAAACTACTATATAAAAAAGTTGGAAGATACCGAAGACGTCAATTTATGAAAAATTGGATCCCAATTTTGACCCCTTAACATTTATTGTTTCGGGCTTAAATTCAATTAAAATGTTGGACTCATGTCCAAATAACCTACATTAAAAATTTATGTATTTAGACCTAAGATTGGCGGAAGAGTTTGGTAGAATCTGCCAAGGTTAACTCTGTTAAATTGGACCTCTTGCCAGCCAAATATTCGCCCAAGCTTGGTGCTTGTCTGAATACCCGTTATCTAAAATTTCAAATGATTAGACCAAAAATTGGCTGAGTAATTTTGTAGAGATCGAAGAGGTCATTTTTTTTTTAAATTGACCTCAATAAGTAGCCCTTACAATTTATTGTTTTGGGTTCAAATGAAATTATAAAGATCCATCCATGGCATATATATATATATATATATATATATATATATATATATATATATATATATATATATATATATATATATACTCGTGAGCAAAAGAAAATGGGCCAAACAAATGTTATACATTTTACTAGCATGCCTGATTGTTTGGAGACGTGTGTTTATCAAAAAAAAAATAAATAAATAAAAGAAAAATAGTAGGAATGCAGGCTCGAATCCGTACAGCGAAAGATGAAAAGACCGGGAAATAAACGTGACGTCTTTGCTGTTACGACCACCGCCAAAGAGGGAGTGACGTAGGTTAAAATTAAGGCTAGACAATCGAAAAGAAGGGATGACTTTCGAAAATATTGGTGAAAAAAGCGACCCCTCCCTGGAGAATGTGCCCAGTTGAGGGTGAAGAAATTAATGTTTTGTGCCAATGTTTCGGTATTTGTCGTCTGAAGGGTCGAGACTTAAAACGATACTGATCTTGTGAAAATCTGTCCCCTCCGTCGAAAAATTTGGATAGACATGCAAACATACATATATATATATATATACATGTATATATTGGTAGCTCAAATTTTCGATCCAAACCGATTCAAAAACTTGCTCTATCTCTGAATACCCTCTATGTCAAATTTCAAATGTTTAGACAGAAATTGTCTGAGTAATTTTGTAGAGAGCGCAGAGATCAAAGTTTTTTTAAAAATGTGCCCCCTATTATGGTCCCTTTACATTTATCGTTTGGATTAAAATCAAGTAATTTCGTTAGATCCATGTCCACGTAATCTATATCTAAAATTTCAATTGTTTATACCCAAACTTAGCGGAGGAGTTTGGTAGATTTCTCAAAGGTCAAATCGTTTAACTTTGATCCCTTAACACCCAAATTTATGGCCAGAGACGGACTACAACAATTTTCCCAAATCATCATACCCTGTATATCAAATTTCGAGTCTGTAGACTGAAAATTGACAGAGTTATTGTGTCGGGAAATGCATACAGACAGACGGACACACACACACACACACACACACACTTTTATAGATATATAGATTGCACTAAAAGCTATATTGAACAAAGAATAATTTAACAAGGAAACTTAAACGAGACTAATAACACAGAATAAAACATTTAATTGATAAATGCTTAGCATGGAATCGCATTCCCTTTTGATTTCATTAAATGATCAATTCTTTTAGACATGCTCTCAACCAAAGTGGAACACTGTGAAGAGGAGATGTTATTCCATTCGCGTTACACAGCTTCTCGCAGTTTGTCGTTGTTCTCAAAAGTTCTTCCCTCCAATGCACGAGGTATTATGGATCAAATATTCTCGACCTGGCCAAAATATCACATCAATTGAATTATCAGAAAGCCATCTTTTGTGATTTTAGCAGGGTGTGCAGGGGCATTATCACGATGGAAAATAATGTTCGTGGATATTCCCAGCTTTTGGATACTTAGTAACGGTCCTGTTTCTAATATTCGAATGCATTCATTTGTATTGATTCTCACATCTAATAAGTTTCCCGCCTCCTGCTGCAATAAAAGTTCTCCATGCCATTATCCCTACATTCCCGTGTTTAACTGTCGTTTCTATGCAAATTATTGAAAATCTTTCTCCAGTTCTTCGATTGCGCCGTTCCGGAGCATCGGGAGCATCACTAACAAGACAAAATCTTGATTCATCTAACCAGAAAGCATTCCTGAACCAGTCTTTATCTTTCTTGCCAGAACGCGAGAAAACTCTCTTTCTATCGTTGATGTTCTTATACAAAAATCGATTCTTTCCACACCTTTTAGAGGAAACCCCCATTTCTTCAATTCGTTTAGATATTGTATATCAAGAAAGAGAATGTCCAGCCCTGTTTCGAATTCTTTGCTATGGTCAACATAAGTTTTCTTTCGATCCTTCAAAACAATTCATTTATGCCTGTGGTCATCCTTCAAAGGGAATGGTCTAGGGCGACCAGGTGCAGATTTCACATTTTCTTTTGTTAAAATATCAAAATTCTGCCTGTAAGTCATTTTGGACTGCCTTAATTTTGCAATTCGGTTTTTTATATCCTCGACAAATTTTTCCATTTATTATTATATGCTATAATGATAATGATCTGCAAAATAGAAATTTTCAGTTAAAATTAACTCAAATTCATGTATAAATATGGAAAAATCGATTTCTCCCTTCTTTTACTCTTGCCCCTGCTTTTTTGCTCATGAGGGTACATATATATATATATATATATATATATATATATATATATATATATATATATATATATACATAT
Source organism: Euprymna scolopes (assembly GCF_053919585.1). Classification (NCBI taxonomy): domain Eukaryota; kingdom Metazoa; phylum Mollusca; class Cephalopoda; order Sepiida; family Sepiolidae; genus Euprymna; species Euprymna scolopes. The sequence goes on along the minus strand of NC_136486.1, from coordinate 60,526,335 downwards.
ATATACGTATATATGTATTTATACACACACACAAACACGCACACACACATATATACATATATATAGAGAGAGAGAGATAGAGAGAGAGAGTGAGTGAGAGAGAGAGAGAGAGAGAGAGAGGGAAAGAATGGATTGGAGGGATTGGCTGAGGAATATCTTGTAAAGAAGGCACTTATATGTCTTCTTAGTTTGGATTTATTTAAATCTGCCGTTACTGATATTCATCTAATATTTCGTCATGTATATATATATATATATATATATATATACATACATATATATATATAAACATACATACATATATAAATATATACATACATATATATATAAATACATACATATATATATCCATATGCATATATATATATTTGAATTTTTAAATCCCTATTTTTTTATCAGTTTTATTAGCTTTCAATTAATTAAATTTTTTAAAAAACTTTATTTTTATTCTATTATATCTTTCTAGTTTTGTCAGATATGAAATGCTAGTGCTACCAGCTCAGCCCGTCTGAAGATATTCGCTTCCTGAGATGAAATGCACCTTACATTGATGTGTTTTCCACTCTCTTCTACAAAACTCAATTGTGCTTAGCAAAATCAAAACCAAAAAATAACAGCCAGCCTTCCCCAACTTTTCCTTATTCGCATTATCACTTTCTCATTCTATCTCCCCCACTTCCTGACTGGTTTCCTATCTTATAATGTACCAAAAATTTATACTGTAAGCCCTTTCCCTCTGATATTGTAAAAATGTTTATTTTTTTATTTTTTTACAAGGTGGCATCACTTATCAAGGCCCGGAAGCCACTCAGGGATAAGGGTTATTGCGTGTACAGTACGTTAGTGTGGAGATTTAATAAAAGTGTCTACTTAAGGGGGTGGTTCATCAGGAATTTGTTTACGTTGGACTTGAAGTCATCCAGGTTGTAGTCAGGTGGAAAGCAGGAAGACGGAACAGAGTTCTACAGACGTGCAGTTCTAAGAAAGAAGCTTTGTTCATGGAATCTACGTTTTGATTTATTCACAGATAAAGAGTGGGGGAAAATTTTTGACTGGTTTCACTAGACGGGTGTTTTTTGTAAAAGATTGGCGAGGAGGGCCAGAGATTGGAGCTCAGGCGAGCACCTGTAATGGAAATAACGATAAAACAAAAATAGGCTCTCAACGTCTCTTCTTTTGGACAGAGGCTGTACGGAAGAGAGAAGGGCATCCCCCACCAGCCACGAAGTATATTTTGTACCCTGTCAAGGCAAGATAGGCTGTTTTTAGCAGCTCTTGCCCTGTTATGGCAGCACTATTCCATCCTTGGACGTACTTAGCTTTTATACAGATAGAGAATTGCATCAGTAGTAAGATATCTTCTGGAGTGGTAGAACGATCCCACCATCTTTCCAGCGACCTTGGCAACAGAATTGATGTACATGTTCTATTTCATATCAGGAGTAAAGGGCAAACCCAGAAGATGGTAAAAACATAGGGCTTCTCCTAGACGAGAGCCATCCATTTCAATTGATGTAAAGATAGGAGTTTGGTTTTAGATGCATTAAAGGTAACCAGCCACGTCTTCCCCCACTGAACCACGCGCTCGAGATCAGAGGAGAGAGAATCAGAGAGAACTTTGTCATTTACAGCCTTTGATGTGTTGCCGTAGATGGTCGTGTCATCAGCATAGATGTCAACGGATGATTTATGCACGTGTTTAGGGAGATCATTGATGTAGATCAGGAAGAGAGTTGGGCCCAGGATGGGCCCCTGAGGGACTCCAGCATTAATACGGCCGGCCTCTGATTTTTACCCATCGACCACTACTCTTATAGGCCTATAAGAGAGAAATGATTTAATGATAGAGAAAACATTTCCAGTTATACCGTAGCTGGAAATCTTGTGAGGGAGGCCTTTATGCCATACCTTGTCGAAGGCCTTTGATATGTCAAGAGCAATTGCCCTGGAAAGGAAGCCTTTGTCAAGAGATTCACCACTCCTATGAGATATAAGCGTTAGCACATCTGCGGTAGATATTGCAGAACGAAAACCATATTGCGTGTCACTAAAAAGGTTTTTGCTGAGGTGGTTGACTATTTCTCTATTTAATATGAATTCCAGCAACTTACTCATGACACAGGAGAGTTATTGGTCTGTACTGAGAGGGAAATGACTTATCACCTGAATTCTTAAATACAGGTCATACTGATGAGGTTTTCCAGGGTGGTGGAAATCACTTCTCTTTAAGGCAACGCTTAAACAGTTTCGTAAGTATGGGAGCAACTTCTGGTTGTAGATTTCATGTTTCGCCGGGCAGGGAACAGAAACGATAAAACTTATTATAAAACGGCTAAACCAAACACTACAAACTAGCGATTGAAGATAAATAAAAAAAAGCTTTCAAAATAAAAACCTTCTACAAAATAACTAGATGCAGCATGAATACTATTTGAAAAATAACTGGATTCAGCATTAAATAACCCCCCAAAAGGTGTATATGCCGTAAAACAACCAAACCAAACTCTACAAATAAATAGTTGAAAATATAAAGAACTTTGAGCAGAAACACTGTTTCCAAAATAACTGGATTCGGCATTAAATCATTCGAAAGGGGTTACCATGCCATAAAACAAAACAACCAAACCAAACCAATATATATATATATATATATATATATATATATATATATATATATATATATATATATATATATATATATATATATAAGAACGCATACTCATGAATAAATTATTATTTATTTATTATTATTGTTAATAATAATAATAATAATAATAATAATAATAATAATAATAATAATAATAATGTTGTATTCTCCTCCAAGGCCGGACGGGTTGTTTACGTGATATATCTATTGTGACTTATATCCATCTACTTGCGATTATAAATTTGACTCAAGCCTCCCTTCCTCCCATTCACCCCACCACTTTCTTTCCCCCCATAATACCTATTTGTTTCTCTACATACCTATGTCTCTCCGCCAGATAGTAGAGTTTTTTTTTTAAATGAGTTGATGTGTTGTGTATGAAAGAAACCTTCTCTACCACCTATAGCAATGGCCAACAACTCTTTAGCTGAGAGTACGTCTTTCAAGCTCCTTGGCCTAACGTTCACAGGAAACATGAGCTGGAACAATTACATCGAGGGCATTGCCAGGGCCGCTGCGAGGAAGGTGGGCTCTCTCTACCGTGCTAGAAAACTTCTAACACCCGAAAGTATCATGTACCTCTATAAGGCCACTATTCGCCCATGTATGGAGTATTGCTGTCATATTTGGGCCGGTGCATCGGCTACTAGTCTCTCTCTCCTTGACAAGGTTCAAAAGAGAGTCGCAAATCTGATAGGCCCTAAACTGGCATCTAAACTTCAGCCTCTGTCCCATCATCGAAACGTTGCATCCCTCTGCCTGTTCTACAAGTATTATAATGGTGAATGATCTGAAGAACTGCAAGCACTTGTGCCCCCACGACGTGAACACCCTCGACAGACCCGACAAGCTGCAAAATCCCACCCCCACATTGTAGAGATCCCTAGATGTAAAAGATCTTTCTACTCCAGTAGTTTCTTCCCCAGAACTGCTAGACTTTGGATTCCATTCCAGGTCACTGCTTCCCCAACTGTACTGACATGCATAAGTTCAAGTGCAACGTGAACCAACATCTCGCTGCCCTAATCCCTACATAGTGCCCCAGTAGATGTTTCCCCTGATAGTAGCCCCCCTACACCAAAGTGGCAATGTGCCTTGTTTGGGGTGAAAATGTAATAAAAAAAAATAAAAAAAAACATGAGGTTATGTTTATTGTCGGACTGTACTGTCTTTGATATATATTTTTTTTATAATAAAACAGGGTTATTTTAATTTTAATTATTTTCTTTTAAATTTATTTTGTTTTTAATGTCATGTGCTCAGACAATTGTATCTGTGAACTGTGTCCAATATCCATTAAGGACTAGACTTTTGTAAAAGCAACATCGCCTGATGATCTCTTTAGTCTTTTTATAACTAGTTGACTGAAACACACTCATAAATTTGTAGCGATATTTTAATGTTTACGTAAAAATAAATATAAAGCTTATATATATGTGTGTGTAGTCATCCACATACAGTACTGTTTCGCAGGTCATCAGTGCGGCTAGGCAGGCAACTACCTCAAGCCAGGATTTAAACCCGACCGTCTAGTTAAGGCTCCTGCCAACTATGTTATCGGTGGCTGCTGTGTGATTCATGAGTTTAACCATGTATTGACATCGTCCGAACTACTAAAGTTCGATTTGTTTACACAAAGAACATCGCTTATACGCTAATGGTAATTCGTGTATCACTTTTCAATATGTTCAACTCAAGATGAGGAGCATTATAGTCACCCACATACAGTACTGCCTTTAGCCAGGATTGAAACCCGAATGTCTATACGACAGTCAAGGCTCCTAACCACTAGTCTATCGGCGGCTGCTGTGTGAGTCATGAGTTTAACGAGGTTTTAACATCGTCCGAACTACTTAAGCTTGATCAGATTACACAAAGAGCATCGCTAATTCGTGTGTGTGTGTGAGTGTGTGTGTCTGTGTGGAGAAAAAAGAGAAATATAAGAAAGAAAAGAGAGATGGAGAATGAATGTGAGGAAAGCATGCGTGTATCAAATTTATAATAGCAAGTAGGAGGATATAGGCCACAATAGACATATCTCGTAGACAGGCCGTCCGGCCTTGGAGGAGAATATCAACATTAATAATAATAATAATAATAATAATAATAATAATAATAATAACTAGCGGGACCTGTGGAAATTCCACAGCAGCATTTTTCCTATGTTATATATTGTTGCTGGGCATGATGTGAGTGATCTATTCAACATAAATGAAGGCACAATCATATTATTCTAGTTTTTTTTATTAAAACTGTACTGTCCCCTTACTACAATAGTAACTTTGATATATTTCCTGGGCTGATTATTCCATTACAAACACACCGATCAATTAACTCACATTTAATCATTTTTCATAATTATTGAATATGTTACTATGTTCGACAATAATTTTGACTAATTTCAACCCACATTATCGCCTCTCCCTTTACTAAAATATTAAATTTGATATATTGTATCGGCTGTTTTTTTATTAAAAAAAAACAGAACTATTAATTAACTCACATTTCATCATTTTTAATTATTCTTGGATATAGTACTAATTTTGACAATAATTTTTCATCATTAAAACTCAACATATCGCACACCTTACTAAAATAATAACTTTGATAAATTTTATTGGCTGATTATTTCATTACAAACACACACATCAATCAACTCACATTTCATCATTTTTTCGTAATTCTTCGATATGTTACTAATTTCGACAATATTTTTTATAATTTAAACGAACGGTGTCGCCCAACCTTACTAAAATAATAACTTTTATACATTTGCTGGGTTGATTATTTAATTACAAACACACTAATCAATTAACCTCCATTTCATCATTTTTCATAATTCTTGGGTATGTTACTAATTTCGACAATCATTTTATCATAATTTATGCCCACATTATCGCCCCTACTTAATAAAATAATAGCGTTGAAATATTGTCTGGGCTTATTATTTTATTACAAACACACTAATGCATGAAATCACATTTAATCATTTTTCATAATTTTTGGATATGTTACATATTTCGACAACCATTTTTCATAATTTTAACCCATTTTTTGCCCTTCCTTCTTTACTAAATAATGACTTTGATATGTTGTCTACGCTGATTATTTCCTTACAAACACACCAATCAATCAACTCAAATTTCATCATTTTTTCGTAATTCTTGGATATGTTACTAATTTCGACAATATTTTTTCATAATTTAAGCCCTCCTTATCTTCTTCCCCTTTACGTATATAATAACTTTGATATATTGTTTAGGCTGATTATTTCATTATAAACACACCAATCAATTAAATCAGATAGCGTCATTTTTCGTAATTATTTAATATCTTACTAATTTTCAAAATTTTAAACAATCCTCGTCGCCCTCTCTTACTAAAAAATTACTTTGATATATTTTCTGGACTGATTATTTCATCAAAAACATAACTATCAATTAACTCACACTTCATCATTTTTCTTAATTCTTTAATATGTTACTCATTTCGACAATTATTTTAAATATTTTTAACCATATCATCAACAACCCACAACAAACATAATAACTTTGAAATATTATCTGGGATGATTATTTCATTTCAAACACACCAATCAATTAACTGCTAAAATCCACTGCTAAAATTATACATGCAATAATGTAATGTCTAAATAGTAAACTCTTTTAGCCATTCTGGGACCGACTTTATATACCCAACTGACGTTTAAAAATATACATTAAATAATGCAATGTCTAAATAGTAAACTGTTTCAGCCATTCTTGGACAGACTTTATATCCCAAACCCACTGATAAAAATATACATTAAATAATGTAATGTCTAAATAGTAAACTGTTTCAGCCATTTCCGGGGGTGACTTTATATTCCAAACCCATTGCTAAAAATATACATGAACTAATGTAATGTCTAAATAGTAAACTAATTCAGCCATTTCCGCGACCGACTTTGTATCCCCCACCCACTGCTAAAAATATACATGAAATAATATAATGTCTAAATCGTAAACTGTTTAACCCATTTCCGGAACCGACTTTATATTGAAAACATACTGCTAAAAATATACATAAAAAAATTAAATGTCTAAATAGTACAACGGTTTCAGCCATTTTCGGAACAGACTGTAAATCTCCAACCGACGCTTAAAAATATAGATGAAATGAAGTAATGTTTACAATGTAAACTGTTTCAGCCATTTCCGGGACTGACTTTATATCCCCAAGCACGCTTAAAAATATACATGAAATGATGTAATGTCTATATAGTAAACTGTTTAAGCCATTTCCGGGACCGACTTTATATCCCAAACCCACTGCTAAAAGTATACATGCAATAATGTAATGTCTAAATAGTAAACTCTTTTAGCCATTTTCGTGACCGACTTTATATCCCAAACACACTGTTGAAAATATACATAAAATAATTTAATGTCTAAATAGTAAACTGTTTCAGCTATATCCGAAACCGACTTCATATGCCAAACCCAGTGTTGAAAATATGCATCAGATAATATAATGTCTAAATCGTAAACTGTTTAACCCATTTCCGGAACACACTTTATATTAAAAACATACTGCTGAAAATATACATGAAAAAATTAAATGTCTAAATAGTAAACTGTTTCAGCCATTTTCGGGACTGACTTTTAATCTCCAACCCACGCTGAAAAATATAGATGAAATGAACTAATGTTTAAAACGTAAACTGTTTCAGCCATTTCCGGGACTGGCTTTATATCCCTAACCACGCTTAAAATATACATGAAATGATCTAATGTCTATATAGTAAACTGTTTCAGCCACTTCCGGGACCGACTTTATATCCCAAACCCACTGCTATAAATATACATGAAATAATGTAATATCTAAATAGTAAACTGTTTCAGCCCTTGTCGGGACTGACTTTATATTCCCAACCAACTGTTTAAAATATACATGAAATAAAGTAATGTTTAACATGTAAACTGTGTCAGTCATTTCTGGGACTCACTTTATATCCCCACCCCATTGCTAAAATATACATTAAATAATGTAATGTCTAAATAGTAAACTGTTTCAGCAATTTCCGGGGCTCACTTTATATTCCAAACCCACTGCTAAAAATATACATGAAATAATGTAAACTGTTTCAGCCATTTTGTGTAACTGACTTATAATCCTCAACCCACTGTTGAAAATATACATGAAAATATCATAAACTTTTTCAGCCATTTCCGGTACCGACTTCTTATCTCTCATCCTACTCTTTAAAATAAATAAAGTAATGCCCAAAACGTAAAGGTTGCAGCTATTTCCTGAACCGACTTCATATTTCCCACCCCACTGCTAAAAATATACATTAAATAAAGCAATGTGTAAGGCTTAGCGGTTTTACCCATTTTCGGGACTGATTTAATACCCCTCCCTCCACTGTTAAAAATATACATGAAATAAAGTAATGTTTAAATCGTAAACGGTTTGAGTAATTTCCGGAACTGACTTCATATCCCGTAACCCACTGTTTAAAATATACTTGAAATACAGTAATGCTTAAATCATAAACTGTTTCAGCAGATTTTCGAAAGTAATACATAAATACATTAACACGGTTAGGGTAGAAAACCATTGATTCAACATGAATTTCTGAGTGTACTATCAGTTTCAGCATTCCAGTGACTTGAATCCCCCTTTCTTGGTCTTGGTTAATGGAGGAGAAATCCTTCATTATTGATACAATTCTTATTTTTGTTATCGACCAGAGAGCCCCTATTGGGGAGCTGGTTACCCCCTAAATTTTTAACCGACCTCATGTACAATTCCGACCTTGCGGGGAGACAAGTAAACAAAGAAACAATAATCAGAACGGACATTTCCAGGGCATTTTATGATTAATCAGAAGTAACACTTCCAGGGCATTTTGTAATTAAATCAGAAATAACTTTTTCCAGTTACTGTTTTAATATTAGAACTTTGTTACACTAAACATAGTACTTATTCATAATGCATCGCCACGGGACGGATTTAGAAACTAGGGTCGTTTTTTTAACATTGTAAAAAATTGTCTTAGTCGTAAACGATTTCTCTCCCACCGAGAGGCAAGAAATTGAAATGTAGCGCCTGAAGAACAGATGCTACACTTTGATCTTAGCCAAAAGGCCAAGAAAGACAAATCATTTTTATTAGCTTTTCCTCAACAGCGACACCATGTTTTTTTTTATATTTTAATTTCAAGGGTGACAAACAAGATTTATTCGGAATGTTCCACTTTCCTTTTTTAGGGATGCACAGCATGACAACGGACGGTGCGATAAGCGTAATAATATAATGATAATAAACAATTTATTAGATATTTATTTATTCATAGGTATAAACCTTTTTCTTATTTATATGGTTTGGTTTATATATATATATATATATATATATATATATATATATATATATATATATATATATATATATACACACGAGGGGCGTGCAATAAGTAATGCCCCTGACCCACTTCCAATAGCAGTAGAAACCACCCAGATTTATGCATTTCTCCCATCGTTTGATGCAGCTCTGGAGACCGTTTTTGCAGAGCACCCCAGGTTGGTCCTCCAATCACAACGTGACTTCAGAAATCAAAGCTGCATCATCTGGGAAACGCTTTCCTTTCAAAAACAACTTCATGGCTGGGAAGAGGTGAAAGTCAGAGGGTGCAAGGTCAGGAGAGAAGGGAGGAGGAGGAAGGATTTCATAACCACACGCTCGTGCTTCTGATCTGGCGACATGTGAGTTTTGGACCGCAGCGTTGTCATGCAGGAGGAGGATACCTTCGCTGATCTTGCCCCGCTTCTGGATTTTGATAGATTCCCCTTATTTCCTCAAAAGTGAAGCATAATATACTCCTATAATTGTGGTACTCTTTGCCAGGAAATATGTCATCACTACTCCGTCCTGATCCCAAAAGGTCGTGAGCATGACCTTGCCAACGGAGGACTGTACCCTTGCCTTCTTTGGAGGTGATTAGTCCAAGTGTTTCCACTGCAGTGACTGGGCTTTGGTCTCTGGATCATAGTGATGGACCCAGGTTACATCCTGCGTAATCAGTCTTTTGAAAAAAATTGACTCATCTTCTTGGCACATCTCCAAATTCATCCTCGACCACTCGAGACGTTCTCGCTTCTGTATTTGTGTGAGCAACCTGAGAAATCATCTGGCAGACACCTTATGCAAATGGCCATAAATTATAGTTTCCACATACCCTGTACTAATCTTGGGCTATTTGGCGAATAGTAATGTGCCGATCTTCCAAAATGGCAGCCTCAACTACACGGATAGATGTCTCATCAATGGCAAAACGGGGGGGCGACCAGGTCTGGGAGCTGTTTCCACAGACTTCCGGTCATGTTTGATTCGCGATGCCAGCGTTTTACAAGGTCATATGATAGGGCATTATTACCATAAGTTTCTTTCATTTCATCAAAAGTCTCCTGTGGTGTGCGTCATTTTAAATACAAAAACCGGATCACTGCTCGATATTCAACAGCCTCCATTTCACACCTGACTCAGTTGAAACACCTGTAAAACAGAACCCACAATTAGTTCAGAGCTGTAATTTGCCAGATAACCCGTAGGGATGTAAGTCATTGCACATGCACAATTTCAGCTAGATCAGACCACTGGAAGTGGGTCAGGGGCATTACTTATTGCACGCCCCTCGTATATACATATATATATGTGTGTATATATATATATTTATTCATTTATATATATATATATATATATATATATATATATATATATATATATATATCGCTAGCATAGAACAGCGTAAATGAATAGATTCTGTCAACTCGCCACGGAATTGAAAATTCTTGACTAGCCGGAATTAGACAGACAGTAAATAAAAAATTAACTACCTTCGCAAAAATTAAACTAGGAAGCAATTAGCATTTTATTTATATCTCATGGCGTCTGTGTATATCGTGAATTCTCTTTATTCCTGAATTATTTCAACGGTTTCGCAGCAAAAAAATTTAAAGAAGAGACAATAACAAGACACATATATCGTCATATGATCTCTTCGACTGTGGATTTTTATCCTCTGCGAAAAAAATCCTTGAAATTATCTGATGCCTGTGTATTGCGGCGTAAGGCTGATTTTTTGCAGTTCTAGAAGGTCCACCCCTCCAAACTTTTATCAGCTCTCTTTAAAAAGGGGTTAGTTTATTGCTAATCGATTACGGTGGAATATCGTGTTGCCCAGACACTATTTGCATGCCAGAGTTCTTCTCCTGGGGTGCTGACTACTCAATCCTACTTTCCGACCTTGGCGTTACAGTTCTTTCAGTGGGAGAGAATTAAATACCTGCTTCCTTAGATTTACTTTTAAGTCAACCGTAAAACCCGACGAAGACAGAGACAAAACGAAAAAGAGAAAGAGAGGCAAAACAGAAAACGTAAACAAAAGCTTTTAATAATTAAAGGTTATTGACATCTTTCACCCAAGAAATGATATGAAGGAAATATTTAATTGAAATTTCGTTTCGTAATTTCTATTTTTAAATTGTTATTCTCTCATTTTCACTATTAATATTAACTACCTTATAATTGATTTGGAAGACGATCGTAAATATTAATCACATAGACCATTACATGAAAATACAACATTCATAGCTATTTCTTTCTATGGTTGGTTTTTGTTTTACAGCATATTAATCCTATCCAGGTTATCTAATGCCGACTCCCGTGATTTTGAAGAAATTTTTTTGATAGAATATATTTGTTTTGTTTTTTGAAGTCGGTTTCTATTCAACCAATAGTTGGGACCCTAACAGGTACTACCACTCCAGGTCAGAGTGGACCTAGATGCAATAGCAATTAAGGGGGTGCTCCACACTCCCCAAAGCCCGCAAGCCGGGGCCTCACCATCGGATAAAGTTTAAGTATTTCTTTCTAAACTTATGATTTCATACATATAACTACGTATATCGATAATGTTAAAATTATATTTTTTTATAATAAATATTTAAATACTTTCGGTATATTTATATATATATATATATATATATATATATATATATGTGTGTGTGTGTGTGTGTGTGTGTGGGCGTGTGTATGTGTGTGTGTACGGATATATACGAAGATTCTTCCAAAAAGGTAATGCCTCCTATTGTTTATTGTGGTCGAATGGATAAGAAACGATTGAAAGTCGGATTCTTATGATAGAGAGTGGGACAGATTTCTTAGCCATAACTCTGCATTTTCTTATTCTCCTTATAATTCCTTCTTTATTAGTTTGCTGCGAGGTGTTTATCTGTCTTAGCCTTGTGGATTTAGGAGTAAAAACTCTTACTTGAACTTTTATCCAATGTCCTTATCTTTGACCTCGATCTTTTCGCATTAAGTAAACCTAAGATAATAAATTTATGAATGTACCCGTTCGATAAACACATGAAAAAAACTAAACTATGCAATTATTGTATATATATATATATATATATATATATATATGAATAAATATATTGTATTATATTATATATGTAAAAAATTAGAATTAAATTCTGTAAGTTAAAATGTTAAATAACTTAGTTTTTCGAAGAGAAATACAAAGATTTATATATTTCTTATTCCGTGGAGTTTAAATCAGTGGCTCATATCCTCAGAGGAAACGTAGTGTTACTGATTTGTTCCGAGTCTAGGAATAACGGAACACCGCAAACATATAGATATCGGCCTTTGATTTTACTATTAAATTCACGATACATGGATACTATTTCATATAAGATACACCGCAAACATATCAATAATATTAATAATTATTTTTATTATATTTTTATTTTTATTATATGTTATTATTTGGATAATTAACATTATAATTTTTGTAATAAACCATAATTTCTTCATATCAAAAGTGAAACATATATCATCCCATGACCCCCCTCCAAAGGAAAAGTTTTGATATCTAGATATCCAAACTTTCAATCGTAGGAGCCGATCTATGTTGTGGTTGGCAATATTGAATGTGCAAATAAACATAAAAAGAAGATACAATATAAAGTAATTAAACATGCAAAATTTTTTGGTTGTTTTAAAGTTTTTTTCATTTCTGTTCATTTGTTCCTGAAAATGAGAAATGTGGATGATAATATTTTTAATATACATACATTTGTTAATTTTATTATTATATTTTTGGGTTGTGTGTGTATTTTTTATTTTATTCTTTAATGTATTTGTGTATTTTTGTGAAAAACAAGATTATGTCCTAGATAGAGCATCAGTAATAATGGTGTCTATACCTTTTATGTATTCGATTATGATGCTATATTCCATCTCATTAGGCTTTGATTTTTAGTAACCATTTTATGTAAGGAGGTAAGTGGGTTATGATCAGTACGAGCTAAAACAGGGTGTACAGTTACATTGAGAAAGACGTCAGTGTTTTATGGCTGATATTAAAGCTAAACTTTATTTTTAATAGTGGTATAATTCTTTTGGTATTTGTTGAATTTTCTCTTTAGAAATAACCAATAGCTTTATCTAAGCATTCTTCATCTTGTTTGATGAGAATTTCACCCATGCCTACATCACTGGCATCAAATTGTAATTTAAACTGTTTGGAGAAGCTGGAGTTGCAAGAGCTGGACTTCCAATAAGAGTTGATTCGATGTCATTGAAAGCTTTATGGCAGGAATCAGTCCATTTGTATTTTCATCCTCTTTAGGAGATTGGTGAAAGGGTTAGTGTTAGGGTTAATGTAGAAAAGTTTATACAAAATCTTCTATAAAATCCAGCAATACCGAGAAATCTCATTAGTTGTTTTTTTCATTTGTTGAGACGGGATATTTTATTATAGCATTAACTTTTGCCAAGATAGGTGTTACTTGACCCTGACCCACAGTATGACCCTAATAGTCACTTTTGCTTGACCGAAACAACTGGCAAGTTAGCATTTTGTAGTTTTAAAAAATAATCTCTTTATAATATCTAAATATTCTTCCCAGGTGTTATTGTAAACTTCACATCCATGAATATCCTGTAGTAAGGAAGGCATCGTTCTTTGAAATGATGCTAGAGCATTTTTCAATAATTTTTCGAAAGTCTGTTACAGATCTGTTGTTGCATAGAGTGTTAATTTTAGAAGGTACCACTTGTGCGTATATTACGCGTGTTCTTATTTAGTGTTCATATTTGTGAGAGTCTTAGTGAGAGATTAGAGTCTTAGAAGTGTTCATGTTGATTGTTCATATGTCTTAAGATGTTCATGTTGTAAGAGATGGAGACATTGGTGAGATATAGAGACAGCGTACATATAAAGCGAGAGACAGTTCTGTATATATATATATAAGAGACAGTGTACATGTTACTACAAGAGAACCAATTCAATAAGAAGATTTATGAATATCTTGATAGAGAGACCGAGAGATAGTGGGTTTGACATTTACGTTTTGACAGTAGTGCATATAATATAGACACGTTACCTTTCTCGGTGTAATGATAAACACAGAAGACGCAGATACACAAAGATGATGATATCCTTTATTTCATGACCGGTCCATGATTTCGCTTGAGAAATTCAAAGTTTCTTTACATGGTTATTTCTAAAACCCTCTCACTTCTAGAGGTTGTCTTAATTCTAACGGAGAATCGGTCTGACCCCCTCTGCTTCTCCCCGACTCTTTTCCTAGACTCCCCGACTGCATCTAAAAACTCCACCTATATTGAGAACTCGTCACGTCATCGCATGATTAAACATGTGCTAATGAAGCACGTTGGTGACATGCGTCACGTTGCCAAACTTGACATGACCCCGAGTTCAGTTACCTATTTTCAAATAACATTTTTACAAAATATGTTTACAATTTCAATAGACGATTAAATTCCTTAAGAGAAACAAATTTCATTATTACATTCCTTTTCCATATACAGATATGTAAGCTAAATAATTGCAATTCCTTATTTCAATAACATTCTGTATTTATTTTAACTTATGATTGGAATTTTCAATTCCAAATCTAGCTTCGCAAGTTCGAATCATTGACTATCCTATTTCATATTTACATTTAACTAATTCCCTATGTTTTCTTACATGTAACATGTATCATGTAACACTGTAAGTTCCGTCTTGATTAGGCACGAGAATGCATGGTGAATTAACATCTGGAAAAAGAGATTTCTGAACTTATTTACCAAAGCATATATATCTTTTATATGTTATTTAAGTTTAAAAGGAGTTCTGAGCTTCTTAATTGAATGCTGTGACCTATCTCTTTCTCTTTAGTTTGTTTCTATTGTCTAAGTGTCCCGTTTAATAATATCTGTAAGAGATTTTAATGTAAATGCTTGCTTTGTTTTATTTTTATACGTATCGGCCGAGGCCTCTTACGATAATATGTTTATGCTTGTTACGGATTGACGAGCCCATACATTAATATGTTACGAATTTTTTCCTAGTCTAGTTTACAAAGAAAAAGAAGACACAAAATCAAAAAATAGTAAAGAAAACAAATGTCTTATAAGATATTTATAATCAACAGTATAAGAGAAGTAATTTTTTTTTCTAGTTATTTCTCTTTTTATAGAAGTAAATGTTTTTAGTAATGTTCGTTATAGATTTTTTAGACAGAAATGCTTTTGGTCAAATATAATTCAGAAAAATCTATATTTACCAGTTTTTGATGAAAGAGATTTTTTCTCTGTATCTTGTTTGGTTAACCTGTTATTTTAACGACTCAAGTTTTCTTGTGCTTTCCTTTGATGGGAGTTATAAAAGGTGATCTCCTCTCATTGCGTCACACCGGCATGTTATGAATGATTATAATTTACGGTCGTCCGCTATTTATAGTTATCGCTAGAGACGCTTCCAGAAAGAACAACAAAAAATAATACTTTTTGCTCCATCTTTTGAAAGTCTCCAGAGACGTTAAAAAACATTTTTCATTCAAATTCTTAAGTAATACTTTTTATATTATTTTACATAATCTTTTATGGTTATTTCCTTTTAATTAACTAATTTATTATTTTTTTATTATTATCATTATATAATATGTTATGTATTTTTATTTTGTTATAATTAATAATAATATTAATAACTTTTTTAATTATTTTTTTAATTTTTATTATATGTTATTATTTGAATAATTGATATTGTCTTTTGTGTAATAAATCATGATTTCTTCATATCAAAAGGAGAATATATATCATTCCATGGCAGTAGTTAGAAAAATAAAATTCATAGGTAGCCGATAATTGTTTCTGTATATATATATATATATATATATATATATATATATATATATATATATATATATATACATGTGTGTGTGTGTGTGTGTGTGTGTGTGTGGTCATATGTGTTTCCAAAAGTATTGCTCCTATGTTTATTTTGCTCGAATGTATTAGAAGGTTGGAAGTTGCATTGTTATTATGATTACATTCATGCATTCTTTACTCGAATGCCTCATTTCTTTGTTGCTGATATTGACGGTTGGAGACTCTGCAAGCAATTCCTATCATTAGCGTGCGTAAGAAGGAGAAATGCGTCATTGAATTTTTAGCAAAAATGCATAAAGAATGGTGCTGGCTATGTAGTAAAACAAATCGTAGAACAGACAAGATCGCTCGTTTTAATGCTACTGTTTTCGAGTTCTAAGATTTTTAACTTATTGATTAAAAAAAAGTCGGAGACTTTACTTTTGGAACGACTTACATATATATGGAGGCATAGCATAATATCAAAACACCTATAAAAAACTGTATCTAACGGAGTTTTTGACACACGCACACTTATAATAGTTGATTTACGTTAAGCACGGATCAACATTAGTTTAAGTATCTGACAGGAAATAGTATCCATAGAACGTGAATTTAATAGTAAAATCAATGGTCGATATCTATATTTTGTAAAAGTATATGTTATTTGTATAGCTTCCTTTTGTTCTTTCTTCGATTTAATAGGATATACTCGTCTAAAAACAACTTAAAGTTTGCAGACAATAATTTCTACTAAATGTTTTTGAGCCAAGGAAAATCGTTTGAAAACCTAAATTCTACGAGCCGAATCAAACTTAGAAACTCTTATGAAAACGAAGAACTAATAAAAGATTAACTAGAGATATAAAACTTTAGAGAATGCTCAACCCGTTATTCTATTTAGTATTAGTCCGGTTGAAGTAACAGGAGAGGGACACTTCAAGAATCGCGGACAATTCTTATTTACTTAGACACAGGTACGCACGTACTAACGGATAAGATAAACAAGCACGCGCACAACACAATACTACCTAATGCTCACAGACGCATATTACTCTAACATGCAAATATAAAGACATAAACATCCTTAGCTATCCTGTTTGATATTAACGGATCATACTTGTACAACAATTTGTGTAAACTTTTTACAAATTATCATTTTTTAATGTAAATGCGTTTTCTGTTCGTGTAAACGCGTTGTACCGTAATTAGCTGATGATTTAATTATGCTTTCTTTAATTTTCTATTCATCAAAATCTGTTCATGTTAAGAAAGCACTATACATATATACCGCATAATCAACTTGTAACGCTGGTTCTCGTCGGATCACAAAAGCTAAACCACAATTAGTACCAAATTGTAACCATTTGTAAAAAAAAAAAAGAATCTGCATGTAAGGCGACATTGACAGCACCTTGCAAAAAATTGCAAACCCTAACGTCATCTTTTTCTTTGACAAAGATAGTCATACAAATGGGGGCACCTTGTGAATTTAATATTCCCCCAATATTTCCTCCTTCGTAAGAAAGGCGATTGAACCTGCGTAGAACGTCGGATTATACTTTCTTCCTAGTGTAATTTTTAAACAAATTGTATAAATTGTCGGCGTGATGGTTGGCAAACTAAAAAAAAAAATTGACATCAAGAAGGTCCCACCAAGTCCGTGACCATGCCACAAGTTATGGGAAGTGCTCGGGATGTTATATAACAACAGTGAAGAATACTTGATTAGAGGGTCAACCCCATATTAATTTGACTAAGAGCTGTTCAGATTATAATAAGCAGTGAATAATACGTCTAATTAGAGAGCGTAGCATTTGTAACACTTGTGTGAATAATGAAGACTTTGACGACGTTTCAGAAGATCATGCTGGCTTAATAGAGACCCGAATAAAGAGTGAGAGGACAAAACTTTCAGCGCAAATACAACGAGAAAAAACAGAATCGAACAGGAGTCTTGACTAAGGAATATAATTTTACATATCAAATAAACAATTGTGAGAGTTAAAATACGACAAAGTTATGGCTTGAGTTCTTGAAATGGCCTGACAGTATCTATCATACCCGTAACAAACGGACTTGAATGGTAAACCTCAAAAATCGTTCATAGCCGTATCACCTGGAGAGTTTACAAACCATACTTCCGTGACGATGTTAATTTTAGAGTTACTAAATAGTATTTGAAACGTATCGTTTAAAATCCAGAGACAATAAAATGTGTAAAATTAAGCAGAATACTATAAGAGGAGGATAGACGGATACGATAACGATTTCTCTTATAGAATTGTCTACCAGAAAAAAGCATATAATATATATTTGAACGCGACAAACGTGTAAAACAACCATGCTAGAGACTAGCTTTGATCAGTAAAGTCAGAAAGCGTGCACAACCTTGGACGGTACAAACAACAAGTCTGAAGGGGTTATGAACTCGTATCCGAATCGCATCGAGTTCAGGAACCACGATAATGTTTAAGAGTAAAATAACGTAAGTTCTATGAAATTAAAATACAAGATATTACCATAGCAGGTGTCTACTAAAAGTAGATCATACATTAAGATGAGCTTACTCTACTAATCCTTGTCAAATAATTTCGATGACGGGTTCTCAGAAGAGATTACGGTATGTATGAGCAAAAACAAGTCAAGAGCATCCATGACTGACCAGAATGTGATAGAAAAGAAAAGTATATAGTCCAATAACCTATGCAATATAGTAGAAATAAAAACAATTGTGAAAGGTGCCCTCTTAGCAGTGCCTCTCAGACAACCGGTGATACATTGAAAAAATAGATCACACATCAATTATTTTTAGTATTACACCTGGTCAGGAAGTGTTCGTCAGTCAGAACTAAACAGATGTTCAGTTTAGCAGGCAAGTTATTAAAAATAATAAGGCGTTCTATATGTTTGGTATAACCGACATTCAAAACATTCATAAGAATCGACCACTCTTCTAAAACATAGGAAAATCGATTGAAATTGATTATTACATTAGGAGGCGCGTGTGTTTTTAAATCATTGATAGGAACAGATCAATCACCATAAACGTATCGTGTTTTCAAATTGTGTTTTTAACGAAGACAATCTTCATTGAAGAGACCTATATAAAATACATATAGTTAAAAGCATTGATCAAGGGCAGGGAGGTGGACACATTATCAATGCCACAGTTATACGCGTTGCTAGGTAACAAAGCAGTTTAAGCCAGCCGGAGCTTAAATCGATACAAGAACACAGTGTTTATAGATGAGAAGGGAAGGGGGTTTAAGTTTTGAGAAACTAACAGTTGCTATAACAATTGGGACTGAGCGTGATAAGTTTACAAGTGAAAAGTAGAAACTAAATCCTGTCACTTAAAGATGCGAGATATAGGAAACATATAACATTAGATAATAGAAGTTATGGATCCATCTGAGTTACTCTTTGTTGGGTGATCATTTGCAAAACAGCAGGCACTTTATGTAGGAGGAAGTTGACAATTTTGTTGCAAAAACTTAAAATTCTAACGTCGTCATCTTCCTTGGCCGTGATATTTATGCAACTGAGTACCGCTTGTGAATGTAATATTCGCATAGCACTTCTTCCTTTGGAGGATGCTGAATCGACCGGCTTAGTGTTGATATCACTAGCTTATAGTTTTTTTTTTCTTTCGCTATGTCATAATTTTATTTAAGAAATATATTTATTGTTAGTGTGTTTATTCGCAAACCTACAGGAAGAATCGTCGTCCCAAATGGTTCGAGAAGTCCAGTAATAACGCCACAAGTTATCGGAAGTAACCGAACGTTAATGCGAGAACAACAAAAGGAGGGTACATTAAATTTGACGTAAACGAGGGACACTGAGAAACACAAGTTTTCTAACTAGTATTATTAAACAAAGAAATGCTAAACGGAATGAAAAATGGAAACTGATAAAAATTGTGAGACAAGGAAGCTGGGAAGAAATACGACAAGAAATGTGCTATATATGCAATATAGCAATGGCATATTGAGAGTAACTTATTAATGACATGCAATCTCGGGTAACATGAGAATTTTTAACATCAATAGTGACTTACCAAACAGCAAAGAAAAACTATCCTAAAAATATTCTAATAGCTTTAACTTATACTTGCAATGAAAGAAATCTTCGATAAGGTCAGAAATAAACTCTAGTTAGAGAACGTGAGTTCGTCAGAGTAAAACTAGTGTTGAGTTTAGCTGGCACCCGAAGAATAAAGAGAGCAACATGTTAGTTTTATGTTTTTAGCAAAATACTAGATTTGTGGGCGTAGCCCCAGGAATATCTACAAGGAGTTTTGATAAAAAAAAAATGTGCTTGTGTATAATTTTATTTTGGTACCCTCTTTTTTAACACTTATCATATCGTGATAATTCAGTTTCAATATACGTTCTAAGGGGTTTTGGCCTTCGGACCAGGATCAAAGTGAAAATGTTATGTTTATAAATTTATTTTATTGCTTATAAGAAATAGATTTAAAAGTAAATATATAAAATAAAAAAATAAACAAACATACATAATATGATTTGGGAATCTTAGGTAAGATTACCCCCGTTGTGCTTGAGGTATTTCGATGAACGAGACATTTAGCTAGGATAAAGCATATACTAGCAAATGTACAGTGACGACGATGACCATAGACACCCTCTCCCCAATTTTTGAGTGGCCTTGTGCCTAATCTTTTGTTTATTTCTGTTTTGTGTGTAAACTTTCAGAGTGAATAAAAATATATAACTCAAAGTGTAGTGTCGTTTCTGATGAGGCACTTCGCCATTTTCACTTCACTTTTTTTGCCTCGGTTAGTGGTGGAGAAACCGTTCATGACTCATACATATTTTTTTTTATTTTTGTTACTAGAGTGCCCTTTTTGGGGAGCTGGTTTCCCCTGCATTAAAAATAGAGCTTGTGTCTAACTCTGCCGTCGAAGGGAGGCAAGTAAATTTTACATTATATGTTCTAATTTATGAAGTATCTGGTATTTATTTTCAACTAGCTGTACCCGGCCACGCGTTGCTGTGGCTCAGTTTGTTAAAATGGAACACATGTGAAAGTAGAGAAAAGTTTGGGTTTTTTTTTCAAGAGAATGTACAAATTATTTTTTTTTTAACAGATGTTAAGAAAATAAACAGAAAAATACTTCCATCATTAATTATGAAAAAAAATAAATAAAATACGATAAAACTTGCTGAGTATGCACTGTTTTACGGTTGTTGTAAAAATGGAACGGAAACTTAAATTTCGCTTCATTTTAATCTTTCTTGATTATTTAATTGTCCCCCCCCAACGAATATAATCAAAACAGTAACATTCAACAATTGTACTTTATCTATATAAAACACAAAATGGGTGTTTGTATTACTGTACACATAGATTCGAAACAGTTGTGAAAAAAAACAAAAACAAATATATAACAAATAAATGTTATCAAAGCCAAGATAAGTTACTTTTCTGCCAAACTGGATAGGTATATTTTTCGTGTTTTTATTCAATGTAACATATTTATTCAGCTCGAAAACCATACAGTGTTTACCGATGTATTCGAAAATTCAAGATGGCGTCTCACACCCTCATTAACACCGTAAGTATGGAAGAAGGTGTTATAAATAAAAAAAAAAACTATACAAAATTTCTAACATCTTTTCCCACACTTACCGTGTTAAAGAGAGAATCAGACGCCATCTTGAATGTTCCAATACATCGGTAAACACTGTATGGTTTTCGAGCTGAATAAACATGTTACATTGAATTGGGAAAAGATGTTATAAATAAAAAACCTAATGAAATACTGTTAAAAACTCGCTCAATACATGTTAATGCGACATAGGTTAACATATATTCGGCGTGTTTTTTATAGTATTTTGTATATTTTTTTATGTATAACACCTTTTTCTATACTTACGGTGTTAAAGAGGGTGTGAGACGCCTTTCATAATTTTCGAATACATCGGTAAACACTGTATGGTTTTCGAGCCGAATAAATATGTTACATTGAAAAAAAACACGAAAAAGATATCCAGTTTTGCAGAAAAGTAACTGATCTTGGCTTTGAGAACATTTATTTGTTATGTATTTTTTTTTTTTTAACAACTTTTTCGAATCTATGTGTACAGTAATACAAACCCCCTTCGGAGGTTGGAATGGCCCCCCCCACCTAAAATGTAGTTCGAAAAATCGATTTTATAGTGAGATTAAAGAATGGTTAGTCTAAAAAAAGGGTGAAAAACAAAAGAAATAAGCAATTAATAATTATTACCAAAAGCAATAAATGCTACTTTTTTTTACTGGCACAAATAGAGTTGGATACACAAGTAATAGTCGTAGAGTGATAGAGTGTAAGTAAAGCCTGGAATATCCGGTTGTTTCGTTTCGTTTTAACAATGGAAAGAGCAGAAAATGGAGAGAAAAGAAAGAAAGAAGGAAAGACCGAAAGGAAAGATAAAGATAGGGAAGTACCACCACCACCATCACCCATAAAGCAAAAAGACAACGAAAGGTAAGAAAGAAAGAAAGCAAAAAAGCACGTAAGGAAAGAGCGAAACGGAAGTTGTGTTTGTGTAAGTAAGTAAGTTTGGTGCGTTTCACGTAAATGTCAATTCAGGTTTTCATTAAACTTTAACCACGCGGGTTATAACGAAATCGAAGTAATGTAATTGTGAATTCAATTCCAGGTAACGGATTGTGTTCTGTTTGAATCTAATTTTATTATAATAAATGCTTTATAAATTGTGTTTATGTTTTATGCTAACCAATGGCAAAGTAAGAATGGTTCGTTTCAGTGTAAGTCCAGTCCAGTTTTTAGATAAATTCTAACCGGTGATCGGTTTTAAATGTCTCCTGTGAACGTTCTGGTACGGTGTAAGTGAGTGGCAGTGGTAGGATGAATTTGTTAGAGAGAGTTTACTTTACTACTTCCATTAAATGTAAGCGATTTTTACAGTGGACTCTCACCAGACAGAATATAGGAAATTGTGATCAGCGAGATCCTTGATATGTAATAACCCTATAACATACGGCAGATTTCGTGATTCAGTTTGTGAATGATACGGCTGCACCAAATGTATACAGGTGCAGTCCTATAAACGTCAAAGTCGGAGGGGAAAAAATGAGTTCATTTTATTTATATAGATAGAAAGAAAGATAGATAGATAGAAGAATAGATAGAAGATAGAAAAGATTACACTTGATTAGAAACAAAAACAGAGAAATTTTTTTATGATGTAAGATGTATCATCTTTATTTTATGACCAAAGGCTGGACACAAATATATGATAACTACGATGTACTCATCCGCTATGTACCTAAAAGTCATGTACTTGAGAACTATTTCAGAAAAGAAGACCCTATTCTTATTATTTTCTGTAGGGGAGTTGAAACCCTGCAAAGGTTCTCTAGATGTACATAGAACTTGTATCCATTTGGTGGGATCCTTCTACCGCTCCAGAAGATATCTCACTACTGATGCAATTCTCTATCTATATAAAAGCCAAGTACGTCTAAGGATGGAATATTGTTGCCATATCTGGGCAGGAGCTGCTAAAAACAGCCTATCCTGCCTTGACAGAGTACAAAATAGACTTCGTGGCTTAGTGGGGGATGCCCGTTTCTCTACCCTGCAACCTCTCTCCCACAGAAGAGACGGTGCAAGCCTATCCATGTTTTATCGTTGTTTCCATGGCAGGTGTTCGTCTGAACTCCAATCTCTGGTGCCCCCTCGCCAATCTTTCACGAAAAACACCCGTCTAGCTGAATCCACTGTAAAAAATTTCCCCCACTCTATATCTGTGCCTAAATCAAAACGCGGATTCCATGAACAAAGCTTCTTTCTTAGAACTGCACGCCTGTGGAACTCTGTTCCGTATGCCTGCTTCCCACCGGACTACAACTTGGATGTCTTCAAGTCCAACGTAAACAAATTCCTAATGTACCACCCACTTAAGTAAACACTTCATCAAATCTCCACACTAACGTAATGTACTTTCAATAACCCTTATCCCTGAGTGGCTTCCGGGCCTTGATATGTGGTGATCACTGTGTAAAAAAAATTTTTTTTCAAAAATGTCCTTTAGTACATTTATGTGCAACAGAAAAATATCAATCTATAAACTATGTACTGCATGACTGATTTCATTATACAAACATTTCAGCATAGCCATCGAACAAATGACTTTCTTTTAATTATGATAGATCAAAAGGAATATATATTTTTTTTTGCTGCAACCTGATTACTTCAAATACACAATGGAATTCGTTCGATAAATCATTGATATTTGTTTTTGGCTGAGCCGACAATCTAGATTTTATAAAAGAAATTGTTTTTGCATCATTCGGTCTGATTGCACAACGTTCTCCCTCGGGATATTGTCTGGCGATGGATGTGCGAACTCGGACAAAAATTAATTTCTCGAACTACCGATATTACCATTGATTCAAGCATTATTTAGTTAATATTTTCACAAAAAAAATTATAGCAGAAATATTTCTACTTTTTTATTAAATTACAGGTTTCGCATAATTTTATCTGCAATGGTTACTGTTGTGGTTGCAAGATTGAACAATAATTAGTAAGGAAATACAATGAAGACGCAAACAACAAGATAACGCAATAATAAGTGTATTAAAGAAAAGGTATATTTACAATATGTACAAATGGCGGTGTCGAGTCAGAGAGTCTTAGTGGGAGGACATGTACGCTCTTCGGCGTCACTTCCGGTGGCATTTGAGTAAGACACACCAAGGCCAACCTAGGCTTGCCATTTATAGTGTTATGTTATTCGCATATGCAAATAAGTGGTTGCCACCACAACACCCCCTCTCAAGATTTGAAGTCACACAGATTTCAATATATTTTTCTATTTGGGTTTACCATTAATGGTTCATTCACTTTTCTTTTTCTACCTGATCTTCGGGGTTCATGTGCATTTTGAGGCGGTTCCAAATTAAAAGATTCGTCTATGATATCTATGGTGTCCCCCTCTTCGACTGCTGTCGTATCATCATCATCTTGGATATGACGTTTTTTTATCTGATTTAGGTGCCTTTTATGTATATTCTGTGGACCTTTAATCATGTATGTACAATCACCAATGCGTTTATCCACTACTCCACATTCCCAGTAAGATGTGTTATTTCTGTATCACTTAAAATATACTCGATTCCCGAGTTATATTTCTTTCTTCTCGTGTGTGTTGTGTTTCGGATAATTGCCTGCCTTGGCAATAGTTTGTCAAACGCTGATTTTACCTTTCTGGCAAACATTAGATCAGCTGGTGATATGTTTGATGGTGTACTAGGATGTGGTGTAATCCTATATACTTGCAAGAATTGTTGCAAAGCTTTTTCTGTTGGTGTTCCAATGGATTTCTTTAACGCTGGTTTTAGCGTGTCCACGAACCTTTCCGCGAGGCCGTTCGAACTTGGATGATACGGCGGAGTCGTGATATGCTTCACTCGGAACGTGTCGCAAAATTCCTTAAACTCTGCAGATGTGAACTGCGTTCCGTTGTCAGTGACCAGTGTGTCTGGTACACCAAATCTTGCAAACAACTCGTGTAGGAACCCTATTGAGTTGTTCGTTGTTGGATTCCTGCAACGCATTACCTCCGGCCATTTTGTGAAACTATCCACTACAATTAAATAATAGTTTTCACCTACTGGACCAGCGAAGTGTGTGGAAATCTCTTTAAATCCTATTCTGCAATGTTTTGAGTATTACCACTCTCTCGCTGTACAGTAACACATCGTCACATATGAAGAAAACTTCCTGCACCTTTGCGTCCGTTATAATTTTCTCTTTTATGTCCTTTATATATTCGTCTTTCTCGGCTTCCCTTTTAATGTCCGACAAAGTTACGGGTAGTTCCTTAATGATGTTTGCTACCATATTTTTTACTTCAACATTTGTCCGAATTGCTGCAATGACTGATTCTTCCAGATTGTGTTTCTGTGGTATCAGTCTTGACAGTCCATCAGCATGGCAAATCTTTTTTGATGCTAGATGTTGTAGCTGGAAATCGTAATAAGTAGTATTGTACCCCAGCGCAGCAATCTATTTGCGGTGTATACCGGCAATCCTTTTTTTTTTTTTTTTGATCCATAGATCGTGACTAACGGTTTATGGTCGGTTTCAAGTATGAATTGTCTACCATATAAATATCGGTGAAATTTAGTCACGGCAAAGATTATGCTCAACGCTTCTTTTTCGATTTGTGAATATGCCCTTTCGGCTGGTATCAGCGTTCTCGAAGCGTGCGCTATTGGTTTTTTAGACCCATCCGGCATAATATGTTGAATGCATCCTCCTAAGCCGTAGGAGCTAGCGTCACTAGCGACGACTATTTTTAAGTTTTGTCAAAGTGCGTTAAGAATAATTCGGATGTTAGTGCGCTCTTTATTTTGTCAAAAGCGGTTTGACATTCTTGCGTCCAGTTCCACGGTGTATCCTTTTTAAGCAGATTATTTAAGGGGGCTCGCAAGTTATGCATTCCTTCAATAAAAGATTGGTAATAATTTGCGAGTCCCAAGAAACTCTGCAAGGTTGTTACATTATCGGGTGCTGGCATATTTTTATTGCCGCAGATCTGTCTGGGTCTGGACGTCGTCCATGTTTGTTTCTTATGTGTCCAAGATACTTAATCTCGCTCATACAAAAGTCACATTTACTTTCTTTTACTTTAAAGCCGAATTCTTGTATTATAGTAAATACTTGTTTCAAATGTTCCTTATGTTCTACTAGGGATTTGCTCCTGACAACAATGTCGTCCAGGTATGCACATGCGCACTCAATACCACTTAGCATGGTGTCCATCGCTTGCTGAAAGATGGCAGGCGCTACTTTGATGCCAAAAGGCAATCGGTTGTATTCGTATAATCCCTTATGCGTATTGATGCATAGTATTTTTGAGCAATTCTCCTCGACCGGTATTTGCAAATACGCGTCGCTACAAGTCTATCTTGGAGAAGATATTACCCCCATTCAACTCCGTGAATATTTCCTCTGGGCTTGGTAGGGGGTAATGGTGATCTTTTAATAGGGAGTTGACCCCGGTCGAAAAGTCTGCGCACACTCTAACTTCGTCATTCTTTTTCTTTACGTATACGGTGGGGGCTGCCTACTCGTTGTGTTCTATTTTTGATAGAATTCCCGTCTGTTCCAATCTATTTAATTCTTTATCAATCTTTTCCAACCCAGCGGAACATTTCGTTTTTTTCAAAAAATTGGGCTGGCGTTTTCTTTAAGTTCAAACGAGGCCTTGAATTTACTGCAGCGGCCTAAGTTAGTCGTGAATGCCTCAGGAAATAATTCTTTTAAATCGTCTTTTATAGTTAATGTTGTTGGAGAAGAACATTCTAATTTTTTACAGAATGTATTGATTGGCTTATCCCATAGTCCGAATTTCTCAATTAAATCTATTCCAAACAGATTTTCACTATTTTTTAGTACGAATATTTCTGATTTCTTCGAAATCCCTTTCAATTTTATCGGGAGGACAACTTCTCCTTCAAATTTTATACCACCACCAGTTACCGTCCGGGCTGCTTTACTAGTTTTCATCATGGCCGGTTTTCCCAACTTTTTCCACGTATTCAGGTTTATTATAGAAACATCGGAGCCGGAGTCGAGTTGTAACTTTATTGATGTTTTAAATATTTCCACTTTTACGTATTTTCGCCGATCTTTGTCTAATTTTGTATTTGATTTTGTTTGCTGTACTCTCTTTCTGGTGTAATCTTTATATCTGCAGCAATCGCTTTTGTGTCCCACCTTCTTACAAATGTAGCATTTTTCTTCTTATAAGGACAATCTGATTCCCAATGCTTTTCTGCATATCTCTTACAGTTATATCTAGGAAGAGGCGTGTTATATTCTGTACTATATTTATGGTTATTATCTTTGGAATATCCCGTTCCATTTTGATTGCTTTTCTTTGTAAAGTTCTTGGTTGGTGCGTATGATTTTCTAACTTTTCTTACATATGCCACTCCGGATTCTTCTTTATTTTTTAAATCCTTTTTTAATGTAATGGCCCTTTCACAGTCCTCTGCTAGTTTCTGGAGGGTTAAATCTTGCTCGGATTCCAGCTTAGACAACACTCGTCTGCATATTTCTGCATTTTTCGTGGAAACTAACCCTTGAGCGAAGATTAGACATTTAAAATCTTCTACCGTTAGTTCTGCAAGCTTAAAATTATCGCAGTTTTTATCGACCACTGATGCGTATGTCAAATAATCTTGGTTGTCCATCTTTCTTAGATTCATGCACAGCCATCTTTTATGAAAAATAGATATATTTGGATTAAATAATTCTTTTAGTAATTTTACAGCTTCCATGAACTCTAATTCCGCAGTTTTTTTAGGTAATATGTAATCTACGGATTTGCTGTGTTCTGATGTACCCAATTTTCTGAGTAAGAGGCTCACTTTCTGACTATTTGGCCAATTTTTACAGTTAAGTTGAAAAACATCCTCGTATCTTGTGTAGTATGCTTCAAAATTCTTCTCTTCCTCAGGCACATAATGAAATGTGTCCATGCTATTAAAAATAGTTGTATGGGAGAAATTAACACTGTCGACATTTTCTCAATTACTCTTTAGTAGTTCCAGTGTTTTAGCAAAACGTTCATCTTGTCTTTCTTCATATTCCAATTGTAGTTTCTTATGCCTTTCTTCCTGTTCCAATTGCAGTTTTTTCTGCTTTAATTGTGCCATTTTCTGCTTTTCTTCTTGTTCCTGCTGTCATTTCAATAATCTGTCCTCTCTCTTTTCCTCGCGGTCAGCGTGTACCTGTATTTGTGTTTGTAAAAGCTCGTTTTGTGTAGCTTGTCTGCGTTCATCCCGCTCAGCCTGTGCTTTTAAAAATTGCATGAACATTTTTGATAAGTCTTCCACGTTTTTTTTTTTTTTTTAGTGTGTAGTTAAAAAAAAATATTGTACCATGTACAATATACACCGGTTTGGGTTACAACAAAAAAGCAAATTGTTGTAAGCTCCTGTTTTCAATAATAATATCGCTGCTTGTAATAATATATTCTGTTGGCGAGTCACGCTGCAAAAAAAAAAAAATCAAACAGGTTTATCTGGAATCACGAAATGGAATTGACTTTCCGTTTTTTAGGCACTTACTAATAAGTAACTCTTTCCACAAAATAAAAGTTTGGGTTTTGTTTTGTTTTTTTTTGTTTTTTTTAGTCGAGTCACAATTGAATAAATGTATACAGTACATTTAGTTCTTTGAGTTTTTTTCTCTTGTATTTTAGTAATTAAAATACCTCTTAAATTGAGATTACCTTTTTTCCGTGACGTTTTACTGTATTATCCGTTATTCAGTGACAACTTCAAGAAAAAAAAATCCTTTCCTTGAATTTTAGTTTTAGCTGTGGTATTTCCTTTTAGTACCGACGCCAACCAAAACATTAATCAAAAAGTCCTTTAGTTGTTGTTTTGTTTACGGGGAACAGTAATTAGAATCCACTGGTGAATTTTTTCGTAGGTTACTTCCTTCCTTTTCGTAATACGGGTCTGACCTGTCGTTTTCTTTGCGACAGAACAAAGTTCGCTTTTCGTTTGCAAGTTGGTCCTTTAGTAAGATTTGTCGTGTAGCGACAAAACAAAAATTCACTTTTACATTCGTTTGCAAGTCGGATTCCCAGAAAACAGCGTAAATTGTCGCTTTTTCCACGTTAGAGTTTTCTTTTTCACTCGAGTTGAAACTTCTCTTTAGTGTAAAATCCGTTAGCTCGTCAAAACTTTGCATTCCTTAAAAAAAATGGGCAACCTTTGCGTTGTACTTTTTTTTAAATAGTTCTTCGTCAAACTGTTATATTTGACGCTTCATATCTCGTCGCCAACTGTTGTGGTTGCAAGGTTGAACAATAATTAGTAAGGAAATACAATGAAGACGCAAACAACAAGATAGCGCAATAATAAGTGTATTAAAGAAAAGGTATATTTACAATATGTACAAATGACGGTGTCGAGTCAGAGAGTCTTGGTGGGAGGACATGTACGCTCTTCGGCGTCACTTCCGGTGGCATTTGAGTAAGACACACCGAGGCCAACCTAGGCTTGCCATTTATAGTGCTATCTTATTCGCATATGCAAATAAGTGGTTGCCACCACAACAGTTACCTTGCTTGCAAAAATGTGAAATTTCGGCATAACATAATTTTTATATAATATTGAACAATAATTAAAAAATTTAATTAATAAAAATTAAAAATAATTAAATTAAAAAATGTAAAAATTTATACAAACGTTCAGAATAGGAATGTACGGATGCACGTCTGGGGAATAGATAACTATCATACGCCTTTATTTCGACTGCTTAAAATTTTGGGCCTTCGTATATTCCGCGTTTACAAAATTTTAGTTTGTTGCGTTTTGCAAACGGTAGAATCACGCGGTTTGGGGGCTGATTAATTAATGTTTTGTACAAACAAGGTGTTTTTCATTTAATTCAACATCTTAGGACTTTACTAATTATCTTTGAAATAGATTAAAAAACAATTTTATAATGGATTTATTTAACTTCAAAATTTCGGTAAGTTGGTTAGCTCGCTGTGAAAAAAATTTCCATAATTTTTTTTTTCACGTGTACCAATTTTTTTTTTCCTTTTAGGAATTAAGTTTAGTCCTTAATCTTTTAAATACAATCAAGAGATAGTCGGAAACCTACGAAAAATGATGATGAATCGGCTTTCAAAACTAGATCCCCCTATCTTTGTCCGCCCGTTTTTGCCCGTACCTAGATAAAGATGAGGTTCTTGTTTTTATTGTCCGTTTTTTTTTATTTTCCCTTTTCTTTATCGTTCCTTCTTTATTCTCACGCTTATATTCAACTTAAATGCTGTATGACTAACAGTATTTTTTATTAAAAAAAAAGTTGAACATGTAGCACGGTGAATCTTTACACAAACATCTTTTGGGATTTTTAGTCTTTGAAACGGTCCTAAGTGTTCCCACATGTTCTTCCTATTTTTGTTTTAATAACTGCACCAATTCACTATTAAAACAACTATCTGCTCAGTATTAGAACATTATTAGCTTACTAGTGTTTTAAGTATGACTTAAGATTGCATTGTAAATTATTAATACATTTTCTGATTTCGCTATATTCCGCGTTTAAACACCCGATGATTATTATAACCTTCTAAAGTATATAACTTATTTCGTATCTTTAATATATATACATATATATATATATATATATATATATGTGTGTGTATATATATATATATGTATATATATATATGTATATATATATATATATATATATATATATATATATATATATATATCTGAGAAGTAAAATCTAAAAGGCAGTCAACAAGTGTCTATGCAACGTTCCCTACTTTCACTCGTTTGAAAAATCTTGAAAATTTGCTGTCAACGCCCGGATTTAGCTTTTATAAGTTATTAATTCCTTTTATTTTGGCTTGTTGGGTGGCATTGACCTTATAGAATGTAAAAACAACTCCTACTTTTAAGATATCAATTCGACCATAGCTCTAACACCTCTTGTTTGAGACGATATAAGTAGATTCCATAGTCGTATTCCGCCGCAGTTTTCTTGATCGCTTAAGTTAATAGACTTTTTGAGTATGGCGCGGTGGCTCACGCAAAAGAGTATTCGCCTCGCATCTAAGTTCTTCAGATTTCGAATCTCGAATTAAAATGCGTTTGACTGATGAGTCCAGATAAAAGCAAAACTTGAGTGTTTTTTGTTCACTTATATAGCCTAATTAGCACTACACTTGAATACTTTCCAACTTACAGATAAAAATCTTTCAGCCTTCACCTCTTAAAAAAAAAAATACAATGCAGCATAAACGGACAAAGAAACCAAATAGGTTGAACCCCCCCCCCTTAATTAAATCCATGATGTCTAAGCAGGTCATCCATTGTCCCTAATTTTCCTTTTAAAATGTCAACTGAAGCTTATCCAGAGAAGACGAGAAGTCGCAAGTCATCTTGTTTTTCTGCATAAAGGTTAACAAATAGCAATCATAAATAGTTACAGGAAACCACTTAGAATTTATTACTGGCTGAAGATGATGGAAGCAAATATTAAAAGTATTTCTATCTGAAAATATCTATTTATGAAAAGAAAAATCAGGCTTTTATCGTTCTAGATGAACCAAATAACCTATAATTGCTTTCCATCTCTCTAGGACATTAGCCCAATCTAATTATAGTTCCTGCAATCACTTATGTATAAAAATCACACATATTTACAGATGGCCCAAATAACCTAAAAGTGTTCTCCATCTCTCTAGAACACTAGGCCAGTCTAATTGTAATCCTAGAAACTTATTTGTGGAAATTAGACATTACAATAACTATTATTAGGATTGATATTATTATTATTACCATTACATAAACAAATAATTTCTTGAAAAAGGTTCATGATTGCTTGATTTGCTTTTGTCCCAGTGTTTATTTAACCACTGTGGGATCATTTAGAACCAAGGTTATATTTACGATCTTTCTTTTGGTGAGAGTGTTTTCGAAGTGTGAAATTTTTTGGGATATTTATTCACAATATGGGAGTGCTTTTTTTTTATTGTTCAAGAGAGACACCACTCATCAAGGTCTGAAGGCCACTCGAGGATAAGGGTTAATGAGTGCACAGTGGTCTCCGAGAAAACAGTATAGTAATCGCTAGTGGTTGAAATGTATAGTGAAGCCGTAAAGGGTGAAAGTAGGAACACGACGACTTGGTGAGAATAAGAAGAACCTTTATATCAAGCAAGGGTTAGTGGTACAGAAAAGGTTAGTAAGTCCGTGGGGAGTCGTCTCTGTACGACCTCTAAGATAGCTCTCATTGAGAGGTTGAGACTTCCTGGTTTTATGTCAATAAACATGTCCATCTTAGCAGTTATAAGGGTGTGTATGCCCCAATAACACCCCCTTCCACGCTTTTTGTTACAGGGGAAAAACGTTAATATTTCTTCCCTTTGGATCGATGATAAGGGGTTCAGTAACCCTTCTTTTCCTTGTCGATCGACGCTGTTGCTTGGGGAGGATCGATATCGAACATATTATACATCGCATCGCTAGCTTCTTTCTCGACTTAGGTGAGTCTTTGCCATCGTCACGATGACGTCTAATTTGATTTATGCGTCTCTTGTGAGTGGCGATAGGACCTAGAACGATGTAGGTTGTGTTTCCAATTCTTTTGTCAAGTGTTCCATGTTCCCAAAACGATGTATTGTTTCTGTATGCTTTAAATAAAAAAAAAATTCACCTGGGTTATATTTTTTTGTGGGAACGGTAGTGGTCCTACCCGAATTTGCTCGTTTTCGCAGTAGTGTCTCGAAGACTGGTCGTACCTTTCGTTCAAACATGGTCTCTGCAGGAGACGTTGCTTCAGGGGTATTTGGATAAGGTGTGATCCTGAAAACCTGTAAGAACTTTTGTAAGGTCTTCTC
The DNA here is from genome assembly GCF_053919585.1 of Euprymna scolopes. Classification (NCBI taxonomy): domain Eukaryota; kingdom Metazoa; phylum Mollusca; class Cephalopoda; order Sepiida; family Sepiolidae; genus Euprymna; species Euprymna scolopes. Next base: position 60,493,047 of record NC_136486.1, on the reverse strand, counting down.
TGCATGTGTTCCATGAGCTTTATTAATTCTCTTTACAAACGTTCTGCCTGTTCATAAGATAATTCGGAGGTACAAAACGTTCCGCCTGTCCATAAGATAATTCGGAGGTATAGTGATGCGTTTTATTTGAAAACTGTCGCAGAATTCTTTAAAATCAGTTGATGTGAACTGTGGCCCGTTGTCTCTTACCAAGCAATCGACAACGCCAAATCGCGCAAAAAGTTCATGAAGGAAAGAGATAGTAACCCTTGTGGAGGGTCTCTTGCACCAGAGTACTTCTGGCCATTTCGGATAGCTATCTAATATAATCAAGTAGAAGACATCCGTCACTGTTCCTGCGAAATCCACATGTATTCTCGACCCAGGTTTGTCTGTCTTTGGCCATGGTTTGTAGGTGATTGGTGCTGCTTTACCTGCTAGAGAACAACCCTTGCAAGAATCGAAATTTGAGATGTATGAATCCATATTTGGCCAGTATACCATAAGACTTTTCATCCTATTCTTTCCCGGATGGCCTGTGTAAAAATCTCTTAGTATTCCTCTCTGTAAAGTCTTGGGTATAACCACTCTTTCAATATATAATAATATATTGTCACACAAGGAGAAAATCTCCGCTATCTGTCGATGTTTTTCCATGATCTTCTGTTTTGTGAAGCAAATGAATTCGTCCTCTTGGGCCTCGAATTTTATTTCATGTAGCGTAAACGGAAGTCCTTTCATTGCGTTAAACATCAAATTATTGATCCCGCTTTCGTTTTTTAAAGAAGCGATCACAGTGTCTTCTAGTGGTTCACTTTGACTTTGAACTAGCCCTGACAATCGGTAAACATGACCAATTTTTTGTGAGGGAAGGTATTCTATCTTAAAGTTTTGGTTAAGTAAGATCGTACCCCATCTCAGCAATCTGTTTGTTGTATACACGGGTAGCCCTTTCTTCGATAGTTAGGAGCGGTTTATGGTCAGTTTGCAAACTGAAAAATCTCCCATGGATAATAACGATGGTACTTTATTACTGCGAATATTATTGCGAGGGCTTCCTTCTCGATCTGCGAGTAATGTGTTTCCGAAGGTATTAAAGTGCATGACGCATGTTTCCTACTTCCATCCGGCATTCTGTATAATATGCAATCGCCTATGCCATGATATCTTGCGTTGCTGGCAACAAGGATATCTAATTCTGGATTGTAATCTGTAAGAGATATGCCGGGCATCAGTGCAGTTTTAATTTCGATGAATATCTCCTGGCATCCAGATGTCAATTCCCAAGTACTCTCTTTCTTCAACAGTTTGTTAAGTGGGGCCCGAAGATTATGTATTTTGGGAATAAATGACTGGTAATAGTTGGCCAGTCCTAGAAAGTTTTCTAGTTCGGTGACTTTCCCGGGAGTTGGCATGTTTATTGCAGTTGTCCTGTCAGAGTCTGGTCTCCTTCCCTCTTTGTCAATTATGTATTCTAGGTATTTAATTTCTTCTAGGAAAAATTCGCACTTTCCTTCGTTAACTTTGAAACCGAAATCCGTGAAAATAGTTTTTGTATGTGCTCTCTATGTTTTTCTTTGGATTTGCTGATGATAACTATATTGTCCAAGTATGCAGTTGCAAATTCGAATCCGTCAAGCATAGCACCCATTATTTCTTGAAAAATCGCCGGAACGACCTTGACCCCAAATGCTAGTATCTCAAATTTGTATAAACCCCTGTGGGAGTTTATGCAAAGTAGCTTTGAGCTATTTTCCTCAACTGACATCAAAAGATAAGACTCACTGTGATCGAATTTAGAGAAGATCTTACCTCCGTTCAATTTCGCGAAAATCTCCTCGGGATTAGGCAGTGGATAATGGTAGTCTTTCAAGACAGCGTTTAGCCCAGTAAAAAATCAGCGCAAACGCGGACTTCTTTCGATTTGTTTACGTACACGGCAGGAGCTACCCCTTGGCTGACTTCCACTTTTGATAAGATGCCGGTCTTGACTAGCCTGTCAAGTTCCTCATTGATTTTCTCTAGCGAAGCGAATGGTACGTTCATTTTTTCCTACAAACTGGTTTTGCACCGGGTTGCAGTTCAAATTTAGCTGTGACTTTCCTATATTTACCCAGTCCCGCTGTAAAAATTTCAGGAAAAAGCTTTTTTAGATCAGCTTTAAGTTCTTGTTTTTTCTGTAGAAAACTATTCTACTTTTTGACAAAAAGTGTTGATCGGTATATCCCACAGATTAAATTCCTGAAACCAGTTGTTCCTAAAGAAATTTTCTGTGTTCTTAAGCACAACTAATTTCGGTTTTTCGTTGAACCATTAAAAGTGACATTTGTAGTTTATTTTTCTCCAGTTACCATTTTTGCTAACTTGCCATTTTTATGCATAGTATGCCTATTAAAATTTCTCCTGGACGATAAGTCTGACGTTGAGGCAAACTGCAATTTAACTTCCTTGTCTAAAATTCTAACTAAGACGTACTTTCGACTGTTATTTTCGCCTTTCTTATTCATTCTCGTCTGTTAAACCCGAATTTTACTTTTCCTCCGCCGTTGGCAGTGTGAGTTTTTGTGTCCTAGTTCTTTGCAAACATTATTTGAGTGGAAGATAGCGTCTAGTTTCCGTTTTGTTTTTTGGAGAGTCCCCCTTAGTTCTTCTCTCTATGTTCTTTATGTGTGCAATACCAGCTTGTTCGATGTTCTCTGAGTCCTTTCTGATATTAATCACCCATTGTCAATCTGCCGCCAGCTTTTGTACAATTCAGCCTAGTTCACTTTCCAGTTTTGACAAAACTCTTTGACGGATCTCAGAGTCTCTTGTCGAAGTGAAACCCTGGACGAATATGAGGCAATTGAAATCATCGACACTCAATTCTGTTAATTTTACATCGTCATAGAGTTTGTTGAAAGCCAAGTAGTCTGCATCGTCTTTTTTCGTAAGGTTCCAGCGTTTCCACCCTCTGTGAGAACAACGACATCTTCGAGTTGAATAGTTCAGTTAGTCGTTTAACGGTTTCAGTAAACGTCACATCGCTTGTCTTTTGTGGCCAGATATAGTCAACGAATTTGTCGTATTCCGTAGCCCCTAATTTGTTGAGTAGCAAACGGAATTTTTTTTGGTCTTCCCAATTTTCACGGTCGATATTTTACAGATCTTTATACCGTCTGAAATACGTTTCAAACGTTCGATTTTCTTGAGGACAGAATGTGGAATTATGTATTGTACTTAATACCGCACTCTTGGGAAACGCTGTATTGCTCTCTGTAGCGTTATTCCTATTCATTAAGACTTGCAGTTGTGTTTCAGTTATCTCTTTTTTATCTGTTGGTGAAATAAAGAGTCTGCCCTCAGCTTTCTTTTTACATTTGAATCATTCCTTCTTCTTCCTGATGTAGTCTATCGTCAGCTTTTTTATTTGCTGGGCCATTTGAAACTCAATTAGACGTGTTATCGTCTCTTTCACATCGTCTATTGTGTCTCTTTTTATTTTATTTTCTTGAAAAAAAAAAGAAAATTCTATACTTTAAAGGGTATTTATAACTTAAACGAAATTCACAGCAAGGGAAAACTTTTATAATTTTTGGACTAGTTTACTCTTCATTAGCTGTAGCAGAAATGCAAAAATTATAGATTAATTTTGCATATACTTATTTACTCGTTGCCACGTGTTTCTTTTGTCTCGGATATGCCAATAGTTCGGAAATGGAGACATATTTTTGGTTTACCGTAGAGAAAAAAAAAGTACAATATACTATATACAATATAAACTATACAATATACAACATACAACATACAACATAAAACATACAACATAAAATATACAACATAAAACATACACTATACAAAATACAATATATATATATATATATATATATAAGCGAAAATGTGTTTGTATGCATGTATGTATGTGTATTCGCTTTTTGTGTATGTCTACAAAAGGCTTTTTTGGTTGTGGTTCTCGGTTGGCTCGCTTCTTCTTAAAACTTTTTATATGCTGTCTAAATAACAATATCTACTACAAAGGAGCTCTGGTCGCAGCTATCTTTAATTTACCCGACTTTTACAAGCTATTTTCGAGATACTTTTTGATCGCCACGTAGCGGGGAAAACAGTCTTCCAGCGCAAAACTAGGTCAAACATCACGCGACTTAACGTTATCGCACCTGTTAATTTCACTTTATAAACGTCAACTGACCACACTTATCAATTCACCTTTTCCCGTGGTCGAGATGGTTAGGTCGCAGGTTTTTTTTCGTTTCCTTTCCACCTCCGCGTTAAAGGTTCGGGGTTCAAGCCTACCTTTCTACTAATACTTTTTTTCTTTTACACCTCCAAACACCCGGCCAACATTTTTTTTAAAACAGGGTTGTTTTGATCTACACCCAACAGACACACACCTCCTAACACCCGGGCAACGTCGGGTTCTCCCCTCCCCCGCTAGTACAATAAAAAAGTCAACTTCTTTTCAGCAAAGTAACGGTTTCACAAAAATAATTGTTCCGAATTTCTGTTTTCAGTAATAGATATTGTTGCACGAGCAGTATTTTTCTCACTCCGCTGCCGAGCAAAAAGTTATCAAACAAGGAAAAGAGTATTTATTTTAAAAGTGCTTTAAAAAAGACAGGTGAAAGTAAAAAAGTTATTTCAGTGTGTGTGCGTTCTGTTGCACATATAAATAAGGAGAAAGAAAAAAAATTATTTTTCAAATAATCAAAAACAAAAATTGGCTTCCCAGCACGTAAAGAAAATATTTGCCTGCTTTATCCCAACTGTCTCTTTTTCTTTTATTCCTCCCAGTACAGTTCAAACAAACAACTAATCGGTCAATAATAACCACTTTGTTATAAAACAAGAATTCATTTCCCAACATTTTAGTAACATCAAAAAAAAAAATCTTCCACCATTAACTTCATGTGTAATTTGCATGAACAATTTGCTCAACACGTTCTACGGCAAACTGAAACAAGATTACATTTTTATTTTTAGCAAAGCATGAAAAAATAAATTCTACATACAATTTCTTTGGATAGATAAATTTAAGTGTTGTAGGTTTTTTTTGTTCTTTTTTTACACTGCAATTTTCCATCGTTGAACTGTTGTGGTTTTGCGTTTGCAATTAACCATTTCTTACGTTTTGAAAGTTGAAAGTTTTGCACGTGAGTTTTTGATTTTTTTTTATCCTTGTCGCCATTATAGTGGAGCGGAAAAAGTGAAAGTAGGAACACGACTTAGTGAGAATAAGAATATCATATCTATCAAGCAAGGGTTAGTGGTACGGAAAAGGTTAGTAAGTCCGTGGAGACTCGCCTCTGCACGACATCCTGGATAGCTCTCATTGAAGGGTCTAGACTTGCTACCTATATGCCAAATGGACAAGTCCATCTTAGCGGTTATAAGGGTGTGTATGACCCCACAACAATATATATATATATATATATATATATATATTATATATATATATTTATATATTATATATATATATAAAGGAATCACTACTTATGAAGTTCCGGAAGCCACTCAGGTATAAAGGTTAATGAATGAATATATATAGTTATGAATAGTATTATAATTTTACTAGCAAATGTATCCAGCGTTTTTCGTTATAAATGTAGCGTTACATTACCTTAAAAAATGTAGTAAAAAAAAACAAAAAGGAACTGAGACATGGTTATGTGAGTATTATGATTTTTCTTAAAAGTTCACTTCTTGTAATAAAAAAAGCGAGCTGAGATCAGAGCCAAAACCTAAAGATAGTGAGTTAAGTTCGATAACCGTTAGGCCAGGTTGCTATAATTTTTAAAATGTGTTTCACACTTATCCCTAAGATATGGAAGCTGTCATGTGAACGTGTATGCGCACATGCCCACTCGTGAAACAGTTGACAATCAAAAACAAAACAATGACAATGATTACCATTTTTTTTTAAATGTTGACCTCTTAGCAGCTCATATTTTTTCGGATGCGAACCGATTAAAAATTTTACACATGTCTGCATTCCCTATATAGCAAATTTCAATTTACTACATAAAAAAAATGTTGAATAGGAAGATGGAGAGTTGCCACTATACACACACTCATTCTCACTTTTATAGATATATAGACTAGCAGATGTATACAGCTTTGCTCGGTATTGAACGTAACGTAAAATCACTTTTAAAAAAAATTGAGAAAAAATCGGAAAGAAATTGGGGCATGTGCATGCGAGTATTATGTTTTTTTTCTAAACAGTAAACTTCTTGTAAGAAAAAAATACTCGAGCTGAGATCGAAACCAAAACCTTACGACAATGAGTCAAGTACGATAACCATGAGGTCAATTCTCTAAAATGTTTCAAAGCTACTTATTCCTCAAATAAGGAAGCTGCCGTGTGAACGATTCGCAAATGCGTAGTTATTAAATAGTTGACAAACAGGTAAAATTGATGACCCACAAGTACCATTTTTTAAAATTTTGATCCCTTAGCAGACCTTTTCTCCGGATGAAAATATTAGAACGTTAAAAAGAGTAAGCCTTTTATTTAAAGTTAGTAACGTATACCATAATGAGGACTATAACTCTTTTATATGGAGTTCAGACTTTTGATAGGACTTGTATTTATTTGCAGGGAAAATCAATATGGACACGTTACTATATTTTTTGTCGTCTTTTATTATGAAAGATTCTATTCTTCAATTTTATTTTTTTTTATTTTAGAAGAGGGGGTTGCCGGTGCTTTATTTAAACAGTTTGTAGTGCTTAGTAACTTACATATTTGGGTCAATCGTGCTCCTTGCTTTATTTAGCAAACATAAAAACAATGCAGCCTTACGATAAACTCTAGTTTAAAAACAATCAAATGATCGCCTGTTCAATAAAACAGATAAAAAACACAAAAGTATGTAAAGGTGTATTTTATATGGGGGAGCGGTTGTGTTAGCGTCTGTCTGATGTGTGTTCACGGCTTTGCTGGTTGTATTGACTCTTTTTTTATCAGACAAACGTACGTTTATATTATTGAGAGAGTTTACCTGAAAGTACTTGGAACCCAATTTCTTGCTAGTTCCCATTAATTTATTGATAATACCTATCAGATATATCTTTTTTATTTTGTGAAATAAAATCTGTTACGGACATTAAACGAAACTGTACCAAATTGGTCTCAATATCATAAATTAAAATGGGAAGTGCAACTAAATATCGTTCGTTATTTGTAAGTGCAGAGTGGTTATATGTGAGAGTGTATTATTAATTTTATTGCTTAAATAGAATATATTCCACATATGACATGAAATGGCGTCCAGTAAGCCCATATTGTGGGACTTTTTATTCAATATTTATTTTCTATATTTCCAAGTCCATTGTGACTTTTGGTACTAGAATCTAATATTGGTTCATCTACTGATTAAATGAAATATATAATTGCGACGATATGAAATAACATCGGATGGTCGGTAATCAATTAGCAAACTTATTCAAGTTAAGAGTCATCTCCGAGACATCGTTATTTCGTGGTCCACTGCGATCAAATGACGGAGATGTTGAAAGCAATCTATCAAAGTGTTAACAATAGTTTACTCTGATATCAAAGCCAAATTTGAGTACTTTTACATGGATTAAAAAAATAATTAGTTTAAATCATGTTCTAGAAAATGTTCACTCTTACGAGTTCATATATTTTTTTGCTTAAATAGAATATAGATTAAATAGAATATAGCCTAATAGAATATAGCTTTAATAGAATATAGCTTTAATAGAATATAGCTTAAAGAGAATATAGCTTAAATAGAATATAGCTTAAATAGAATATAGATTAAATAGAATATAGCTTTAATAGAATATAACTTAAATGAAATATAACTTAAATAGAATATAACTTAAATAGAATATAACTTAAAAAGAATATAACTTAAATAGAATATCACTTAAATAGAATATCACTTAAATAGAATATAACTTAAATAGAATATAACTTAAATAGAATATCACTTAAATAGAATATAACTTAAATAGAATATAACTTAAATAGAATATAGATTAAATAGAATATAACTTAAATAGAATATAACTTAAATAGAATATCACTTAAATAGAATATAACTTAAATAGAATATAACTTTAATAGAATATAACTTAAAAAGAATATAGATTAAATAAAATATAACTTAAATAGAATATAACTTAATAGAATATAACTTAAAAAGAATATAACTTAAATAGAATATAGCTTAAATAGAATATAGCTTTAATAGAATATAACTTTAATAGAATATAACTTTAATAGAATATAACTTTAATAGAATATAACTTAAATAGAATATAACTTTAATAGAATATAACTTAAATAGAATATAACTTAAAAAGAATATAACTAAAATAGAATATCACTTAAATAAAATATAACTTAAATAGAATATAACTTTAAAAAATTTAGCTTAAATAGAATATAACTAAAATAGAATATAACTTAAATATAATATAACTTTAATAGAATATAACTTTAATAGAATATAACTTTAATAGAATATAACTTAAATAGAATATAACTTTAATAGAATATAACTTAAATAGAATATAACTTTAATAGAATATAACTTAAATAGAATATAACTTAAATAGAATATAGCTTAAATAGAATATAGCTTTAATAGAATATAACTTAAATGAAATATAACTTAAATAGAATATAACTTAAATAGAATATAACTTTAATAGAATATAGCTTAAATAGAATATAACTTTAATAGAATATAACTTAAATAGAATATAACTTAAATAGAATATAGCTTAAATAGAATATAACTTAAATAGAATATAACTTAAATAGAATATAACTTAAAAAAAATATAACTTAAATAGAATATAGCTTAAATAGAATATAGCTTTAATAGAATATAGATTTAATAGAATATAACTGTAATAGAATATAGCTTTCCAAGAGGTGGAAATATCTGTAAATGATTCTAAAAATCTTCTTGCGTGTGTTCCACCCTACTCTTGCTTATTGGAGGTCTTTTCCTCCCCATTCCTTACGTGTCTTCTTTTTCTCCTTTTCTTTCTTTATTTTTTTCTCCTTACTCGAGTGAAAGTGTGGGCCACGTTCGTACTTGGTCAACTAATTGCGTTTGTGTATGTATGTTGGTGTGTGGGGAGGATATGTGAGTGCGCGTGTATGTGTTTGCTTCTATTCTTTTGTAGAATATTTGTTATGTCTTATGGTTTTAGGAAACAAAATAACGAATTCTAAAGAAGCTTTACTAATGGATAATACATAATTTTCTGTTACATTAAAATATAGTTTCGTACTGATGCAGAGCAAGGTACGTACTATTGTCGCAATCGTTCAGACAGTTACGAAAAGGCAAAAAGTGTTCAGATGAAAGTTTCATGGGTTTCCTTTTCGCTTAAACGCTTTCCGCAATGTTGGATGATTTATGAAAGAGCAAGCTGTGCCCCTAGAAATGATGCTGTTGATATGCTCGATTACAATCGTTTGCAAGAATTGTCAATGCATTAATTTTGGTATTAATAGAAATCAGACTGTAGAATTTCCCGTAGAATTCACTACAACCGCCTGGAATGCCACATCATAACATGATATTGAAGGAAAGAGTCCCAGTTATATTAAGAAATCTTGATCGACATAAACAATCTAATGGCAGACAGTTAGCCATACAATCTTTGAAAACTAATGACCTGGAAGAGATGAAACTGTGTTTATTCCTCGGATTTCCCTTATTCCTTCTGGCATGCCATTTCAGTTTAAGTGTATACAATTCCCAATACGAAATAGTTTTTCCATGTCTATAAATAATGCTCCGGTACAAAGTTTAAAAGTTGTTAGTCTTACTCTCTAGACACCTAACTTTTATTATGTTCTGTTGCATGTTGGTGGCTCAGGCATTAGAAGTCCTGAAATTTTTTTACATTTACTCACCTTTTAGAGTGCACGCACAAAGTGTTGTTTATGTAGAAGTTACCCCAAACTAATGCAACCGGTACATTTACCCATATCCAGATATGCTCTGATGAAACTAAATTTTGATTATTTCATTAACGGAATAAATTATCAGTGTCATCTTTATATATTGTACATATAATTGTAAAAACGAAAGAAGGTTTAGCATTTTTCAAATATGCACTATGATAAAAATAATTGCAATTCTTACATCATAATTTGAGAGAAGAAGGATTAAAAAAAATCAAAGATTGAACGAGAAAAAAAACGATTAGAGATACTTGCAAGACGTCTACAAAATAATACGCATCAACTACGTTTACCTCGTGGGAGATGTGGAAAAGGAAACCATTAGGAATAATTGTTTTGTTTAATCAAAACGATAATTATCTATGTGAACTGAATATTCAAACATATGAAATACAACCTGGCCACGCCGGGTACTCCATTTAATATATATATATATATATATATATATATATATATATATATATATATATATATATATATATAGCATGAAAAGGTTAGATAATGCATTCAAGAATAGGAAATTAGATAAAATATTTGTAACATGTCTACTTCCTAAGATTAAGGGAGGTGGGTTTTGATTAACACTGCTTCGTAGCCATGATATAATATATTGTTTTGTTTTTAAATCTCCGAAACAGTGTTTCATGGTAAACAACTGATACTCCCTTAAAAAAGAAATTACTAAGTAAATGGTTTTCTAACGAATGATAAAAAATATTTTTTTTATTTATATATATATTTTTTATATATATTTTTGTATAGTTTTAAAGGTTAAAAACTTCAAAGGTTATATATATAATATATATATATATATATATATATATATATATATAACATTTCTTACTTGAATAGAGACAATTGTGAGCGATTTCACTTGCTTGATTCAAACTTTTTAAAATTAATAATAAAGTCAGCACTATGAAAGGGCCATTATTTATATATCTACAGATCTACAGGCATTTGAGAAAGCCATTGGCGGGCATCGATCCAGTAGCCATAGGGTAAAACTGTCGGCTACAAACTTGATTATTGTTAGTTAAAACTCAGATTCGGTATTGTTACTAGTCTAGCCACACTGAAAAGCTGTTAGACAGCGCAACAGTGTGTCTGTGGATGACGACTATATATATATGTATATATATATATATATATATATATATATATATATATATATATTTGGTAAGGTACAACCCTCCTTACTCCAAAAATCTGAAGACAAGCATAGCCAAGGAAGTTTTTAAAATATTAGACAAAAACTTTAAAGCCCCTCATAGACACAATACAATCTTCAATAAGAACAAGATTAAAGTATCGTACTCAACTATGCCAAACATACATCAAAAGGTAGTTAGTTCGAACAATAATAAAATCAATAAGACACAAAACACAGATACAGAAAACATAGCAGACTGTAACTGCAGAAGAAAAAAATAGATGCCCTCTACAAGGTTCATGCAAAATAAAAAATGTAGTTTATAGCTGCACGGTATCACAAACCAGAAATTTAAATGATGTCAATGACAACCATAGCTCGACCACACGATCAAACAACCAATCTTTCAATCAAATACAATCCAACACAGTTCAGACCAACGCCGCCCCTAATCGACCTGAAAATAAATACATTATACAAAACGCAATCTAACTCGGCTCCACATCTGGGACTTATCAAACATAGAACTTCAACCCATAAGCACTTTTTTTAAAAAAAACCCTCACGAACCAAACCTGTCCATCTAAACATATTTGGCAACTCAATGATATGAATATTTCATTCAATCTAAAATGGTAAATGCTCTGAGGATTATAATGGCTTTCAGAGGATAAACCATTTTAAGGGAATATATATATATATATGTGTATATAAAAAAAAATATATATATATATATATATATTTATATGTAGTGAAATTCTCTTAATAGCGTCTTATTATAACATCATACATAATCTAAACCCAGCTTTGTAATTTTATTCTAACGTTTACTCCAAACACAGCTATGTAATTTTATTATAACTTTTATTATTAACCAATATTACTTTACTTATCTACATCATTAATTAACTATTTTTCCTTATATGTTAATATTTTCGAGATTCATCTGCAGTACTTAAATGCTAAGTTTATTCATGGTACCTTTCATTTTTAAAATAAACCCACCCAATATTTTGCTGATGAGGAGACTTTGTTTTCATAAAAAACTATATGCTAAAATTATTGTCCTTGACTCAATGTCTGTCACAATAAAAAAAACATCGTTTCCCAAACTATCGTACAATTTATTGGCTTTGTTGTGCTCCTTTTTATGAAACGGATTTTTTAATTTTTAATTTTAATTTGGAATTATAAATTATCAATCACCTTACCAAATATAAAAGTAGCTGTATGATATTTGCCTATTGAGTTTTGATACATCGGCTTTACAACGTATTTCCTGTATTTTAATTAATTTAGTATTTTACTGTAACATTAAAATACACTCTGCTCTATAGAAAATTGCTTTAACTCCTTTAAATTATATATATATATATATTCTTTTCTTAATATATATATATATATATACCTTTCTTGAATAAAGCACAATCATGAGCGATTACAGTCCAGCGCCCTCCGAGGCCCAAGCGTCAAGATCAAAGTGTAGTATCCGTTCCGACAGATGCTGCAAGCTATGACTAGCAAAGACCATATGTGGGGGTAACCCCACATATCTGACCTTGGTCAATGTAGGGGCAACCCTTCATACCAACATCTGGTTCCACATCTGCCCTAATAATACATAGAATTTCAAAGCACATTCTTTTAAAAATAACTCTCCGTCAAACCAAACTACTCTATCCAACTATATTTGGCAACTAAAAAATAGCAATCTTTCTTTCAACTTAAAATAGCGAGTAATTGAGTCTTGCAAACCATATAAACCAGGAGATAAATTCTGTGCACTATGTACAAAAGAGACCCTAAACATTTTAAAATATGAAGATATAAAAAATGCAACCACACTATTAAATTCAAGACAGGAACTAATATTTACATTCAGTCATAAACGTTGGTTTTAATTTAATAAATATAAACCACCTTAAATCATTAAAAATTACATATTAGTAAAAATAGATTACAATTTTTTTTATAGATGAAGTTAGACTAATTATCCCCCTTACACCCTTTAAATAAAAAAGTAAAGAAAATATGACTAATTATTCCCCCTTACATTATGTAATTACACAAACAGCATTCGAAATATAAACCGTAGCGTCTTTAAATCAAAAGTACGCTAACGGATATAATTTATTGCACGGGCGTCCCCCCCCCTTTTTAAAATTCATCATTCAATAAGGTAAAAAGCTATAGCAAACATCTAAATGAGTATTTTAACCATAGTTCCTGATTTCAAAAGGCGAAAAATTCAAAGGTAAATTTCTATATATTTTTATGTATATACCTGTATATCTATGTATATGTATATATGTGTCTATTTTTTCATATATATGCATGTATATATTTGTAATGTTGTACTTAAAGCAAACTTACAATTTAAATTCAAATCTATATTTTACTCTATTTCTTTTCCGTCTCTAACCCATATTAATTTTCTTATAAATTTTAAATCATGACATTTATTTCAATTTTGTTCAGATACATCTGCCTTACTTTTAATGCTAGGTTTATGTATGCTGTCTTTTAAATTTAATAAAAACCCTTCAAAATTTTCTGACGAGGAGACCTTGCTTATTAAAAAACTATATGTAATAATTATTGTCCGTAACTTGATGTCTACCACAATAAAAAGCATTGTTTTCCGAAACGATCGTACAGATAATTGATTTTGTTATTGTTCCTTCTTATGAAACGGATTTTTAATTTAATTATAATTTGATTTTTAAATTTTAAATTATCAATCACATTACTTAATATATATATATATATATGTATATATATATATATATACAAATTATATAAACATATATGTGTGTGTTTGTGTGTGTTTTGACATATTTTATAAAGTTTTATCTACCTTCTTGTCCACTTTTATATATTTATAGATATTTGTAACATTTTTTAGCGACAATAAAAACTAAAACAATATCTTATGTCGCCATTTGATATGCAGTAATTCACCATCTATCCTAGTTACGAACCTTCTAAATGACAAAATCGTAAAATCAGGTTTGGTAAGTAACAAAAGCTAATCCTCGTAAATCTTTGAACTGTAATTGATATGACTTAAGTCATTCTTGTTCATCTAACAGACAGTGTACTAATATATATATATATATATATATATATATATATATATATATATATATAAAACGCGTAAACATACACGCATATATATATATATATGCATGTATATATATATAAAGAAGATAAACATAAATGTATAGAAACATTTATTACAATATCAAGTCAATAAGAGTTACAAAAACCGGACTTACGAGAAAACAACGGCTTGCTATCAATTAGATGGTTGTAGGTTAGTCTCTTGCAAAATATGGTGCTAGTCTAGCTGCACTGATGAGATGTGATACAGTGAGTCAGTACTGTATTTAGATGGCTATATGTATACATATATGTGTGTAATAATGAAGTTTTGCTTATTCCTCTTTTTGTTACTCTTTATTGATTTGATAATGTAATAATGTTCCCATGTAAGTTTAACTTTTATCTTCTTGAACTATTCTCTGTCTCATATATATATATATATATATATATATATATATATATATATAATATACTGATAATGACTACAATTAACACAATTCATTTTATTGATATAGAAATTACAGCAGCCACTGTCCAGTGGGTCCAGGTCAGCGTCTAGTCCTACTGCTACACCCAGGGTCTGCCATAAGTCACCTGATTGCACAAGAGGATCACTAAATTCTTCAGCAGTTGAAACCACATCAGAGGCCTGAAACTTTGTTTATATCACCTAGGACACGTTTCTGATATTCGTGGCAATCCTGCGATGCATTTTGAGGGTGCTGGTAATGGTTATATTGTCATAACTTCGATTGGTAGAGAGCATGAGTTGTACAGCGGCGCATCTCTTATCTCGCTCGTTGAACATTGTGTCACTTTCAAACATGCTAGAAGGATCCTATTGTTCTTGGTATTTGGACACACCTGGCCAACTAGTAGATGAAATGCAACAAAAAAAGAAAACCGGTTTTCATTAAACGGAAATAGAATCGTGTATTTTTTTCTAGGGCGAATATTTTATCCTTCAACCCTGTATCCATATAAAGAATCTACCGACTACCAGCCATTATCACATGCTACACTGATGATTTCATGAGCAGGAAACACTAACGTATGTCGGTATAAAAATAATTGTTAATATTAAGTGCTAAAATTATCGTAATAAAGTTATAGTCATAGTTATAATGCGCTATTAAGTTTATTTGAGAACTTTTTTTAAATAATGAAGAAAGAAAAAAAAACAATCGACATTAGCCACATCGGCTGTTGAATACTCTCTGACTCATTGCTATATATGCCGGCTTATTTAGCATTTATACGCACTTTATTCCTCTCAATTTTGGAGTTAATTGATTGTGTCTTCGAGGTAAAATGCTACGCTACTTACTCAATGCTATTCATTTTCCAGGAATCTAATAATGCAGCCTGCTTTCCGATACACGTTCATGACAGGGATTACTTTAGCGAAGTCTTACACTATCAATATATGCAATAGAGCGATGAAACTTCCAGGTTATGAATGCATGTTCAGTAATCATAACAATGCAATTTTCAGTCCTATGTGATCTATTGAGCTGGAGGGTTAATAAACATATCGACAACCCTCAAACAATACAAAAAGTATCGCAAAATTAAAAAGAGAAATCAATTGCAAGCAAAATACAGATTTCTTTTATTAATAAATGGAAAAATATCGATCAAATATTTCCATGATTAGAGGCATTTATTTTCATTTTAGTAATTACAGAGCATTATCAATAATTTTCCATAATAGCCGAGCTCTCTTGCTGTCAAATCATTACGGTCATAAATGTCTTATTATATGTGTAGAGAGCACGCAGACACGTGTGTGTATCATTTTAATAGATCCGATATTTTCACATTTAAAAGGCATCGAAGAATTTTAAACAATCTTTTTAAATCCAAATTAAGTGTACATGTTTATTTTCAATAAATAAAAACATATATAAATGAAATATTTCGGTCATTATCGATATATTCACGGTATTATATCATCGACATTATTTTACTCAAGCAAGATCATGAGAAAAATCGAGAAAGAACGTTTATAATTTGTTGAAAATGGACGAAAGTATTACATCTGTATAACTTTTATTTATTTATGAAAAAAACAACGACTTAAATTTATATTTAATAGTTTTTAATTTATTTTGTTCGCAAATATAAATCAATCCCCGGACTAAGAAATATTTAGCATGGCTTTTCAGTGATTGAGATACAATAGTAAAAAATCATAAGTGCTAATGAATTCAGCCTTTATATAATACAAGCGGGGAAACTCGGTGTTGCCCGAGTGTGGAGATGTTTTATCGTCTAGGTACTGAGCAATCCAACCCTTAGATAATGCTTCGATAAAAATTACCGCGCAAGCGCAAAAAATAACTAACCCTAAGATATATTAAAATATCAGCGAGTATCCGAGCGAAGGAAAAAAAAAATTATCCGCAGTAGCTAGTCTTGAACCTGTAAAGCTAAGAGGAAAAGGGGGTGAAAAAAGGCCAACGGTTTAGCCGTCGAGTCCATAGCGAATTACGACTTAGCGGGCGTTCAAAATAAGCTTAGGCACTGCAAGGCGTATGATGAGTTTGCAGAAATGTCGACAAAAAAACTGAACCGTTCTTGGAAAAAAAAAAACAGCTCAGTTGACCAGCATAAAATTATCATTTTTGATTAATTTTTGGATATTTGTCGTTCGAGAAATCGATCTTATGCTGCTGCTAAAGTCACTGCTTCGGATGCTGCATCTGCTGCTGCCGCTCTTGCTGCTGCTTCTCTTTCTCTTGCTGCTGCTCCTGTTGTGCTCTCGCTGTTGCTGTTGATGTTGCTGCTTCAGCAGATGCTATTTCTGATGTTGCTGCTGCTATCGTTGCGGCTGATACTGTTGAGTGAGAGGTGAGGGTGAGGCGGTGTTCTTTGGTATAGGCCCTGTTATCGTACTCCATTGATCCTTGGTCTTCTTTTAGTTTATCGACCCAAGGGCTGGTGTTGGCAATTCCTTGGCTTTAGAGACTGTCTCCACCCCCGGTGCTGGATCAGTGTTTATAGGTGGTGCAGATTAGCTTGAAACTGCTTCTTGGGAGTAGTTCTTTGCCATGTATCCCTGTTTCTCACAGAACCAGCAATGAGGGTGTCCCCGAACTGACTAAGGAAGGCTGCGAGCAGTCCTGTGCGTAAGTCGGCAGAGGCATTAAATATTTATACCCGGGTTCTGCTCCTACCCTTGTACTCTGCCAGCGACCTGGCCCCCGCGCATTGAAGCTCTTTGTGGTAGAATCTTTCTGCTTTGTCCTTGTTGTGGAGCAATATGTCCTACATCGCAAAACTCCTCTGATGTATTTACTTGGCGGGTATATTAAGTTTCTGTAGGAGCTCAGCCATTTCTTCCTTTTTCACCTCCGTGAACCGATTTTCCTTGATGTCCGAAATGACGAAGGGCAGGACCTTCCAGTCCCCCAATTTGATGCCCGAAGTGACGAAGAAGATCATCTTCCAGTTCCCCAATTTTGGCTTGAGGACGTCGCCCTCAGTGTATTGTTTGTACTTGTTTGAGTACAGGCCTCTTTATTCTTGACGGAGCTCTTGTTTCTCTGTGGGTTACCCCCACGCAGAGTCTCTTGTTGGTGTTGGCGCCGGGTATTTGGTGGGGTTGGGTCATTTTTTAGGTCTTTGACGAAGGTTGCTCCAGTGAGTTTTTTGGTTGCGCCTCCTGCTTTTGCGGAGTCCGTCTGTGCTCCTTTTGTGGGAATGTTTATGCCAGAAACTTTTGAGGAATCGTCCTGTTGGGGAGCGTAAAGTTTTTTTATTGTTCTTAAAGGCATCTGACCCTACCATGCTGTTTAAGTTCTCCTAATTTCTCCTAATTTGCTCCCATTATGGGGCAGTAGATCGCCTGGGGAGAACTTCCCCCTTTATTGCCCTTGTGCGCTACCGCCCCTTCCATTTTGTTTCCTGAGTGGAATGCTGCGTTTGAAATTGGTTTTGCTCCCCTTTGAGGGAATGGTCCTCGTGGGGAGCCGCTTATACATATTTCCTCTTTGGGGGAGCGTCCTCTGTTGATTCCTGGCCTAGGCGGTACGGTTCTTGGTCTGGGTGTGTTTCCTTCTCCTGTTGGGAAATAGTCATTTGGGGGAGCAACTGTTTCTGTGGTGGTCCCCAGGCTGGGAATATCCATAGTGGTGGCCCCCGGGCTGAGGGTGTATATTTGATACTCTCTTTGTGTGGTGTGCATCTCGCCAACACGAGTAACGTGGAAATAGTGTCCGAAGTGGGGAGCCGGATTTGGCGCCAAAAAGAAGTAGTGACAAAGGCGGCAAGATAGTGAAATAGAACTGAGAGAGGGAATGGGGTGTTCAATGGAGGAAAGAAAGTGTGTCCGACCTTCCTTTACGTAATTAACAGCAGAGAAAGAAAGACAAAATGGGGGGGGGCGGAGAGAACGCTAACTCAACAAAAGTGAAAAAGTTGTCCGTGTGCTTTGGCCACGTGAATATGTCGCCAGCACAGCACAGGCGAGGAACAAGGCGCAGACACTACACTTTGAGTTATATGTGTGTTTTTTTTATTTACTCTGAAAAGTTTACAACTAAACAGTAATAAACAAAAAATTAGGCACAAGGCCACTCAAAACTTGGGGAAGGGATGTATATGATCATCCTCGTCACTGTACCTTTGCTAGTCTATGGTTTATCCTAGCTAAAGTTCTCATTCACCACATTAGCCCAAGCATGCAGGGGGTCGTCCTTCCTAAGATTCCCAAATCATATAGTGTTTTGTTGTTGTTGTTGTTGTTATTTTCTTAATTATTATATAGGTATAAATAAGTTACAGACAGTGAAATAATTTTGTAGACATAGAACTAAATAAAAAAAAGTAGTTTTTGTTGTATTTCCTTTGGATCCTGTCCCGAATGCCAATAACTATTTTTTATGTAATAAAAATACACACACACAAAAAGTTTTATCGTTACTGATCATCACGGTGGTGTCTCGCTTTCTACTTAATACTCATTAACCTTAATAAAAAAAAATTTAATAAAAACGATGCCCTCAAGTAAAAATGTATCAGCTCTAGCCAATATACAAACAGGAAACTTGGTTATTGGTTTAGTAAGGCGACCAGTTATAGTATAAGTGTTATTTCATTGAATGTGTCGATTTATCAGGATTCAAAAATAATAAAGGAACCCAGTCTTTTGTGTAAATACACAATGACCTTAATAGAAACCACCTTCTTCAGAAAAAAAAATGTTATTTTTTTACAAGCTGCTTTTTCTCTGTTTATTTTATGACGGGGATATGTTGGGGTCGTCGTTCTTGTACATAAGATTCGAAATAGGTTGTCGCACATACAAATATTAAAACTTGTCTTGCTTTAGAAATGCCAATTGGCTGTTGGTAAAGCCGGTGTTGTAACCTAAAAGAGTAGGAACCTGCGTTTACGAGTACGACGACGAAAACGATGACGACGAGCAGGTTGTTTTACTAGTTTTTTTACATAGGCATAATCATGTATCAAGGCAAATACTCCACTCGAGGATAAGGGTTAATGAGTGTACAGTAGAAATTGGACAATATAGTAATTGTTAGTAATGGAAATTCGGTAAATTTGTGAACTTATATGGAAGGGCTCATCAAAAACTTGTTTACGTTAGACTTGAAGACAACCATATTGTAGTAAGCTTGAAAGCAGGAAAACGGAAGACAATTCCAAAGCGTGCAGTTCTAAAAAAGGAGATTCCTCCATGAAATCTACGTTTAGGTTTAGGCACAGATAAAGAGTGGGGGAAATTGTTGACAGTGTTTTCTGCTAGACGGGGGTTGCTTGTGAAAGTGTGGCGACGGGGGACAACAGATTGGGGATAAGTCAGGTATTTTCTCTGAAAATAACTATAAAGCCGAGACAACCTGGCAATATCTTTTCTGCGAGAAAGAGGTTGCAGGGAAGAGAAAAGGGCATACCATACGAGGCTACGAAGTCTATTTTGAACGAGGAAGGATCAGACCTTTCTACATTAAACTAGTGAAAGTTTAATCGTTTATCTAAACCATAATTTGTGTCAGTTTGCCGATCAAGGAAACACCTTGATTATCGATAATTGTTGAACTGATTGCCTTTTAAAGAGGATGGCATAACAAGAACTCATGCAGATTAGACTTGAAAACAATATTGTTTTAGTAAGCGATAAGCAAGCCTATAGTTATTGCATTCCTAGGACTGGAGGTTACTGAAAAGACACTTTGCTAATTGAATCGAGGTTTAGTCTCAGTCAGGGAGAGATAACAGAATTGTTAACAGTTGTTGTAGAAAACGAGTGTATGTAGCTAATATCCTATGTATGGAAGCGTATGCTGCTAATGTCATATGGATAAAAAAGTATGATACCAATGTTCTATGGATAAAAGTGTATGCTACAAATGTCCTATGGATACAAGTGTATGTTACTAACGTCCTATGGATACAAGTGTATGTTACTAACGTCCTATGGATACAAGTGTACGCTACTAATGTCCGATGTATAAAAGTGTACGCTGCTAATGTCCTATGGATAAAAGCGTATGCTATTAATATTCTATGGATGAAAGTGTATGCGACTAATGTACTATAGATAAAAGCGTATGGTACTAATGCCTTATGGATAAAAGCATATGATACATCTGTCCTATGGATAAATACGTATGCTATTAATGTCCTTGGGATAAAAGTGTATCCTACTAATATCCTATAGATAACAGCGTATGCTACTTATGTCCTATTGATAAAAGCGTATGCTACTTATGTTCCATGGATGAAAGCGTACCCTACAAAATTCCTATGGATAAAAGTGTATATTATTAATGTGTTATGGATAAAAGTGTATCCTACTAATGTCCTATGGGTAAAAAGGTATGTTACTAATGTCCTATGGATAAAAACATAGATTATTAATGGCCTATTGATAAAAGCGTATGCTACTAACGTCGTATAGATAAACGAGTATGCTATTAATGTCCCATGGACACAACTGTGTGCTACTAATGTTTTATGGATAAAAGTGTATAATATGAATGTCCTATGGATAAACGTGTATGCTAATAATGCCTTATGTATAAAAGCGTGTTACTAATGTTCTATGGATAAAAGCGTATGCTAATAATGTCCCATGGACAAAAGGGTATTTTACTAATGTTCTATGGACAAAAGGGGATGTTACTAATGTTCTATGGACAAAAGGGTATGTTACTAATGTTCTATGGACAAAAGGGTATGTTACTAATGTTCTATGGACAAAAGCGGATGCTACTAATATCTTATGGATAAAAACGTATGATGCTAATGTTCTATGGAGAAAAGCGTATGCTACTAATGTCCTATGGATAAAAGTGTATGCTACTAACGTCCTATGCTGTTATGTCCTATAGATAAAAGCGTATGCTAATAATGTCCTACGGATAAAAGCGTAGGCTGCTAATGTCCTATGGATAAAAGTGTACGCTAGTAATATCCTATGAATAAAAGTGTATTCTACTAATGTCCTATGGATAAAAGTGTATGTATCTTATATCCTATTGATAAAACGCATGCTACTAATGTCCTCTTGATAAAAGTGTATGCTGTTATGTCCTATGAACAAAAGTGCATGCTGCTAATGTCCTATCGATAACAGCGTATGTTACTAATGTCCTACGGATAAAAGCGTAGGCTGCTAATATCGTATGGATAAAAGTGTACGCTAGTAATGTCCCATGGATAAAAGGGTACGCTACTAATGTCCAATGGATAAAAGTGTATTCTGCTTATGTCCTATGAATAAAAGTGTGTGCTCCTAATATCCTATAGATTTTAAGCGTATGCTACTAATATCCTATGGATAAATGTGTATGCTACCAATGTCCAATGGATAAAAGTGTATTCTGCTAATGACCTATTGATATCAGCATGGTTGAGCATCGGCCATCACAATAACCATGAAATAGTAATAGAGTAACTTCGTTTCTTCTATTAGAAGAAGGAACAAGTGTGGAATAGGGCTTTGCTCCTAG
The DNA here is from genome assembly GCF_053919585.1 of Euprymna scolopes. Taxonomy (NCBI): domain Eukaryota; kingdom Metazoa; phylum Mollusca; class Cephalopoda; order Sepiida; family Sepiolidae; genus Euprymna; species Euprymna scolopes. The sequence goes on along the minus strand of NC_136486.1, from coordinate 60,470,873 downwards.
ATTTCGATTAGGGTCCTGGAATCTGTCAAGTGAAGAATAGGTACTCTAAGCTGATACAACCCAGATGTTGAAACAGTGCTTCATCTCTGGAGCCCTTTAACTCTTATTGCGTATTATGGTCTATACACTCGTCCTTAAATGGAAGCAAAACAGAATGTATATGCCTAATTTCTCTAACTTATTTTTTTTCTTTTTAAATATCTTACGTCTATAAATAAAATTGGGATGGAAAAAGACGGCCATAATATACTTACTTTATAATATGAAGACGTTGGGCCCTTGCTGAAATGATACTTTTCACTTGGTACTGAAAAAAAGAAGATATAATAAACATACGTGGATATAAACAACGCCATCTTACCGAAAATAATTAATATTTTCTGAATGCATGAAATTATAGCTAGTGACTCATTTATTAGAGTAGAAGGCTTTCCGGCATAAAAGAACACTGATGATGATAATGATGATGATGATGATGATGATGATGATGATGATGATGATGATGATGCATATTATTTTTTTTAATACATTGCACTACGAAGAACTGAAGACTGACCAATAATCCGGTTTCGTCTCCTGTAATCGATTTTCAATCTCTGAAAGGTTGGGACAGAAACCTCTGACGTTGGAGAACGAGGACATGGTCGTGGGAGTCTAGGTTGAAAGGCAGAGTTCTGAGTTTAGTCTTGTATTGATTTCGTTGACTTCCGTTTGATGTCACCTGTTATCATTAGGTGGCATTCAAACTTTTCTATCGAATCACTAGATTTCACTATAAAATAGCAACGTTTTTTTTTGTTTTTTTTTTTGCTAAAAAGATTATACACATTTTGAAAATTCTTAAGTTTTTATAAAGAATAGCAGTTATGAAGAGCGTTTTAAAATTTAATATGATGCTTTAAGAAATAAGTAAAACAGAACTGAGAGGGCATTATTGTGGCATATCAGACCAAATATTTCCAGCTCTATAAGTAGCAATGTATATTTGTTTTTTGGGCATCGTTCCAGAAAAAACATGATACCACTTGATATAAGGAGCTAAAAATTGTTACCTCAACGTACAAATCTAGTCAACTATACGATCTAATGAATAAATGACGACTCAGGAACAGTAACTATTTGCTTATTTTTCAGAAACCACGCTCAAGGTAAGTGTTTATAAACATGGCGGGAATTCCGAGGCTAACGAATGTAAACCCAAAGTCTACCTGCTATATTCAAATTTTAAAATGAATATCTTTTCTATAAAATAATAGCTAGTTCGACATTTTCTTACAAAGAAGTCACCACTCATCAAGGCCCAGAGGTAACTTGAGGATAAGGGTAAAAGAATGTACAGTCGTCAATGGAACAATGTAGTAATCATTAGTAGTGTAAATTTGGTATATTGGATTACTTAAAAGGAACGGCTCATCTTGTTAACGTTGTACTTGCAGACGACCATATTGTAGTCAGCTGGAAAGCAGGGAAATTGAAGGGAGTGTCATAGGTGTGCAGTTATGAGCAAGAAGCTTTGTTCGTGGAATCTACGTTTACGTTTAAGCACAAATAAAGAGTGAGGGAATTATTCATAGTGTTTTCAGCTAGACGGGTGTTTCTTGTGTAAGTTTGGCGAGGGGGGGGGGGACAATAGATTGGAGCGCAGACGAGCACCTGCTATGAAAATAACGATGAAGCAGAGACATGCTCGCAGCGTCTCTTTTGACACTGCTTACTTGTACATTCATTTATGCACGTATTATTTGTTAATAATTGTGAAATATTTCACATTATTTTAATTATGTTGATTGGTCAGCTTATAATAGAAACATTTATCTGGAAAAGAAACGGGAAAATGTAGGTACGGGCAAAAATGGACTAATAAATTTAGAGTAACCTACTTTTGAAATCCGATTTATTATAATTTTTTGTAGGTTTCTGACTACTTTTTGATTGTATTTTAATAATTAAAGACTAAAGTTTATTTCTTAAAAGGAAAAAAATATTTGTACACTTGAAAAAAAGTTACGAAAAATATTTCTACAGCGAGCTAACAAAATCAACTAAATTTTAAGTTAAATAAACCTATTGTAAAAATCCTTTAAAAGATAAAGATTAGTTTTCTCGGTCTATTTCAAAGATAAATAGTAAAAAAAATGTCCTAAAAAATTGAATTTAATAAATAAAAGCTTTTTATACAAAAATAAATGGTTAATTAGCTAAATAACCCAGAGATTTTGCCTTTCGCAAAATCGCAACAAATGAGAGTTTTGTAAACACGGATATACGGAAGCCAAAAATTTCAGCCAGTCAAAAACCTCTCTCAAAATTACGTAATGTAAATCAAAGGAGGGACGAGGTGCTCGGTTTCCTTTTTTCCCCCCAGACATGCAACCGGATAGTCCTATCCTGCCCGTCTGTATGTTCACCACTTTTTAATTTAATTATTTTTCTATGTTACTATTTTTAAATTAATTTTTCTTCTAATTATTGTTCAATATTATATAAATGTTATGTTATGCCGAAAGTTTCACATTCATTCAAGCAAAGAAAATATTAAAATCTTACATATTAAAAGTATGCGAAACCTGTACTTTAAAAAACAGCAGAAATATTTTTTTGCTATTTTAATTTTTTAAGTGAAAATATTAAATAAACAATGCTTAATTCAATAATAATAATATCGGTCGTTCGAGAAATTAATTTTACTTCGAGTTATATCGAATTCATTAATACGAAATTTAGGGGCTTTTTTCGTAATGTTTCTGTAAAAATTCAATATTTTTTTATTGTTGGAATTTATGATATTTTATTTTCATAAAAAAAGCCAAAATAAACCAATTTCTTTTTTTAAATACTAAAAACCATAACTATAGTAAAAGGATTTTTATTTAAACAAAATAATAGATTTCTACTTAAATTTTAATAAAAATAATGTATTTATTACATTCCGTGATCATTATTTAATAAATACTGAAAATTACATTAAAATAGGTTTACTTCCTGATTTTTTATGAATTTTAAAGTAAAGGGAGGGGCCATAATGTTTATGCATTTTGAATATCGGATTTCATTTTGCACGTACCTACGAAAATGTCAGGATGTTAGTTTCGATTTCATTACACGTAATTTTACTTTGGATTCATGAGTTCATCGGAGGTTCCAAAATTCTGATATGGATTAGGATATTGGATAAAAGGGTATAAATTCAACAGTTAAGCAATGCATGTAAACATGCATATATATATATATATATGAGCAAACAGTTAATAAAATGTTAAAATACACTTTGAAATGCGTTAAAAACATATTTAATCTGAAAAGGAAACACTAGATAAATGAATAGTCCTTAATCCGCGGAGTTTCGAAGAAATACTTTCCTGCTCATCAAAGGGTAGTAATTAGAAAAATGCGGGATCGGATTTTGCATGCAGAAGTATTTGATGAAACAACACGTAAGTCAAAGATCTTACTTGAAAACAAAAATACGTGAAGCAGAGGGAATATGGTGAAGAAAAAGGTGATTACACATGAATGGATAGTCTGGTTGGGGATAAAAAATCTAGTGACGGTAAAATCCGAATCTAAAACTTCAAGAAAGTTTTACGAATTCCATTTGTACAAGTAAAATCCAGGGAAATCCCGTAATTGGAAGAAGATGGTCCATAATAATCCAAAGGCAGAAATCCATGGAATAATTCACAAAAATGTGTACAAGGAAAAAAAAAGATTCCAATAATATTAATAAAAGAAGAAGAAAATATGCTTTTCACTCTACTTCCGAGACATAAAAATAAATAAGAAAGATCATGGAAGAGAAAGAGGAGAAAAAAAGATGATTAAGTTAAATATAAAATATAAAATAAAGTAAAGGGAAACAAAAGTCAAAATGACCCAGACAGGAAATGTTAAAAGCGCTAAAAAATATAGGTCATCACTTAAAAAATGTCAGCAAGAGTTGTTAGACGACACCAAAAGGAAAATAAATAAATAAAAAAAGCTCCCATTTAGTGTAGCTTTTTATTTTCTCCAGATATGTTTTAAAAGGAACACATTCCTCTGTCTGCCAAAAATATCCCTATTCCTACCCAACAAGAATATATCCACAAATTTGTTCTCGCTTTGAACACTTTCTTAACAAATATAAGGTGGAAGGCTTATTACCATGACTTAAGCATTAAAAATAAAGTTAAAGCGCCCATTTCCTCTGAAGACTAACTTCACCCAGAAATCTTAAATGAACTCCCTATCAACTCTCATAGAGAACAAAAGAAATTCGGAAGAATTGCTGCCAAATTTTATGAACTAAAAACTACTGGCCACCCCAAATACAACCCTTACCTCGAAGAGTTTGAGAATTCCATGTTAAATTCCGTCAAAAAAATTAAATTGAAGAAACAAAAACACCATTATAATCCGGTTACTCGAAAAATAAATAATTTTGCCGAAAAACTTTAAAAGAATAAACATATATTCGTCCCTGCTGGTGAGACAAAAAATTATTATAAACTTGACTATCTTACATATAAAAAACTTTTGTATAAAGAACTTAATAAATCTTATAAAATAGTCCCTCCTAAGACTTTAGATTCCAATTATTCTGAAGCTAAACTTTTACTGACTTCTATGAACATTCATAACTTCACTGAAATAATTTCTCCGGGTACTCATAGATTCACCCTCAAAGATCATAAACCTAATTTCTTTGACAACCCCTCCATCAGATTGATCTGTCCATCTAACTCTGACTTAGGAGCTGTAAGCAAAAATATATTAGATAGAATCATCCTTCTATTAAAAAAAAAGTAGGTCTCCCTCTTTGGCTGAATTCAGATTCTGTAATTAATTGGGTCGTGTCCCTTAAAAATAAACACCTCCTTAACTTCATAACATTTTACATCCAAAATTATTATCAATCAATTTCCGCCATCCTTTCAAATAAGGCTCTTATCTTTGCTAAAAGAAATACTGACTTAACTAATTTAGAAATAAAATTAATTCTCCTAGCGGGAAAGTCCCTTATACATTTTAACAATAAGCTTTGGACTAGAAAGGACACGCCTGATAATTGTTAATTTAGTGGGACTCTTCTTACTAAAAAACATAAATACCACTTTAAACATATCCAAGGGGGTCTTTATAGAGACGATGCCCTTTTTACTACAACAGCCAGACCAAGAGAGTAAAACAAAACAATTAAAAAATTACATAACTTCTTCAATAACTTTGACCTTTCTATAATTATCGAACCAAACAATAAAAACTTCAAATTTTCCAGATGTTACACTTAATCTTAACACTGAAACTCATAGCCCCTATCATAAACCTAATCTTACGCTTTTATACGTCTATAAATCCTCTAACCCTCCCAACTCAATTATAAAATCTATAGTACCATCTGTCTCTAGAAGAATTTCTGCTCTTTCTGCTGATAAAAAAAACTTTTAATCAAAGTGCTATTTTCTTTAATAATACCTTCTGGAACTCAGGACCCAAGGAAAAGATTAAATACAACAATTATGCTCCTCCTGCAAGCCGCCTTAAATCTGTAATCACACACACAATGCCTCGTAAGAAACCAGTTCAAATAACAAGATCTGCCGCTATCAATACCAATGAACCAGTCTACATTTATAATCCAAACTAAAATACTAATCGCAATGCCTCTAACCCACCTAGTCGCATCAGCAGACAGAGAAATATTTGGTTTAATCCTCCATTTAGCCTAAATGTCAAAACTAATATAACTAAGGAATTCTTTAACATTGTACAAAACTCTTTCAAATACCACACAGATATAGTTCTATTTTCAATAAAAATTACATCAGAATTTCTTATTCAACAATGTCTAATTTAGCACAAAGGATCTTATCATCTAATAACAAAAAAATTAAATCAGCCCAAAAAATCCCTTTCCCAATTAAACCCAAAACTGTAATTGTAATAACAGACACACATGCCCACTCAATAATGATTGCATCCATAAAGATGTTATATATTCTTGCACTATTACTGAGCTCACCCATCTTCCCATCCTCCACCTGATATAGTTACTAATCCAATACAGCATTCGGGCAGCCCTTAAATCACCAATCATACAACTAGTAATAATAATAATAATAATAATAATAATAATAATAATAATAATAATAATATTGAGAATAATAATATTTCTCCTAACAGCCATCCTAACTCTAGCAACACTCAGTATCCCCTCCATGCTAGTCCTCATACAGATATTGTCCAACCATTTTTGAACACTATGAGCAAAATTCAAACTATTTAACTAATACAAATCAGCAAATTAATATTAATACCAGACCTGGAGCTTAATAAAGTACATACATATATCGGCGCTACTTCAACATTAATTAAGAAAAGAATATCAAACCAAATTTCTTCTTTTAACAACCATGATTCTAATAATTACCAAGGAACTTCTCTAACCACTTTAATTAAAAAAATTAACTCTAACAACCCCCCTTTTCAATCAAATGGACTATCATAAAAAAGTCATGTCGCCTCTGCACAACCGAAGCTATAACTATAATTACTTCCCCTCAAAGTAACAATATAATAAATTCTAATAATGAACTGATCTCTTTCCGTAAACATAAGTCCAAATTTAATTATGGCAATTTTGAAATTACATAGTTATTACTTTTACCCTTTATATAGATATAAAAACATTCGTTTTTCTACATACTTCGTTATACTTTATGATTTAATAATTTTGTATTTTAATTCTTTATCTCTTCTTTGCATGGCCGGTTATTCATCTGAATGTTCTGCTTTATTCTTTTAACTTTCCTATCTATCTAATATATTAATCTACCCACATGTTCATATCTTGTATATATATAGTTACTTATATTTTCCTATAGTTATCTTTTCCCTGAATTTGCAGATACCGGCCATCCTCTCTCTTTAAATAATTTTTATTTTATTTTTTTATTTTTTTTATTTTATATTTTATATTTTATTTTATTTTTATTTTTTATTTTTTATTTATTCTTTATCTATGATTTGCTTTCTATTTATTTATTAATTAATTTATTATTTATTTATTTATTTTCCTTTTAGTGTCGTCTAAAACCTCTTGCTTACAATTTTTAAGTTATGACCTGTACATTTCAGTTGACCTATATTATTTTGCCCTATACATTTTTTCCGCCTTTAACATTTCCTGTCTGGGTCATTTTGACATTTGTTTCCTTTTACTTTATTTTATATATTATATTTAACTTCATCGTCTTTTTTCTCTCCTCTTTCTCTTCCATAATCTTTCTTATTTATTTTTATGTCTCGTAAGTAGAGTGAAAAGCATATTTTCTTTTTCTTTTATTAATATTATTGGAATCTTTTCTTTTTTCCTTGTACACATTTTTTCGTGAATTATTCCATGGATTTCTGCCTTTGAGTTATTATGGACCATCTTCTTCCAATTACTGGATTTCCCTGGATTTTACTTGTACAAATGGAATTCTTAAAACTTTCTTGAAGTTTTAGATTTGGGTTTTACCGTCACTGGATTTTTTATCTCCCACCAGACTATCCATTCATGTGTAATCACCTTTTTCTTAACCATATTCCCTCTGCTTCACTTTTTTGGTTTTCAAGTAAGATCTTTGACTTACTTGTTGTTTCATCAAATACTTCTGCATGCAAAATCCGATCCCGCATTTTTCTCATTTCTACCCTCTGATGAACAGGAAAGTATTTCTTCGAAACTCCGCGGATTAAGGACTATTCATTTATCTATTGTTTCCTTTTCAGATTAAGTATGTTTTTAACTCATTTCAAAGTGTTTTTAGCATATTTTATTAACTGTTTGTTCATAATATAAGCTCTATTTCCTATTTGGTTTTATCGAGCTTTTACATCTGACTGAGATAATTTTATAAATATTAATTCTTTAATATTTATTATATATTTTAATTTTACCATCTTGGATCATTTTGGTAAATTTAATTTTAATTTTTATTATATATATATATGTGTGTGTGTGTATGTATGTTTGTGTGTGTATGTGTATGTGTATGTGTGTGTGTGTATTAACGTTATCAGAGACTCGCTACCAGCAGGAGTTGACTCTTTCTCTATTGATGACTGTGTAAGCATAAAATACTAGTGTTTGTCAGTAAAAAATATTAATGTGTATTAGATAATTGTGAGTTACACATGCACACACACACATGTATATATATATATATATATATATATATATATAGAGAGAGAGAGAGAGAAGAGAGAAATAGAGAAAGAAAAGGAAAGGAATAGAGAGAAGCTGGGGAGAATGAGAGAGACTAACTCAACGACTCGTATATGGATTTAAATACTATGAAATTAAAATACAAGTTAAACCCTTATCGTAAACACTCAATTAATGGTAGAAAGTTTGTTATAAAATGATATTAATTCAAATATAAGTTTTCCTATTAAAACAAGTGTGGACAATCCGAATTTTTAATAAATGGAATTGGGTTAACGCGCTCATCTTTTTTGAACTGATGTAGGCCGTAAAGCGATAGATAGAAACGAAACATCCAGCAAATTAATTAGCTGTGGCCAAACAGGTATGGAAAGGTCATTGTTGAACATTGCTAGAATAGTCAATATCTAAGAATATTAGAGACTAGATAAGTGTAAAATGTAAGATGGACGAGATGACTTGGTTACACTTACAAACAGTTACGCAAATGTTACACCTAGAGAATAGGAAAGCGAGCGAAAAGTATTAAGGAGATGAGATTGCGAGAGGAAACAGTGGTAAAAAGTTATATGAAACTAGTCCAAGATCGTATAATGTGAGCAATGGTTGTTACAATATATTACAAAACAAATTGCAGATTATAATTACAAATTACAGATCATAATTAAATTATTATTAATTAATAGGTTAAGTTTGGGAAAATCAGTTAAAAACTAAAAAAATATACAAAACAGTGTCAGACACCCACTGATTATATGTTATCGTGACATATTCGGTGGGTTTCTGACATTATTTTGTATAGTTTTTTAGTTTTAAATCATTTTCCCAAACTTCACATCATCAACAGTGTCCGCCACCATTTGTATTTTTCAAATACACTGATAAACACTGTTTTTCGAGCCGACTAAACGTTACAGTAAATAAAACGAGTGTGTATTACTAAACACAGAAACGAAAAAGTTGTTGAAAAATAAATATAACAGATAAATGTTATAAAAGGCAAGATAAGATACTTTTCTACGCAACTGGATAAGATTTTAGTGTTTTTATTTAGTTTATTTTAGTTATGTTTAATTGGTTCGAAAACATGTAGTGTTTATTAGTATATTTGAAAAATACAAATGGTGACAGACTGTTTTGAACATGTTAAGTTTGGGAAAATGAGTTAAAACCAAAAAAACTATACAAAACACTGTCAGCAACTCCCTCAATATATGTTGTCGTGACATAGGCAGACATGTAATCGGTGGTGTTTAACAGTATTTTGTATAGTTTTTAGTTTTAACTCATTTTCCCAAACCTATCGTGTTAAACACAGTCTGACACCAATTATAATTTTCAAATATAGCAGTAAACGCTGTGTTTCTTTTTTTAGCCGAATAAACATTTTACATTTAAAAAATAAAACTAAAATTATCCATTTTGGTAAAGTAACATATCTTGCCTTTGATAATGTTTGTTATACATTTATTTTTGACAACTTTTTTGAATTTATATGTACAGTAGTACAAACCCAATAAAAACTCTAAAAATTATCCAATTAGGTAGAAAAGTAACTTATCTTGCCTTTCAATATATTTATTGTTATATATTTGTTTCAGTTGACAACTTTTTCAAGTCTTTGTGCAAGTACAAACCCGAACTTGGTACCGCACGTAAATTTTAATTTCACGATATCTTTTTTTAGGGGGGTATTTTCAGGGGGGTAAAAAACATATCATAAAACTTTAATTAAACGTCAAAATACGATTTTAAAAAATACCGCACATCACTCTCTGCATTAGCACCAAATATTATTAAAGCACGTTAACAATCCGTAAATTTTCTTCGGAAAAAACCTACACTTTCACCTAACAATTTATAGTTTTAATAATAAAAAAGTTCATATGTTCTTATATCGAAACAAATGTTTAAAAAACAAAACAAAAAAAAACAAAAACAACAAAACAAAAAAAACAAAAACAAAAACAACAAAACAAACTAACAAAAAAAAACGAAAAAAAAATAACTTCGATTTCACCTTTTATGCTTCACCTCAAACGCAAGCGAGCAACTTTTTTCTTTGCCTGATATAATAAAGAAATTTTTTTTTAATTACAAAATTTGGAAGATAAAAAATAAATTTCAAATAGGGAATTTTTTTAAATTATCGAGTAAAAAGATAATGGAATCTAATTCGCTTTGTCAAATCGTGGTGTATGAAATGAATTGAAACGGAAGTACAGTTCTATCAAAAAACAGGTCCGCAGTCCGAAAAATATTTTCATTTTGTTTAATATTTTTATAATTGGCTATGTTTATTTATTTTAATAACAGAAACATCCCTCGAATTTAAAGATGGATTGTCTGAATATTTCAAATAAATTGGTAATATAGAAATATGGTTTTATCGACTTGAACGAACCAAAAATTACATTTTTATATAGATAGATAGAAAGATAGATAGATAGATAGATAGATAGATAGACGAACATGAGTTCCTGGCGTTGCCCGGATATTTGGAGGTGTATGTGAGCACAAAAATGTCAATTTGTTTAACTTTGACCCCTATTGTTACTCATTAAAATTTATGGTTTTGGGCTCAAATCATAGTATTAAGTAAGAGCCATGTCCAAGGAACATATATCTAAAATTTCAAGTGTTTAGACCCCAAATTGTCGGAGGGGTTTGGTAGAGTTCTCAAAAGTCAAATCATTGAACTTTGACCCCTTAACAGCCAAATTTATGGCGGTACACCGATCACATTGATTTTTCCAAATCTCAGTACCCTGTATATCAAATTTCGAGTCTGTAGACTAAAAATTGAAAGAGTTATTGCGTAGGGAAATGTACACACACAGACACACAAAGACAGACAGCCACTTTCACTTTTATAGATACACTATCATAAGTGCCCGGCGTTGCCCGGATATTTGGAGATGTATGTTGAGCAAAAAAACATACACCTCCAAATACCCGGGTAACGCCTGGCACCCATGCTAGTCTATCTATTAAAGTGAAATGTTTGTCAGTGTGTGTGTATGTGTGTGTACATTTCTCTACGCAATAACTCTCTCAATTTTAAGTCTACAGACTCGAAATTTGATATACAGGGTACTGTGATTTGGGGAAATCAATGTGATCGGTTTTCGGCCAGAAATTTGGCGATTAAGCGGTCAAAGTTAAACGATTTGACTTTGGAGAACTCTACCAAACTCCTGTGACAATTTTTGGTCTAATCACTTGAAATTTTAGATATACGTTTCTTGAACATGGATCTAACTAAATTGCTCAATTTGAGCCCAAAAACAATAAATTTTAAGGGGTCATAATACGGATCAAGTAAAAAAAATTGCCAATTTTTTTTAATCCCAGCATACACCTTCAAACACCCGGGCAACGCCGACCACCAATGCTAATAGTTAACTAACGATGATTTACTAGAAAACAGAAAAAAAATAATAGGGAATTAATTAAAATGAATGTTAAAAGAATATGCAAATTAGCTAGATCTTTTGCAGATAAATTCAATATATAAGAAAAATATATTTTCTTTTTAAATAAATAGAAAAAAGGGGGTTTAATATGAATATCAATACACACAAAAGAAACACGAATTTATAGGAGTATAGATAGATTACATGTGTGAAAATAATCATTCAAACTTCACTGTGACGGTGTGATCTTTAGCCCAACGATTAGTAATTTATAACGAAGGTGGCTCTTTCCAAGTATCATAGCATCATATATAGTGTTTGAAAAAGAACATATTATGATGAAGTTTATGTATTTTTGTGATAATTATGGCAGTATAGTGTTTTTTATGCATAGTACAAGTTTAAAAAAAGCATACTGTATACTTGATACCGTTTTCCTAGACTGCTCATCAATGGAATATACTTTCACTAAAATGAACAACGTAATGGGAGTCTTAGTTTCATAGAAGGTGGAGTTAAAGCACGGAAAATGTATTATAATAAAAGAATGGACATTTTGAAAAACAGAAAATTGAACCCTTAAAGAAAGAAATGGAGGCGTAAGAGTAAGAGGAAAAGTCATAAAACTAAAATTTCAATGATGAGGATTTATGAAGGAAGAATCAAGTATAAGACAATGATTAAATATATAAAGCATGACAACGAAGACTTTTCCTAACATAAGTATATGAGAACATGTTCTTTTATTCATAGAGCAAACACAAAGAGGTGTTTGTACATTCACGTCTATGCAGAAAAGAAATCGTGAGTAATCATTGTATATAAAAAAGAACGTGATTATTCTCTGCAAACCTACCCAAATTTATAGCGAGAGAACGTACGTGATAAATAAATACAGCAGAATATAATAAAGAAAGAAGGTAAATTACATATTAACAGCACCGAGCGATCGTCCATCTTATTCTTAATGTTTATATATCTATTGCTTTATATTTATTTTGCTTTCAGTCTAAGCAGGCTTTGTGTGATATTGTTTGTTCAGTTGGAGTTAGCTTTCTGTTGTAACATTGGGAAAGCGCCAGAAACTTAAAACCTGACAGATACACAAGGTATTTATTATTATAACATGATAGATAGACAGATTAGGCTCATATTTGTTAGCATTAATACTACACAGAAAATATGCCGCTGGTATACAGATTGTGGGTAATTTAAATTCCCTTTTCTAAATTGTTTACTTAATGATAAGCATTGCGTGCAGGTCAGGTGTGCTTGTTTCTCTTTCTAAGGGAAGATGCCGGACTAGTCTCTCTGTGAACTGAATACTAGCGATTAGTCTCTAACTGGATAAAAGGCTTGACACTTGAAAAAATTGTAGAGACATGACGCTTTGTTATAGATGAGGTAAAGTTTGATAGGGTATGCCGATGCTAGTCAGTTTAGTGTATAATTTTTGGAAAAGAGTAAGGGTGGCGACAATACCTTATCGCCAATTTCGCTTCCCGAACAGTTGTGAGATATGTGAACCACGACTCTTGTCGTAAGTATCTTTAATTTTACACCCATGTAATGTTATTATTTCGGCAAATTAGGAGATAGAAATATTAAAAATAAAATTAATGATAAAAGAATGGCTTGCATTAGTATTTTGGGGTGCAGACGAGTGTGGCAAGGCGGAAGAAAATGTGTAAAGCAAAGTATATACTGGGATATGGGAGGACAAGATGATAAATATTAAGCGAGTGAATCAACTAGTATGTAAATGAATTGATAGAAAATTTCCTAAAACGAAAATTAAATAGGGGTAACATTGATGCACTGATGGGTAGGACGATTAGACAGTGGACATTTATCTTGGACATAAGGAGCTACTATTTGGGGCCATGTCTAGGAAAGATTAACAAGACATTAGTTTATGTTACATTTAAACTTCTGCATATCACTAGAGACAGAGAATCAGGCTGCAGGAAGGGAATTCCAAAGTATAGCTGTTCGAGGGAAGAAACTATTAGAATAAAACGCTTTCTGGCATTTAGGGACATCAACAGTGAAGGGGTGAGATCTTATTGCTAAGCAGGTTTGTCGAGGATATGTACGTCGAGGGGATACACGTAAAACGAGTTTATCAGAACACACTACATTGAAATATTTGTAAAACAGGCACAGTGATGCAACATCGCGGCGATGGGACAGGGGCTGGAGCTTAGTTGATAAAGTGGACCCGATTAGATTGGCAACTCTTTTGGGGACTCTTACGATATGCATCGCTAAAAAATAATCGAGCGCGAGAAGTCATCTGTTTCTTTCGAAACAAGACGTATTAAGAGATATTTATTTAAAATTATCTGATAAATGTGACTATAAGTGAGTAGCTATGTTTCTATGCTTCGCTGCAACTTCATTATTTGGAGTACAGTTATTGTTTTGATTTCTTTCTTTCCAACGCATAACATAACTTATTTGTAAAAGGCGTTTCCTCAATCTAAAGTATTACAAAGAACGCATGTTTAACAAAATGAAAGTAATGTAATATAATTATTATCTTTTATGGGTTTGTGATAATGAGGGTTACGGAATTTCCATTACGTATTAAAACAAATTGAAGTAGAACACACTGATATATACGCAGACATATATGTGTGTACGTATGGATACGTATTTCCTTTAACACACGCACACACTCACTCTCTCTTACACACACACGGACACACACACACATCGTTAGATTCAGCCACTCTGATGAGTTGTAGACGACGAAACACGTGTTAGTTGAAATTATATTTTAAAAAATAATATATATGCCGCTCCCCATTAAGGGGGTACAAAATTGGTCAATGGGAAAATTATTCCCAACAACTATTTAGGTAAAAATACACTTTCGTATAAATACTTGAATTCATTCAAGAAAGTATCGCTAACAAAAACAAATAAAAACATATATATACATACATATATATATATATATATATATATATATATATATATTCTTCGAATGATTATTAGTGTGTTTATGCATGAAAAGGTCGAAAGGGGAAATAGAGAGAAATTTATAAAAACGAGATATTTTCTGTTTCTTTTCTTTTTTTTCAGATGAATGGTGATTTAATGAAAAACATTTTCTTTTCTTAAATGGCATCTTCAGAAAACATTGTTTGTCTACAGTCGTTCATTGGAATGAAACCGTTATACGGCACATTTTTTGTTCTCTATTTAAATGTCCCTTTTCCATTTTCATGCATCTTTTCTCCATAACATTCACTCTGTTACATATATATATATATATATATATATATATATATATATGTGTGTGTGTGTGTGTGTGTGTGTTTTATTTTTTATTACCGATTTATCTGTTTGGTTACATATGTTTCGGATGTTGGACCATGTTTACGATCCAACAGCTTCATCAGATCTTACAGAAATTGTTGTTAATATTTACAACTATACTAACAACCATTTTTCTAAGATCTGACGAATCTGTTGGATGGTAAACATGGTCCAACATCCGAAACATTTGATACAAAACAGATAAAACGGTATTAAAAAATAAAACATGTACTTGCTCTGCAATAGTATTGAGCACTCCCTTAAGGTTTTTACTACTTACCAATTTTACTATATATATATATATATATATATATATATATATATATATTATACATATATAGTGTTATAATATATCCATATATAATATCCATTATATATATATATATATATATATATATATTACAATAGAAAACTATAAGCGTGCAAAGTAATACGGTTAAGCTTAAACATAGGAAAGAAAAAGAAAAATATTCTAGTAAAAAATATAAAAATTTATAACTTAAAATATTGCTGCATTAAGAATGCATTATATAATGTTATGAATTGAATTTAAAAAATCTATATGTGGAAATATGTTGTTATAAATTTATTATATTTTTTACTTTAATAACTTGTCCTTTTCCATATTTAATCCTAATCCTATTGCTTTTCATGCTCGCATTTTTCTATTGTAATCCATTATTTTTCCAGGCTTTAGTAAGTTCACTTGTTCTTGATTTAATTTCAGTCTTATTCTTTTGCCCTCATAAACATAACATACACGTATGTAATAACAATGTACGGTACTCGTCTGCTTTCAATAAAATCCCCCCCAATTATTTTCTTTTCATTATTTTATTATCTCTGTTTCACTTGTTGCTTCTCTTTCCACGAGATGGTTTAATTGGCAGCAACGGTAATAGCTGAAGTGACGTGGTTGCTATCGAAACTAGTCATAAAAACGTCGCTCCCCTCCTTACGTTTTTTACAATTTTTAACACCAGAATTCATTATAAAGTTTTGTTTACTGGGCAAAAAGTGAATTTTCTTTCACAATATTGCTGAGAAGTTGACCTATAAACTGTAACAATTGTTTGAAATCTGGTCTAAAAATGAGTGAGCGGTGAAGCTTTAAAGAAGTTTTAAATGACTAAAACTGCAAGTTAACTATATATTCAAACACTATAGTGTTTGAATTATATATCTATATATCTATATATATATATAAATGTAATTTTTGGCTCGTTATAAGTGAATAAAACCATATTTCTACGTTATCAATTTATTTGAAATTTTCACACATCCCATCTTTAGAGTCGAGGGATGTTTATATGTTATTAAAATAAATTTACTTCGCGAATTATTAAAATATTAAATAAAATAAATATATTTTCGTAACCGTTAGTACGAACCTGTTTTGTTGATAAAACTGAACTTCCGGTTAGATTTATTTCACAGCCACGAATTGACGAAACGAAGTAGATTTCATTTTCTGTTTACTCGGTAAGTAAAAAAAAACAAAAAACATAATTCATTTGTTTATCTTCCAAATTTTTTAATTTAAACATTTTTTCTTTATTATATAAGGCAAAAAAAAGTTTGTCGCTTGCTTTTTGAGTTATTTTTTGTTTTTTTGGTTCTTTTATATAAGATTGGTTGGTAAAAGTATAGTTTTTTTATGGATTGGTAACTTGCTTAAATAATATTTGGTGCTAATGCAAAGAGTGGTCCGCGCTATTTTTTTAAATCGTATTTCCAGGTTTAATTAAAGTTTTATTATATGTTTTTTATTCAATTGTAAGGTTAAAATCTGGATTAGGTACAAAACACCCTCCCCTCCACATGTTAAGAATGGCTTTTAAATAATAGCGTTATTATTTCAACACGGATCACTCTCTGCATGAGTACTGTACTTTCAGCTAACAATTTAATAAACAAAACATGGTACTTATGCAGAGAAAGTACCATGATAATATAATAATAGAATAATAACGTTATTTAGAAAGCCATTCTTAACATGGGGAGGACGTTTTGTTACCATTCTATACTTTCACCTAACAATTTAATTAAAAAAAAGATGGTACTTATGCAGAGAAGGTACCGTGCTGAAATAACGCTATTAAGAAAGTCATTCTTAACACAGGAAAGGGAGAGTGTTCTGTAACTATTTTATATTTTCACCTAACAATTTAATAAACAATAGATAGTACTTATGTAGAGAAGGTACCGTGCTGAAATAATACCGTTATTTAGAAAGCTATTCTTAACATGGGGAGGGAGTTTTGCATCTATTCTATACTTTCACCTAACAATTTAATAAACAAAAATAGATAGTACGTATGTATAGAAAATACCGTGCTGAAATAATGTTATTTAGAAAGACATTCTTAACATGGGGGTAGTATTTTGTAACTATTATGTCCTTTCACCTAACAGTTTAAAAACAAAACATGATTCTTATGCAGAGAAGCTACCCTGCTGTAATAATGACGTTATTATTTAGAAAACCATTCTTAACATGGGGATAGGGGTGTTTTGTAACTATTCTGGACGTTCACCTAACAATTTAATAAACAAAAGTTAAACTTACGCAGACAAGGAACAGTACTGAATCATTAACATTATGTAGAAAGACATTCTTAACATGGAGAGGGAGGATGTTTTCTAACTATTCTGTACTTTCGGTGCTAATGCAGAGAGTGATCTGTCTATTTTTTAAATCGCATTTCCACGTTTAATTAATGTTTTATGATATGTCTTTTATTCAATTGTAAGGTTAAAGTACAGAATAGGTACAAACCCCCTCTCCATGTTAAGCATGGCTTTTTAAATAATAACTTTATTATTTCAGCACGGATCACTCTCTGCATGAATACCGATTAATGTTTTGTCCTTTGCTTTTTTTACCGTATTTTTTTGTTTTGTATTTTCAAGAAAACTTTTTTTTAACAAAAATTGAAAATACACGTTTTTTTCTTTTTTTTTACAGAAGTTGTTTTTACCTTAGAAAATATGAATGCTTTTTCTTTATTAAAGAAATTGGGTACTCGTGCACTTATTGATCCGTGCTGAAATAATAACGTTATTATTTGAAAAACATTCTTAACATGGGGAGAAGAGGGTGTTTTGTAACTATTCTGGACTTTCACCTAACAATTTAATAAACAAAAATTAAACTTAAGCAGACAAGGAACAGTACTGAAGCATAAACATTATTTAGAAAGCCATTCTTAACATGGAGAGGGGGATGTTTTCTAACTATTCTGTACTTTCGGTGCTAATGCAGAGAGTGATCTGTCTATTTTTTAAATCGTATTTCCACGTTTAATTAAAGTTTCATTATATGTTTTTATTCAATTGTAAAGTTAAGGTACAGATTAGGTACAAACCCCCTCCCCTCCCCAATGGATTTTTAAATAACAACGTTATTATTTCAGCACGGATCACTCTTTGCATGAATACCGATTAACGTTTTGTTCTTTGCTTTTTTTACCGTATTTTTTCGTTTTTTTTCAAGAAAGCCTTTTTTAACAAACATTGAAAGTGCACGTTTTTTCTTTTTTTTTTACAGAAGTTGTTTTTATATAAGAAAATATGAATGCTTTTAAAGAAATTGGGTACTCGTGCACTTATTGATCCGTGCTGAAATAATAACGCTATTATTTAAAAAGCCATTCTTAACATTGGGAGAAGAGGGTGTTTTTTTTCCTATTCTGTACTTTAACCTTACAATTGAATGAAAAAAAACGGTAAATTTTTAGATTAGGTCCACCTCCACAATTTTCTTTTAAATGACGACTTTTGCGGGTTTTCCACTATGCTGAATACGGAAATCGCATTGAAAATTTGAAGAAATAAGTAGTTATCGAGATATTAAAAAATTGTATAATGCATTGTAATCTCTGGCCGTCGTTTTTTTTACACGCTTGCGCGCGTCATAAACAAATCTACGCGCGTAACAAAGATGGCCGCCAAAGAATACAATGCATAAAACAACTATCTATATCTCGATAACTACTTATTTCTGCAAAATTTCAATGCGATTTCTGTATTCAGCATAGTCGGAAACCTTTAAAAGTCGTCATTTATTTGTGGAGGTGGACCTAATCTAAAAAAAATACCAAAAAAGCATAAACCTCTAATTAAGCTTGGAAATACGATTTAAAAAAATAGCGCTGATCACCCATTAATCGACTCACGTGATCTTTTTGCCAAATAAGCTCCCGCTACAATGTTGAACGCGCCATTCACATTGTTTTTTGGGTTTTTTTTCAAGTTAAATTCAACTTTCACAATATCGTTTTATTTTTTTTATAATTACACAATATCTTTTTTTAATAATAATTTTAAGTTAAAAAAGCACAGAATAGTTACAAAACACCATCCCCTCTCTATGGTAAGAATGGCTAAAAAATATTAGGTACTCATGTAGAGAGTGATCCGTGCTGAAATAATAACGTTATTATTTAAAAAAGCCATTCTTAACATGGGGAGGGGAGGGTGTTTTGTATCTAATTTTTACTTTCACCTTACAATTGAATAAAAAAGATATCATAAAACTTTAATTAAACTTGGAAATTTTAAAAATACAAACGGTGATGGACACTGGTGATGATGTTAAGTTTGAGAAAATGATTTAAAACTAAAAAAACTATACAAAATACTATCAGAAACCCACTGAATATGTCAGCCTATGTCACAATAACATAGAATCAGTAGGTGTCTGACATTGTTTTGTATAGTTTTAAAGTGATTTTACCAAACTTAACGTATTCAACAGAGTCCGCGACCATTCGTCTTTTTTCAAATACATAGATTAACACTGCGTTTTTGAGCCGATTAAACATTTTACATTAAATAAAAACACTAAAAAATTATCCAGTTAGATATAAACGTAATTTACCTTACCTTTGCTTTCATTTATACGTTTTTGAACAACTTTTTCGAATCTGGGTATAGTAACACCCCCCCTTATCCAAATATTAATTAAAAACTCACATTTTTTAATACAATAAAAAGAAAACTATTTAGCGTTTCAATGGTTTAGCAACATACGGCTTAATCCACTAAATGTTGGTCGAGCCCAAGCCATGATTGATGGTAACTCCCGAAGATCCGGATCCAATTCTACAAGAGTACAATATTTTTTTTTTTTTTTTACATTTTCGCCTTTCTTTTATAATTTTTGGAGTGGATTGTTGTACTAAGAATATAAGAAACATGCATTTTCTCTTTTTATTAGAATTTTCCACGAAATTAAGCCACAGTGACGCGTGGCAGGATACAGCTAGTATATATATATATATATATATATATATATATATATATATATATATATATATATATATATAACTACTTCATTTACTCCCATAAATTAATATACGAAAGTATAAATTTATGCGTGGACTTTAAGTATTTACTTCAATAGTGCTCCAAACGAAGGTAGAGAAGGTGATTAAGCTACACAGAATATTCCGCGTACGATCCACTCCAGAATTCTTCAGACTTATGCGAGAATATTGTAGTTGCTCGCGTTTTTATATACGCAGCTTCTATTGGGTTTTTGTTAACAAATCAGTTTTCCAGTATCCACCGCACCCTTCTTAATCAGTCAATGAGCAGGCATTTACAGGACAAAGACCCAATTGACCTCCGATTGGCCCGTTCCTTTGTGTGTGCTATTTAGCGTAGATATTTAGTGTCTTGCCCTGTTTTAAATCTAGGTTAATTTTTTTATGTTTGTTTATATATATATATATATATATATATATATATATATATATATATATATATATATATATATATATATAAAATAAAAACAAAATATCTTTATGTCTCGGAAGTAGAGTGAAAAGCATATCTTATTTTCCTTTTATTAATATTATTGAAATCTTTTCCTTTTTTCCTTGTACACACATTTTTGTGAATTATTCCATGGATTTCTGCCTTTAGATTATCATGGACCATCTTCTTCCAATTACGGATTTCATTGGATTTTACTTGTGCAAATGGAAATTTTTTTAACTTTTTTGAAGTTATACATTTGGATTTTAC